>NW_005187545.1:607748-612049 GCF_000239375.1 Pundamilia nyererei | reverse complement strand
ATAAAATTGAAATTGAAAATTGAAATCATGTGATCATGCAGTCAACCTTATAAATCCCTGCAGATAGTGTTTGAATACTGTGTTTCATCTCAAACCAAAAATATGCATTTGCTGTGTTTTCATTCCACTTTAAATTTCAATTGTGACACCCTCACATCGATAACCAAATCAGGACATGTAGTCAGCAACAGTGCTTAGCTGTTTGTTTGAGAACAATATGAGCAAAATGAGTGTAAAATGACACACCATGCTGCTCTGGTCTCTCCTCACTGTTATTACAGTCTCTTTATATGTTACAAAATCAATGTACCCTTTCTGGTGCAAAACAAACAACAACAACAACAACAACAAAAAACCCCAATTTCTGGTGTAGTTTCTAAGGAATTGTGCTGAAGTCAGATTTTCTTCCCCTCTGCTACTTGTTTACAGGCTGCGGCTCCATGAGGCGAAGGTGATCAAGGACCGGAGGCACCACCTCCGGACTTACCCGAACTGCTTTGTAGCTAAGGAGCTCATTGATTGGCTGATCGAACACAAGGAAGCTTCAGATCGAGACACGGCCATCAAGATTGTGCAGAAACTTTTAGACCAGAGCATCATTCACCACGGTAGAGCTGTGTGAGAAAGTGTATGCGTGTGAGAGTGGATTTTCCATTTTCTATAACAGCAAGGGTCCCTCTCTCACCCTGTTTTCTTCCTGACATTTTCTGGGAACAAGCCGTCCCTCTTAATGGATGATTCTCTGGGTCTCCTGGCCAATTTGGCTCCAGTGGAGCGTCTCATACCTGCTTCACATTTGACCACTGACAGAGGCCTTTTTCCTCTTAAGTTATTACTTAGACAGAGCCAACGTATAGAAACTAGGCTATAGATTAATGACTGAATGTCAAAACCCAGTCTGTGATCCTGTAACGCTTCTATACAGTCTGAAAGAAAACATCAGGACAGCTTTTGTTTCTCTGTGTGCATCTGTGTTTCTTTGCATGAAGACAGCGTTTGCCTGCATTATAGGCTTTGGGTTCTCTCAGTCACTCTCTAACAGCTGCTTCCTGTAGTGGCTCTTTGTCAACAATTGTCCATGTTGTTATTTAGGCATTGTTTGGGGGTTCTCGTTAAAGCAGTTTCTTTTAAATGTCTGCAAATTCTGCAGAAATTTACAGACTTCATGATCGGAACTGGTTTTGATGATCGGGTTCCTTAGTGTCACCGTGTTACTGCAGTATCACGGAAAGGGAAGGAATTCCGTTACATTTGCCAAGTACGCTATCTTGGACTCAATGATGAGCTGATTAGAATTCAGAAGTCAAAGGGCCAAGTCACTGTGACCTCATTGGCCATAACTCAGGAATTTATGGGCTGGGTGGTGCTATAGCTAGCTGTGATATACTCGAGGCTAAAATCCATGTCACAGGGGCCTGGATTCAAGTCTGACCCAGACCATTTCCCCTCAAACTCTCCTACTCTCTGTACCATCTTGTCCAATGAAGGTTAACATGCATAAAAATAAAATACACCAAATACTTATTATGGAAAAATTGGACGCAAATGTTTGAAAAACGTAACTTGAAAATTAAAAAAGGTAAGAGCCACTATGATATTATAATGTATAACTTAGAAAGTTATAAGTGCTGATCATAAGTCACCAAATGATGACGGTCATCATTCAGACATGGTCGGCTGCTGAACTGGTAGCAAGAACCTTTGGTCTTCTTTCGGCTGTTCACCTTTGTGGATCATCTTCCTCCATTTCACACTATTCCTAGCATCCTCTTCTGTCACATCATCTCTCTGCATGACCTCCTTCAATACCTACATGGATCTTCCTCTTTTCTTCATGACTAGCTGTTTCATCGACAACATGTATCATTGTCTTGTATCATTACGTAAAGCTACTTGAAATACTACCAACATTTATTTAGAGTCTTGAGTAACTTGACCCAGCTGTCTTAGCTAATTATAGGCCAATCACCAACCTTTATTTTGTCTCAGAAGTTCTTTAAAGAGTAGTTGTATGACCTCTGTGGTTGTCCTACTTAACCACATTGCAGTGTACTACACTTATGACCACAATAATTTATTACAGTGACTAGAGCATGCCACAAGTATTACAAGGTATTGTGCTGCAGTGGTTTGAATCATAAGATAAGATAAGATAAGATAAGATAAGATAAGATAAGCGTTATTAGTGTCACATGTGGCAGTAAGTACAAGTTTAAGAGCAGTAAAAGTTAAGAAAAACACAATAGGATAGGGTAAGATAAAATAGAATAGATACTATACAGCAATATGTAATAGACTCCAATTTGTTAATGTAAATGGAGCTTCACACACTAAGGTTAATAATGGAGGTTAATAATAACAATGGAGTTCCACAGGGTTTTGTGCTAGGACCAATTCATTTTACATTATACATGCTACATGTATACATGCTACATGTATACATGCTACATGTATGCATTTTACATGTCACCGTTTGTAATGGCAGCCTGTGTGGAGGAAGGAAGAGGACCCAAATGCAGACACTTGGAATGAAACTATAATCAAACAAAAAGCGAGCCATTTGTTTGTGGCTGGGAAAAGGTACTAAACAAAAGGTAGATGCACACTTAGGCAAAGGTTCAGGTGACAGACAACAAAACCTTGAACATGATAAAAACATGAACATGAAAAAAAACTGAAAACATGACAAGAACTCAACAGGCAACCTGACACTGAACATAGGATGATAAAGGACTTAAATACACAGAAGGGTAATGAGGGAAGCGGAAACACATGGAGAACATAGCTGACACATGAACATGACGCCACAGGGGAAGCAAAACTAACTATTATACGCAAGGAGAGGAACATGGGAACAGATAAGAGGAACGAGGCACAGACATAACTAAAATCATACATTGAGGAGGAGAGACTTACACAGGAAACAGAGCATGGATAAAACTTTAGCTAAACGAAACCTAATTAAGGCATACTAATAATAACACCAGAACTTACCATTACTCTAATACATCATAAGAAATCAGACATACAAAATAAACTCATGACATAGACAGTATTACTGGAAGGCAGAGCATTCATTTTTATTACTACTCCTCCATCCACGATCCCTCCTTTGTACATTTCCAGGCTGTCTGAATCTTGGCCGTTTGTCTCCAAACTGCTCAGCCTGAGATATCCCTCTGACATACTCATTTCTGTCTGCCAAAAATGAAGTTTAAGCTAGTAACTGAGTTTGGACAGACAAATATGTAAACCACATCTCGGCTGGTTGGGAGAGTAAACAAAAATGTGGCAGTGTTTTTGCAGATGAGCCCTTTAATCTAACTTTCTTTGCCTCTTTTTGCGTTCAGTGTGTGACGAGCACCGGGACTTCAAAGACATGAAGCTGTTTTACCGCTTCCGGAAGGATGACGGCACATTCCCGCTGGATAATGAAGCCAAGGTGTTTATGAGGGGCCAGAGGATCTATGAAAAGTATGAACAAATAAACTTTTCTGTTTTACCTTTTTTAAAATGTAGCATTAAGGATACTGTGTTGCATTTAAACATTTGCTTTCACACCAAGTGCTAGATTAGAAGAACGTTCTTATATCTGCATAAAGACCAGGAAGTCTCTGTGTAAAGGTGAGAAGATATGCTCTCAGTAATTAGCTTCCCAGTTGTGAAGTTTTTCTGTAGCCAGCAGAACCTGAGTGAGCTGATCAGTGAACTTCAGGGATGATTTTCTAGCTTCTTGATTGAGCTAATTTTGCCATTTAGCCTTTCCCAGTGTTAGAGTCAGATTTACTAAACAGGACAAAATAGCATTTAATGTGTGCCATCCCTAAACAGTGCTCATGGGTGTGGTTGGTTTTACTGGTAAGTCACCAAAGTTGCACTGTTTGCTAAACACAGATGCAGTTAAATTCATATTTAAAAACAAAAGATGATTTTTTTTCCATTAATACATATTGTCACTATCAGCAGCAAATTGCCTGCCACAAACGTTAGTAAATCAGTTTACATACTTGATTTAAATATTGCCCTCCCTATATTTTGGCATTGAGAAACCGTTCCCAACGATTACACGTAATTTTTCACTGTGCTCTTTTTGTAAATACAGACAATACTGTGTTTGGTGCATACGTTAGTAAATCTGGCCCTTAACACTAAGCAAATGGACTTCTGGGTCAAGCTTTAGTTATAAAACAAGCTCAAGAGTATTCAATTCAATTCAATTCAATTTTATTTATATAGCGCCAAATCACAACATAAGTCGCCTCAAGGCGCTTCATAGATACAGAGAAAAAAACCCAACAATC
>NW_005187545.1:578808-605517 GCF_000239375.1 Pundamilia nyererei | reverse complement strand
GGAGCTACAGTATCCAGAGTCGTACGTAGTGAGGAGGTGAAATTATTAACAAGATAATCGACTTCTGTTGGGGTAGCGTTCGGATAGCTGCTCTGCTCTATGTTGGTACAGGGCATTGAAGATGATAACAGTGGGTGGCATCAATTTCCCGATTTGACTCCTAGGTAGATGAAAAATTTCCCAGAATGTTAAACCTCTGGTGCATAATGTTAAGCATGGCGCAAATGAATTCTCTGATCAACATGATGATTATCTGTGTGGCTCATTTTAGGCACAGCAGCTCAAACTAGCTGCTTGTCAAACCTGTTTGTGAAGAGAAGCTGTTCAGAAGAAAGCTGATTTACAGGGAGGGTCATGGGAAGCAAAATTACTTGTTTTTTTTCCTTCCAGAAACTGTGGGACTGCACCGAGGCTCAGAACAAGATAAATTAGGAATATTTTGTGCTGTACATCATGCAAAGCCTCTAGTCTGGGCTTGGAAATGAACCTAGTAGGTCATCTTTAAAGACTGTAGCTGTGAAAGCATTTGATAGCATGAATGGTGAACTGTGACTTTATGTTTATATGTGGTTTCAGTTTTTGGAGCTTCATGGCTACTTGGAAAGCTGTGCCACATTCCATCCACACATTTCCGGTCGTCCTCTGTATCTCTTTGTTAGTCTATGTCATTCTGCACAGCATGCTGATTGAGTGCATCTGACATACCACCCCCATTAATTAGAAAATTTGTCCTGCTGCTGAATTCGATTCAGTTAGATTAGAGGACACTGCATTGAGCATGCCTGTTTTTTGTGATAAAAGCCTGCAAAGTTAGGAAAATTAGAGGATATAGAGATGAGTCATAGCTTTATTTAGAGGAGCGCTTGGGTTTAAAGGGGGGATGCCACAAATAGCATGATCAGCTCTGTAACCGTGTTGTTTTTCCAGTAAATAGGAGACTAACAATTTATAAATATAAAAACCCCACCAAACTCTTCCTTTCTGCCTCTCGCTTGTGTATATGTGGCATTATTTTTTTGGACTCGTGCACTGTAGTCTTCCTGTGCCACTTTTAATTTGTACACAGTGGCACACTGTTATTAACAGAGACCTATTTCTTATGTGTTCCTGAGAAAGCACACACATACACAGTTATTGCATAAGAGAAAGAAATATTCCAAGGGGAGACATCTGTCGTTTCAGCCCTCAAAGCTATGTGTTTATGTAATCACCGCGGTGCAGTCCAGGACACACACACACACACACACACACACACACACACACACACACACACACACACACACACTTATCCTAGTGGTTGAATTGCTTCGCTGCTGCACTTATGACAAAAAAAATCTCTGTGTCTCTTGTGCTTGAGTGCAAAGTGCACTCGTGTCCCACTGAGGGAAGGTTGTTGTCCCTACGCTTCCTGTTTTCATAACAATCTATGATTTAGTTCCTGGTAATCACTTCACTTGTAAACACTACACAACTGAAATGAATGAGACTTAAGACACACAAGAACCAACGACCACAGCAGAAGTTATCAAGCTGTCAGGAATGTGGTTTTATTATAAGGCTTCTATACAGCACATCGTACCATATAATACTTTGATTCGTTTATTAAAAAATTCTTGACTCATCTCTATAGTGCCCAGGATGTTTCATCCTTATGGCCTCAGGGTTAGGCTCCCACAAGTTTGATAAGTGGATATAAAAATGGTTGAAACATCATTATTTATAGTTTGCCAGGCTAGCACAGTAAAATAAGATGGAAGACATTGTAGCATAAATCTTTTTTTTCAGTGAAGACACCTGTCGTGGGATGGAGTTAGAAGAGGACCCGAATTCAGACTCAGAGAAGAATTAACTCAATTTGGTATTTATTTTAGTTGTGACAGTAAGTCCATAAGTGCAGGTGAAGAGAATCTAACCAATGGGACAAGAGGAAGCAAAACTAAACACAATACACATGAGACTAGAGAAGAGACAAGAAAGCAAAACACTAACTGAAACCCAAACCCCAGACTGAAGAGAAACGTCCAGAATAAACAAACTAAGAGCCCAAAGGAGCATCAAGTAATAAAGACTTTAGTGCAAAACCCAAAGTGTTCGGTCAAAACTCCAGGATCATGACAACATTTCATCACAGAAGAAAAAGAAGGCTTTACTAACAGAATACTACACAAAAGTCTTGAGCCACACTTTATTCCCTTATATGCTGCTTTAATTTTTTTCACTCATTTTCAGTGCAGTCCTTGTCTCTGACTATTTTCTTAGTAATGGTTTCTGTCTGTTAAACCACAAAACACTGAGCTACGAATCATGCAAGCATAAAACTACCACCTAACTCAAGGGATGAACCAGTGTTGTGTCTACACATACCCGAAAACTTAACAAAGGGCTAATTTTACATGGTATCTTTAGGCACTTTGTTATTATCTGCCAGTTTTCCTCCTATTTCTATAAAAATGCCAACGAGAACGCAGTTTGGCAGATAAAAAATAGTGTTTTTATTCCAACAATTTGCTCTGTCATGGTTTGGGTTGCATTTCAGCCGGTGATGTTGAAGATCTTGGCAAAACCAATGGAACGATAAACTCAGAAAGGTGCCGTCAGATTGTGTTCCACCATGCAATACAAACTGGAAAGTGTCTAAATTTGCAAAAGCGTCATATTTCAGCATGACAATGATCCCAAACACCAATGCCAATACAGTAAAAGCATACCTGGATAGATAAAAAAAAACAATGAAACACCATGAGACATCCATAGGCCTCCTCAGTGCCCAGACCTCAACATTATTGAAGCAGTGTGGGATCATCTTAATAGAGAACAGAACAAAAGGCAGCCAACATCTAGAAATCACTGCACCTATTTCTAATTTTTCCAGCAACATATATAAAAATGGTTTGGCTCAAGACTTTTGCACGGTTCTGTACATTAAAATAGCTTTGTGTTTTTTCCTTCAGCCAGTTTCACGTCTATTTTTTCTTCTACTGGAAAATAAACAGTTCTTGTCACACGTTAATTGATCTGTGATACCATCAACTGTCAAAACAACATAAACAACATACTGCAAACAAACCACAAGAAGTTATTTTGACAGAAGTTCCTAAGCGACAGAGGGGACACTTTAAAACGTTGTTTATCATGTAGCTGTTTGTGCGTGTGTGCATTTGCACTCTTGTTGATTATGCCCGAATTTCTACAGAATTTAACCTC
Organism: Pundamilia nyererei; assembly: GCF_000239375.1. NCBI lineage: Eukaryota > Metazoa > Chordata > Actinopteri > Cichliformes > Cichlidae > Pundamilia > Pundamilia nyererei. Next base: position 602,313 of record NW_005187545.1, on the reverse strand, counting down.
TTCCACCTTAGAGACCCCTGTTCAGGGTCAAAGTACCATCCAGAGTTGCAGCTGAAATGTTTAGGTTCAAAAACATCAGTGTTAGTGACTCGTTGTTTGACAAAAACTGTTTATTCTGTCACGTGCAATTTTGATTAATTACAGTAAAATATTTTATGATGAGTGTCTCATCTGAAGCACCCAAACTGCACAGTTTTGGAGCCCAGAGTTTCAGAGGATAATCATGCTCATGTAGATCTCTGATATAATAAATTACCTTTGAGTAGCTGAATTCAAGTGGCTCAGGTGGTAGAGCAGACTGCCCACTGTTTTCAGGGTTGGCGGTTTAATCTCGAGCTGCCTTTGGCAACAGGTCGAATATATATAGAATGCACCTACATGCTTAATTTGAGCCTTTTTGAGATTAGCCTAACACTGCTCTATCCTCACATACATTCACACCTGCAGTAGTTTCTGGTAGCCTCACTGGAGCACCTGTGAGTTATGTTCTTTGGTGACGGATGGTGGGTTTTCTACCCACTGGTGCACACACAACAGTGTTCAGTTACTTGGTTTTCTTCTGCTTATGCTGTTTAGTGTCATAGGGGGCTGGAGCCTATTCAAGGGTACAGGTCTGTCGAGCTAACGCAGAGAGACGCAGTTTTGAATGTGGAAACCCTAACCTAATGCATGTCTTTGAACTGTGGAAGGACGCTGTGCCAACATGAAAATTTTACAGAAATTATTTCATTTGCACAGCTTTGATGCAGATCACCTTAGCCAGCATTTGAGATTTAATCTAGGTACATTACAAGATGTAAGATACAATCTCTTGTCTGTGCGCTGCTGTTGTCATTCCCCACGTTCATGCAGGAGTTTTTTCATGTTTTTTCATCAACATTTGCCACATCAGTGCGTACAGACAACGAGATAAGGGCAGGCAGGGATGTTTGTTGATTTCACAGGACTTGTCAAGTCTATAAAACACACCAGTTTCAAAAGCAGAGACTGCTTTTCATTCCCAAGGCCGCCCTTCAGTCTGAGCCTGGTCAGCCTCAAGGAACCACAGCGCTCACTCAGTGTACTGGTGGTTTTACATGTTTTCTACTTCAGCTGCAAATTGTATATACTTTCCGTTATTGGTGACCATTTTTCCGCATTCCAGACATCCATCATGCTTAACCTATATTTTGTTTTTTTCCCCTGTCAGATACACACAACCTTTAATTCCTTAACATAACAAGTCATAGCTGTGAGTGTGGTCACTGCTTTATGTTTGCGAGGAGATGTGACATTTCCAGTGGTGGAAAATCTTGTTTTGTTTCAGTAGGAAGTCGTAATAATAAGTGATTAGAAGAGGAAGATTCATCAAAAAAGGAATCAAACTTTTTAGGATGGAGGCAAAAAAAAAAGATTGGAGTACAGCATTGCAAAAGTGAACTTATGTCATAGTAAAGGTGTTAAACTAATCCTTCATTTAAGAGCCTTTTTTGGCACTGCAGGGTGTCGTTCACATAATGTGTTTGCTACACAGTCTGTGTAAAGGAAGTGCATGCATTTAGTTTATTAAGCTGTAAGTAGCCACAACTGCTTAAACTCAGAACTCCACAAGGTCCACTTGTGTGAGCATGCCCAGTGGAGAAAAGTGCATCCGCCCCATTCAGCCCTTGCACGCTACTACATGAAAGAGAGAAGTTGATCAGCAACTTATAGCAGGTGAGCCAATCATTCCACCTGGCACTGCTCCCTGAATTAATCTGCCCCACCTGGTATCCTGCAGCTCAGCCAAAAACCACACCTCACTGCTGCAATCCCATTCATATTCTGTGATAGCGTGACTCATGATAAGATGGCAGGTGGGTAAAGTAAGTAAAATAATTCATAGCACCTTTCAAGATAAGGATCACAAAGTGCTTCACAAAAAGAGGAAATAAAAAAAACAAAACTAATAATAAACTACAGCAATATCCACTAGTTAAAAGCAAGTCTATACAAATTAAGTCTTGAGCTGCTCTTTGAAAGTTGAGTCCACAGATCTCAGTGGAAGAGCATTCATAGTTTAGAAGTTGCAACCTCGAATGCACAGTCTCTTTTAGTTTTCAGTCTGTAACAAGGAACCACCAACAGGTTTTGGTCAGAAGACCTCAGGGACCTGCACCTTATATTTGGGAGAAAGAGTTTGGTAATGTAAGCAGGCATTTGACCATCCAAAGCTCTGAACGTGATCACCTAAATCTCAAACTGGTTTCAAATGAGACAACTTAGAGGACCTACTAAGTACCCTCACAGCCACATTTTGGACCATCTGTAGGTGATTCAAAGATGACTTACTGAGGCCAGTGTACTAAAATAGTCCAATTGTGAGGAAACAGAGCCATGAATAATCATTTCTAATTCTGATTTAGACACCATTCGACTGAGGCAGTCACACACAAGGCTATTAATGTTTATCAAAATGAAGAGCCTAGTCAAATGTACATCATCAAATGTTCACCATAGGTTCAGTCATTTTATTCATAAATACACAAGGTTGTTGATCACAATGGGAACAAAGCTGTCAGGAACACAAAAGAGAACCAGTCTTCCCAGTGTAGGTGAAAGACACTTAGCTGCCACCCAGTTATTTATAGCATCAATACAGTCTTGAATGACAGATATTTTTGCAACATTTGTTAGAGAGAAAGAAGTATACAACTGGATATCATCTGCATAACAATTATATGAGACGCAAGATGTGGTTGTAGTGCAAACAGAGCTGCACCTTGGGTTTACACCACATGACAAAGTGGCAGATGAGAACATAAACATGTCAGCAGCAACCGAAAAAAATCTATCTGAGGTAAGAAGAAAACCGTTCTAGAGATGATCCAGAGATGCTCACTTAAGACCTTAACCTGCCAATCAAAATACTGTGATCAGTTATGTCGAATGCTGCTGTTAAATCCAAAAGTACAAGAACAAGATATTCTCTCTTTATATTTCTCTTAGAAACCCTAAGAAGAGCTAAACCTTGGACAGGTCATCGGCCCATCATAGGTGCAGACCACCACTCACTCTCTTGTTTGCACCTACAGCCAGTTTAGAAGGCCAGTAATCAGCACGTCACACAAAGATACATTCAAACCAGTTAGGTTCTTGTGGGAGACAGAAGTGCAAACCACTTCACCATGCCCATCTTACATAACCATTAGTGTTGCATCCTTTAAAAGCTATTCTTTGGCCATAGAGTCATCACTACCCCACCCATATGAAAGACTAAATTTAAAAGCAGGGAAATGCCAAGTCTCAGTGTTTGTCACTCGGAGTTAGGTAAACTGACTGAACAGACACTCTGAGTTCATATCAGGGTCGTGGCAACTCCTCTTGTTCCACTTAATGCTTCCATGATCCATTTATATGTGTATGCAAAGCGTCACAGTCCTTTCTATTACTTAAGTGGTTACTATTCAATGTTCAGAGTTCACTTCACTGAGCCTGTCCCTTGGAGCTAGCATAACACGATCTGTTGACTTTACCTGTTAAAATGGATTAAATTGCATTGTGTAAACAGATCTTGTGGAACATTGTGTCCATTTCTTTTAACAGCATGTTGCTGCTAATGTGAGCCATAGCAGTTTATTCCAGTAAAGCCACCAATCCTTCAAAATTCTGCATCTAAACCAGCCAGTGACCTTAAATGACTAAAGACTTGAGCAACACTGGGCTTGCACTTGTTCTATATTTCACTCAACCCAAAGGTTGAAATTTGAGGATAACACTATGTCCCTGTGAGCAACTCAGTGACGTCATAGTTCTTCTCTTGACTAGTTTCGGTTTTCTGTGGATGTCAGTCAAAGTTTAATGAACCACAGTGAGAGCATGAATGTGCTTTTTTTTATAGAGGCGGCTTTTCACATCCTGCAGCTGAGTTGGATTTCATTTAGTTTTCCATTTACTTTCATTTCTTTCATTAGTCTCTCTATTTGTGTTACTTAGCACAGAACCTGTTCTGTCAGGAGACTAGTGGTTTTGTCGCTAAAGCTTTCCAATCAAATATTAATTTGTCTCCATCGAGATGTTGAAAGAGTAGGAGGTTTGTCTGTGCCAGGTAAAACTTGCTTACTACATATACTGATTAATGATATACTGTGGATTGCCTATACAAAAAGCGAATAAATAAATGCATGGCAGGAAATGTAATGGCATAGTTGCTCTTCTCTGAGAATTAGATGAGAAGGCCACTCTCCAATGATAGCAATAGAGTGCATAGCCTAGCTTAGAATAAAGGCAAGAAACAGAGACACAGTTAACCTGTCAGTATGTTTAAAGCTCATTAACTTACATATTATACCAGTGCCTTTTTGCATTTGGGTTATGTTGCCAATTTCCTGGCTGAGTATAGTTGCACACTTGTCTGTAGAGGTTTGAACAGCTTTTTGTCTTTGGTTAAGCCAAACTAATCTGATGGTTTCTTTGGAAATAGTTAATAGTTACTACACAGACATGGGAGTGACATCTTCTCTTCTAACTCTACAAAAAAAAGGGAAAAAAAGCCCAGAGGAGCTCTCGTTAATATGTCTGTCATCTCCAGATTCGGGTATAATCTCATCACTGAATCGCTGATCCGGGAGGGACTTACGGAAACTGTCTCCTCCATAGTTAAATTAATATAGCTTTAAAGATTATCCCATCACTAGTTCTTCTGTCCTGCTTGGATCAAATGTTAAGTTAGTGGCTGATTCTTAGTCTGGAGCCAAATCACCCAAAGCTTTTGGATGCATCTGATGTTGAAATTATTACTTCTTTGAATAAGTTCTTTGAATATTATGATTATTTATACAAATCTCCAAACTGCTGATTCATTCATGCATGATATCTGTGTGTAATACACAGTCCAGGCTTTGATATTAACCGCTCAGTGAATGATTGATAAGCCACTAAAACTGAATGTGGGAATACGTTTTGTGCCAGCAGAACAGGACCAACAGCGTAGAAAATACATCTTTGAGGCTGTATTTCATTTTAAGCATATGTTTTGACATGCAGATGGCAGCAAGCCCTCTGTAACTTCCACAGCTCTTTGATGGCATTGCTTAAGTGTATAGGCTGGTGAGTGCTTGCGTGTGAGTGACAGGTGTGAATGTGGTTTTGAGAAAGTGGGATAGCGAACGAGTCGACAGTTCTGCTCCTTACAGGCGCGCACATGCCTGTTTTTGTTTGAGTCTGTCACCGGGTGCCACTCAGAACAGACTATAACACCTGTTTAATGCAATCCTTGCTTTGTTTTTTGTGTTTTTGTGGAAACTATATTAAATCTTGTGCCTTTACATCCAACTCGGCTGATTTAAAAAAAACAACCCTCCATTTATCAGTGAAGCTTATCCAGAAGGTTTGCCTCAGTGTACTTACTTTGTAATCGTGTAGGTTTGATATATGAGGTTTAAGGAATGGCTTGAATTTATGCACACTGCTCATGTGCTAATCTGGAGACAGCTACAGCACAGGCTTTGTGCATTTTGAAAGTGAAGATTAGAGAGTGAAGGAATGACCAGAGTTGCTGGTTTATAAGGTTTTCTCCACAGGGAACTACCTCTGAAGAAAGTTTACTTTTCACTCAACCAAAGGCTCGTAGCTTCCATAAAACCTTACTTTATTTTCCAACAGCTAGGTGAGACTTTTATGTAAAATCACTGTAACTTTAAATAAATTTGTCGGTGCCAGGTGCACCACGTGCACCAAATGTGCCGTTTCATCTCTGCAGCACCCCACTATCACTCCTTTCCCTCGGTCTCAACTTCATTACTCTGTTCGCTCTAATTTTCTCCATAGATTAATGAACACAGAGAACAACCTACTGCAAACCAGAGAGGAGGAAGGCAAGTCGTTTGAGCGGACGCTGGTAGCCTCAGAGTTCATCGATTGGCTGCTGCAGGAGGGGGAGATGCCAACCAGGGAGGAGGCTGAACAGCTGGGGCGGAGGCTTCTTGAACATGGGATCATCCAGCATGGTGAGGATGGAGTCAAGGGAAGGGCCTTGTTTCCTCCTGTCAGTTATTTGGTTAATCAGTACAATCATTTATCTCCCTGTTGAATTGGTAGTCAGCAAAGGGTTTACCAGTTTACCATTTTAGTGTCATAGATATGTCTAGATAGAGCCAACCTAAATTACAGTTTCTTTCTAGGCAATACCCATAAGTAGGCCTCAAACCTAACAACAAAAACTAGGTTAATATGGTCTCTAAAGGGTGCCTAAAATATGAAATCTTTATTAGTTTTGCTCCTAAAACTCATCACTGCCCATTTTGGGCTTCTAGCCATTTTGAATTGACCCACATTATAGTGTCACACTGGCTGGGAATGCATTTCACTGCTTATGAGTAGCACTGGTGTCATTTATCCCCCAAAAAGTAATGTTTTACATTACAGTATTTTAAAATATTGTTATTCTAATTCAATACATTACTTATAGAAAGTAATTACTTGCACTGGGGCATTGCTCCATTACTTTTGTGCTAATTTGCACTGTCTGAGATGCAGTTTCACCCATGTGATTCCCAGTTAAATGTATATTATTAAACTATATATGTGCCTACATAGCAGTAAAAGTCCTCTTCCTAATGAGAACACAAGCTCTTTCACTTCATGTACTGTTAGTTGGTAAAAAACACATAATACTTAATACATACTACATAATACTATGGCAACAGCGTTGCTTCTATAGAAACCCCGTGCATCCCGAAACCCTGTTACCTCTGCTTTTGTCACCTGCTGGAAATCAAGCTTTTGTTTCTTGCATGGTGCTGAAATACACTCAGCTTGAGGATCACTTTCTCCGTGCGTCCTTTGCTATATGGAACCTTTGCAAAGTTCTTGGAGAGATTTATTGCCATATTCCAAGCAGCGGATTGTTGTTTCTGGCCTTTGCACACTTTGCAGTTTACAGTTGGAGATCACTCTTCTCTTCATCAGTATCCTCAATGTGATGAGTATAAGCCAATGCAAAGAAATGTTTAAAAAATCATACAGATAACTGAAGAACTTATGTAAAAGAAGTAACAATGCAGTTGACATGCGAGGCGTGTGTTTTTTTGTGAGGACCCAAATGCAGACCACAAAAAATGAAAACAGGAATTAACTGAAGCGTGCCGTTTATTAAGGCAGACATACCCAACGGGGAGAAACATAAAAAACTAACTAAACAGAGGAACGCCTGAACTGGGGGAAAGACATTAGAGAAATCTGAGCATTAGAGAAACCCTGAAAACACGGGAGGGACACACTAAACACGCTTAACATAGACCACGTGACTGTCAAAATAAAACAGGAAAAAAGGCGGACTAAGACACTCTGACTTAACAAGGGAACAGGGAATTGACAGTGGGAGATGAGATGTGGACATTTACTATGGAGCACATACAGAGGACAAGACGGGCTGGGGAGAACGCACATGACAGACAGGAGAGGCGTGGAATAAATGCGAGGAGGTGAACGTGGGAGCTAAATGGGGGAAAACCCAGACATGAGGAACAAACACATGCACATAAACAGAGATGCAAGGTGAGTTTTTCCGAAAGGTCGCTTTCAACTGATCTAAAAGTGCTTTTGCATGTGAACAAATTTGATGTTTTAAACACTTGTGTTTGTGCAGACACAATTTTGTGTGGAGGGTAATCACTGACATATACATTCATATCGTGTCCAGTTGTAACTGTGCGTTTAATACCTGCTAAGGTGTCACTGACATTTTCCTGAACATACTTGACTCACACACTGTGGATGTCAGTATTTTTCCAGGGGCTTTGGTTCTGCGTTTGTTGTTCAGGGCTTCCATGACAGGTTGGCATTTTGCTGAATGATGGTTATTTGGACCCTGAATGAGTTTCTGCTGGGTCATAACTGCATCATGAAATTTCTCTGGTTCCCGTTCATGTCTGATTTAATTTGGCTTGCTGCAGAGAGATCACATGACCTTTGTATTTTCATTAAGGAAAATATGTCTTCAACAGTGTTGGGGGTCGTCATGTCTGGATTCCAGACTGTAGATAGCTAAAAGGAACAAAACGTTTTTGAAATGCCACTGGTGTACATCATGGTTGCCATGTTCTGCGGTCCAGACAGATTTAAACAGAGAGGCAATGATAACCTACAGATGAAAAAGAAAGAGGAAAGACATGATGAGTGATGGAGAGGTGGTTTATCATATGTTATCAAGTTATTCCTACCAACTCTTCCCTTTTGCTACTGCTTCTTTTCAGCCTGAATGCCTGTCGTCATAGAGTAGGCCCATCTGGCCCCTCTTTCTTTCTCTTGTTCACTTCCTAGTTTCCATCTCTCAAGGACTGCTGCAAAACTAAGCATCTCGAGGGACTTGGAAAGTGGTGTTACTCCACACGTACGCATGCACACACACACACACACACACACACACACACACACACACACACAAAAACACAAACAGCAGCCTTGTTACGTCACTTATTTAAGGTGATAGAAAACTTCATTTGCTCCGTCACAGAGACACGGCACTGCCATCCCCCTTGCAAAAATAAGTGCTCTAGTATTACAGAAATAATATGTGGACTGTGTATGTTGTTAACAACACTGTGTTGCAGTAAAGTTATAAATAGCTTACTCGTACACACCCCGAGTTCCCATGAAAAACACATTATAAAGGGGGTGGAGAGTAAACCAGACAGATTTCTGTTCTTTTCTGTTGTGGTCCGTAGTCACATTCATCTGTACGATGTATGGTTGGTCTGGATGGATCTACTTTGTGTTTGGCCCAAAGCCTGTGTTTGGTCAGTGTGCTTAGTGTGGCGCGCTGGGGAAAATGTTTTCCTACACTGTGCTTCTGAATGAGGTACAGACAGGCAGAATAAGCAGATGACAGAGTTCCAGGTAATGCTTAAATTAAACAGAGCAGGGCTGATCTATCACTGTGCAACAGGCAATGAGCCAGGAGCCAGCTGTCATCACCAGGGGTGAGGCTTTACATGATAAATCAGATTACAGAAGAAAAACCAGCATTTCACTTCAGTCTGTGAAGAGGAGTGTAAAGCACAGTACAGGCTTTTTACTTTTAAAAAACACAATAAAGGGACTTTGTTGAGCTGACAGAAACCACAAAATGATGCATGACATGGCCACGAGCCAAATGTGTGTTGCTCATAAAAATGCATGATACCTATAAATGAGAAATGACTATGAGAAGGCTCATTATGTAATGATTATTGTAATAACATAACATGCAGTAGTGGACACCTGCGCATTTAGACTTTCTTCTTACAACTTACTTTATATTTTAACCTTCCGAGACCTTTAAGCTCTTGTTTGGGATGGATTTTTATTTTCTTCCAGCTATTTGTGATTAGAAGTATATAAAGTAAGCTTCATCTTTGGACAGAAAGTCATTCTTACAGTTTTACATTCTGTCTGCCCGCGTGCTGAACTGAAAAACGTTTGTAGTGCGAACTGTAACGTGAATGCTTGATTTACTACAGTAATGAGTCTCTGCACTACTGAAAAATGTAATTTGATTACAGTAATGCATTACACACAAATCTGAACTTTACATTTATATATATATATATATATATATCCAATATCCAATAAGAAGCAGCCATTACTAAGAAGGAAGTAATGATTTCTACAGCTCTCTTTTTTTTTCTCCAAAAAGGAGGACATTGAGAAACATCAGTTATTTAAATATACTTTAGGTTCACTAAAACCTTAATAGTCTGGCTATTTCAGTGTGGAGTAATGTTGTATTTGTCACAGCCAGAATGGCCGGTGTGTTTGTGGAGCAGACCTGAAAGCAGACAAGGGAGAGACAGAACTGAATCTTTAACAAAAAGCAAGCCGGTTATTTTGTGCTGATGTCAAAAACGGAAAACAAGGCAAGGCTGGTGCAAAACTAAACTGGGAGCAGCTAAATTACTATTATAACTATAACATGAACCTAAGCAATAGAAATAAAACTCTGTGACCAGCCGTGACTTGACGTTGAGACAGCAGACAACCAAACGAAGAACAGAGGAAGACAGATGACTTAAATACACAAAAGGGTAATGTGGGAAGTGGAAACACCTGGGGAAACACAGTTGGCATAAATGAACCTGAATGCCACAGGGGAAGCAAAACACAATGAACATGGAACACAAGACTCTTCAAAATAAAACCGGAAACACAATGGGACATAGACATGACAACATGGAACACATGACATACTGTGTTAGAAGAAGAAACATAAACCAGATTAAAAACTCAACCAAACTAATAATACTAGAACTTAACGTATCTCATTAGTAATACAGAATACAAAAAAACTCAACTACACCCTTAACTTAAGAATAACACCTGAATTTAACATTATTTTAACAGAGGAAATCAACCATACTAAATAAATGAAAAGACGCTGGGTCACAGACCCAGCCCCTGACTGTATTGTGCTGTTTTGCATTGTTTTGTGGGTGAGTATTTCTAGACGGCAATAATCTGGCTTGAAGAGGTTAACTTACATAACCTGAAACAGGAAATTGGGTTTCTGTCTATAGCTGGTTGGTTGAAAAGATTAAAACCCCCAAAATACTTTGAGGGGGTTAACAAAGACATCCCGCGGGCATTATGTGACTCTTCAGCCAGGAAGAAGACAATATCAGCTTCTCTTCTCTCTCTCAAACTGTGCATCTCACCTCTTTTGAAACCACAGTAAGAGCAGTGACGTTGACAGCAGTTTGACCGGTTTACGTGATTAGTTTCACCTTGGCATGCTTGTTAATTTTGATAAAAATGTACTCATATCTCATCTTATCAGCACAGCGAAAATAAGTGAGGTCAGTGCTCTCAGTGGTCATCATGTTCTAGCGCAGCTCCAGGGAAATTGTTACTTGCGTTTGAGGTTCTAGATCAAGGCTCAATAGGAGTAAGATTATACATTTCAGATACATAACAAAACGTATTTATGATCTTCATGTCCATTTTCCCTGTTATTAGTCACCAACAAGAATCACTTTGTTGATGGGCCGCTCCTCTACCAGTTCAGGATGAACTTCCGGCGACGTCGGCGACTGATTGAACTTCTTCACGAGCGAGGGCGCAGCATCCCAGAGAGCCACGACAGTCCCTTCTGTCTCCGGAAACAAAGCTCTGACGGAGGCAACACCAGCTTTCTCTCAGGTGCACACTCCATCTGACTCTCAGTAACTGTGTAAAAGCTTTGCTTCATTATTTCCTTTCATTCCAAATTGACAGATCAGCTAAATAATCTGTGTCCTCCTTTCAGTCATTTTAAAAGTAAAACATTGTTTTTTAAATCTAAACTTTTGCTGAACCCCAGCTCCTCCGTGAGAGTATTTGCAGACGTTTGGTAGAGACCTTGGGAAGTTTGTCACGTTTCATAGGAAACCTTCACTGTGTCCATGTGTTCATGAAACATTACTCTTATTAAGCAGTTTAAATATTGCCCCTGGTTATTTGATTCAGTGGCATATTTTTCCAGTTTGCCTTATCTTCTGTTGACACATATACCCAAATCCACTCTCCGTAACCTGTGTCCTTGGTGGTGTCTGCCTTATAAAGATAACAGAGCAGCCCTGTTTGTGTTACTAGGCATAAGAGCAGAGCACAAAGTCTCTGTCGCACCAAAGTGGCACAAAAAATATGGCAAAACAAAGAGAAAGTTAAGCATGCACATTTAAAACGATACTGAATGGTTATTAAAAGTCTAACCTACTTAGGAGGTTACACAATATATTCCAATGAGAAAAGGCTCAATATGTTGTATGAATGAAGTAAGGGGCTCTATGTAGTGCTGGTTTTTCCTGTCTTTAGATTGGTCTGCAGCTCCAGAGGCTACACTGGTGAACTGTAAATCAAGCCTTTATTCTGCTTTGCCTTCTTTCTCTTTTTTCTGGCTGTCTTTCAGACTAACAACTCAGTTTGTGTTTCTCTGTCTCAGTGAGTCCCACAAAAGAGATAAAGGTGTCTGTCGGAGTTCGTCGGAGCAGCATGAGCAGCAGCTGTGGCAGCATCGGTTATTGCAGCAGTGGTTATTACAGCAGCAGTCCTACGCTCAGCAGCAGTCCGCCTGTCCTTTGCAACCCTAAATCTGGTATGACAACATAGATATCGAGTGTATTTTGTAATGGGCCCCACTCCCACTGAACATAAAAAAAAATGTGGCGCAGGAACTATATCTTCGTTTAACTGTCAGGTTTTCTAAAGCTGTGGTTTAAAGTTGCTGCATATAGAGTTAAATGAAGTCTTCAGTAGACGGTGGCAGTTATAATAGTTTAAACTAACCTCATTACTAAATGGGAATAAGTCCAAATGATTTTAGTTGTTGTGTGTTCTTACTGACAGATTCATGTTATTTACTAATTGTAAAGTTATTTTTTAATATAGTGGCTCTACTTTGGATTTTTAGAGCGGTCATTTAGAGAAGCAAAGAACTTCAGACTTTTTCTCTTAGACAGTGGACAGCTTCAGTCTGTGTGCTGCTGCATGCAGCTCTGTCACGTGCTAAACCAGAGGTGTCAAAACCCTTTTTGTGTAGTGGTGCACACAAAGCCCAGTTTGAGCTTGTGTGGATCTACAAACTGTTCCCCGTCCTTTTAGTGTAAAGAAATCCAAGCACACATTTATTCCATAAGATTTCTTAAGAAAAATAAATTAAATTTTGAAAAGAGTTTTTCCACATTGTATAAAGAAATATTACATAAATACTACTAAATGCTTAAAATGACAGAAATGGTTGTTGTGCTGTTGTTTTAACCAGTGACTCAATGTAACAAAAAAGAGAAACATTTCTATTGTAAATGCTTAAAAATGGGAACTTTTCTGTTCTTTAATGTAACACTTAAAACAAAACACTGTTATCTGGTGCTTAGTTAGTTTGTTGCAATAAGCCAGGTCATGGGTGATGTCTGGGGGCCAGGCCAGCTGTATGTTTGACACTCCTGTGGTAAAAAAAACAAAAAAACAGAAAGAGAGCTGTTTGTGTAGCAGGAACACAAGACCTCCACTGCACAGCAGGTTTCTCATTAGATATTTTACTTTGTGTTTTTTGAAATTAAAGTTACTAAATTAGGCTTCAGACTTGCTCAGTTGGAAAGAAGGAAACGAAGCGTGAGAATCAGCTGCCGTCAGTGAGAGAGGCGTCAGGTGGACTAGTTGAAATCCTATATAATTTAAAGTGACAAATATCCATATTACAAACTTGACAACTAAACGCATAGAAGACTCACAACAGGTCATATAACAGACTACTTAACCCACATTTATTCTATCGCAAACTGTGAATTAGCTTGTTTTTCTGTGGGAAGACATGCTGAAGAAAAATCCTAATGAGCGCATGTTTACTTCAGTGGAAAGCAGATATGCACTGCTTAAAGGAAAGTGACAATCATACCTGCAATTTGGAAATGAACGGCTTTGAATTCTCTGTGCAGATTTGAAAACTTGGCAGTGACGCCCTTGAGCTGTGTGTGTGTTTCTGAGTGTTTTATTTTGGCTACTTTGAAGTGTCCTCTGATGTGTTTGGTTCAAGCAGAGTCCTCGACAAGAGTCTCTTTGTGCCAGCAGCCCCCCCTTTTACATTAGCACTTGCTCATGGTGCACAATGAGCAGGAAGAGGAACTCACACACACACACACACACACACACACACACACACACACACACACACACACACACACACACACACACAGAGTAAGGGTATTTCTCTTTTGCTTCACATACGAGGAGGAAGAAACTCCATATAAGATGAATGGGCTGAGCTTTGACCAGTGTTTTGTTTCTATAAAGTCACACCATTAAAAAAGGTTATGTCATCGTGACACAAAGGGGGCAGATAACAGAATGTTAAGAGAAATTGTCCTGTATATCTGATCAGATTGGAATTCCACAGAGAGATTATGAAAATTTCCAGCTCTAGAGGATTAGCGGTCCTTTGCACTTCACTTCCTCTTCTTTATCAGATTACAGTTAAGTGTTGCGATGTAGACCATAAGTGATTTGTCAAGCACGGGCCACTGGCTTTCTAAGAAATGTCCTTGCATTTTTTGCTTTTAGATTTTTGAGAGTTATTCAGTGATCTTTGCGGCACATATCGAGTTGATTTATAGTTTGTTATTAAATACTAAGCACCTGTTGAAATCTGAACTCAATGTGCACACAAAGGCTGAAAGCTGCTTACTTATTTGTATTTTTCTACTTTACAGAAGCTATAGACATAAGACTTTGTTAGACCCTCCAATTCTCCAGTGGTAAAGGAGATCTGGCTATTCTTAAAAGCCTATCAGCTAAACATATGCAGCCCTATGATAGGTCCTATTATAGGAGATGAGGAACTGAAACACCACCCTGCATAAGAAAACTTAAAACATAGAGACAGAAAACCATTCGCACTCACATTCACATGGATATAAACTAGAAAAAAGCAAAAGGAGTGAGGCATGAATATCTGTCTGGACTTAATCTTTAATAAAAAAGCTTTCAAAACTGGAACAAACAACTTTGGTTTGGCCAGTCAGGGCTTCTTTGACTGAGACACCATATTGATAAAATATTTAAGGAGATGATATGGAAAAAGTCAATGGACCTGACCTAAAGGAAGGAAAACAACAAAGTGAAGGAAATGTCCAATAGATGAGTGGGAACATTAGTTTAATGTCCTGGAGAGGCTTTAGTTGGAAAAACTATGGTCAGACGCTTCATACTTATGCCCATTACATCGCATAAAGCAGCTATAGCTTCATTCACAGACTCATCATAAATGCTCATAAAACATAGCAGTCAGTAATAATGCGATCACCAAGCCTAAGAAAAGTTGTTAAATAAAGTGCATTGTCTAAAGAGCATTGAAAGATCTTATTTATTTTAACTTTTTTATCTCACCTTTTTTTTCTCTCCAATTTCTTTTCATTTTTCCTCCTTAAAATGAGGAAATTTCCAATTAATTTAATCTAATTAATTAATAAGACACAAAAGTCTTTTGGATCCTTGTGGAGAGTCATGTCGATGTGAGTACTGGTAAGGGGAAGTTGGACTAGAGGAAGGAAAGCTATACTGTTTCAGGAAGCAGGGTGCCTCAAAGGCATTATTAGCATGTGACCAACACTCATAGTTTCTACACACACACGTACATTTTAAACCAAAAATAGACCTGTTTCATGTGTGCATGCCCATGCCAGTGTGTCGTCTTATTGCTGTAACATTGTGTGTTGTGTTGATGTGTCTTTCTCAACAGTCCTGAAGAGACAAGTGAGTCCAGAGGAGCTGCAGAGACCAGGAGGACCTTTTATAAAGAAGACATTCACTGTAGGACACACACAGACACACACTCGCACACAGAGAGCTGAGGTCTAACGGAGACTATTTGAGCAATCACACATGTCCTCACACACACACAGACACACGCGAATATATGTGAAAGGTCCCATGATTCATGGGCGTAAGCAGACAGCACACATACATCCCTCCCTATTCTTTTTAAGTTAAGTGTGATCACCAAAGAGTCTCAGCTGAGCATCACACGACAAAAATCCAAAGTATAATGTGCAAACAGTACTTTAAAGTACATTATTTCACCATCTAAAGTCACTGAGCACGGGATTGAAAAGAAGTGAGATATTCTGCGTCTCATCTGCTGCTGTTGTCCTCAGATTATAGGCGATGCTGTGGGCTGGGGGTTTGTGGTGCGAGGAAGCAAACCCTGTCACATCCAGGCTGTGGATCCAGGTGGACCTGCTGCCGCTGCTGGCATGAAGGTAAGACTGGTAGAAATGTGTGAACTCCTGAAAGAATGATGAACCCCTGCAGGCTTCTGTCATCAGATGAAATGAAGAGAAGAACAATAGATGTACTACACGCACTTCTTAGTGAAATCTGAGACTTAAACTTGCTTTTTGCACCTCTGCGGATGCTTTTTGCTGTGGATTTTGATTTCAAGAGGGCAGCTCCGTTAAGTCTGTAGACTGTCGGAGAAGCATTTAAATATTAAACAAGAGTTTAAGGATTCTTTTTGTAGATTCAGCCCACAGGAGGAGGATGCTAGGATGGGAGGAAAGAGTGGCACAAATGTGCTGTAGTAGGGGTGGGGGGAAAAAAATCAAGGAGTATGAAAGGATAATGGTAGCTGTGCTGCTACAGCTGCCATGAAGGTATGTCAACAGAATGGCAGCAAGGAATCCTGGGAATGCAGAGCACAGCAACTTTACCACAACATGGAGAGCGAGGACAGAGTGCAATGACTGAAAAAATTGTAGAAGGAGCCTGAAAAACGAGAAATTAATTATTGATAGCGTGCTACTCATGTAGGGTGGTCACCGATGGAAGCAAAAGGGCTTTCTTGTGTACATATCACTTTCCATATCCTTTAGTACACATCATTTAGTTGTTCTGTTACAGGGATGTTTTCTTTTAATTAAAGGAGAAAATGTGTGCAACTGACTGAAAGAAAGGATGGTTGCCATAGCGAAGACACATGAGCTGAAGATGAAAACTGGAAGAGAAGGAAGTAGGTAGAGGAGATGAGTTTGAGTATTAGCACTAAAAGAGGAAACAGCCTCTGGAAATAATATCACTTCTGCTCTGGTGACTGATTTTTACCATAGAAACATGTTCAAGTCAGTCATAAAGGTGTTGTCGCTCAGAGAGCGTTTCACTTTATCTGATTTCCATCGTGTCAGGTTTGTACATTAAGTTCCTCGTGTGCAGCGGTGTGTGCAGTATCGTCATCAGTTTATTTGTGTGGAGTTAATCGCACTCCTCGCGTTTCCTCGGAGGTTCCACCTCACCTGAGTGTTTTTATTACTGTTTAATGAAAGAAGATCGCAGTCCTGAGAGGGCCGTCATGTTGTCAGGTGTTGAAACTACAGTCCAGGCAGAAGGCCAAAAAAACGACAAGTCATTGTCCTCAGATTACAGCCGAGTCGTTTCACACACCTTTTAACCTGTTGCATCTTTTCCTGTTTCTGTCATTTCACTTTGTGAGAGGGGTTTTAACCATCTCAGCACAGGGAAACATTTCGTCCAGCTAGGGTCCAGCCAAGATTAACAACCCTGCAGCCCGAAGAAGGAATGTTTGGATAGGGGAGAAAGAGGAGGGATAAGATGGGGAGTAGTTTGAAGATAGTTAAAAATACTGGAAGGAAAGGTAGACTAGAGAGATGAATTAAGGGAACCAAAGATAAAGATGAGATGGCCAAATGAAGAAGAATGAAGAAGACTGCTTTGGCTCTGAAAATAGTGCAGTATAGCCCGTAGAGATCTGGGTGTGATTACAGTGAGGGTCTTAAATTCCTCTGCTACATAGGATTAGCAGCCTGGCGTTTTTTTCCCCCTCTTCTTCATCACACTTAATCTCTCTTTCCTCTTATTTCCTTTGCCTATTTTGAGCTTTCTAGCACGGAAACATTTAGGAGTGCTGGAAAAACACTGAGCAACGATTGCCGTGAGAATATTCCTAGTGGCCTCTCTCTGCATGTGTTCACTTTTCTGTGTAACAGGCAAGTTTAGGTAGCTGTTCACTCCAAGAAATTTTCTACATGCATAATGTTTCCTGTATGCACAGTCAATAAACTATCTGTTAGAGGGTTTTTTTTTCTTCAATCTTTCCTCGGCTGTCTGCACGTGGTTGATTTATGGGCTATTAAAATATCAGAATAATGATATCTGCTTTTGTTCTTAATCGATCTTTTTTGGCATCGTGAAGAGAAAAAAAAACAACTTTTAGGGGCCAGTAAAGCAGGGAGTGCTTATGTGAGTGAGTATGTGGTTTAAAAGTTTGCAAAAAACACAGCAGCAGGATCATGTTGCAAGAACGGCAGCTAGAAGGCAGTTTTGAAAAGACGCCTTATTTTTATCTGCAGCTGCAGAAGTGGTTAAACGATAACATAGGGGGCATTCAGGCGTGACAGGAGTGGTTTGGAGTGAGGCAATCATGTTGTACCTCTTGTTATTCAACCTCAGTTATATTTTTTACATCAGTGAGCTCACAGTTTTGAGCTATGACTGTGCTCTGTGCTCACTGACACCTGTGCTAGGTTACATGTGTTGACACTGAAACTTGTGCTGATAAAAAAACAGACAACCCAGAAGCATTTGCACTCTTGCATGTTAAAGTGAAGGACGGCCAAATGCTCCTTTGTATAATTGTTCATAGACTGTATATAAAAGATGGCCACCTATTGCTTTGAATGCTCACAACTTAAAGCTTCCAAGTTTGTTTTTAGGTTGTTTTTGTGTTTTAAAATAAGCCTTAAACTTATTCAGATGAGAGTGTAGGGGATTTATTAGCTTTTGCTGGGGCAGGTTATTAATAACATGTGTCTTTAATTTACTGTTATAATTTTGACGAAAGAACAGATTTACTAGCTGTAGACACTTTTTTGTCTATTAATATAAGTGAACATTTAACAAGACCAAAGGGCACTCACACTATCCCCTCAGTGATGTGCTTTCCCAACTTAAAGCCCAAAGAACTGTAAGGCAGGAGTAAGGCAGCTATAGATTGTACTTATAAGCTTTGACCGCAGAGCTTTACAGATGAAAACTTGATACAGAGAGAAGCACAGTTTGGATAAAGTATAGCAGGCTGTCTTTCATTGCAGCAAATGTAGATTTCGGCTTTGTAGAATAAAATTCGAATTCTTCTGTAGGCCTGATGGCTTTTTGTAAAACTTTGCAATGTGGGCCACGACTAAGGGTGTAATTTCCCTGTAATTAAAAGGAATTTCAATGTACTTTATTTGAAATTACAATATAATTATATTTGCTTACAAGCCCTTAAAGATAAATACACCTGTATTATATAACAAGTCAGGTTTTTATAAGAAACAAAGAAATAACTATAGTGTGAGTAATTGTAGGTAATGTATGAGTAACTTTCATTGTAAGTACACTGCACTTTTCAGCGTGTGGGTTGTATTATTAAGTAGGACAATGAATTTCTCCATTATCAGATCACATAGGGCTGCAAATTTTGATGGGATCTTTTTATTCTTGTAAGTTGGTAAGAGAGAATAGTCCTCATCACATTTATGTTGATAAAATAAAAATACAGTTGAATAATAGCACATCAATACTCAAAATTGCTCATCAAAATTACTCACACATTACTTACCTATGGTATAATTGTTTCCTGTAAAAACCTGACTTGTTAACTCCTTATTTATGTGTGTCTACCGTTATGTATTTGTAGGTAAATATAATTAATTCGTAATTTCAAATCAAATAGTTGTGCCCTTATTTACAGGCTGTATTGTAAATATCTGGGGAGTTTTTTGCAGCTATAATTAAATATATCGCTATCTGCCTCTTTTCTTTTTTCTCTATGAGTGGCATTAAAGGTGATCAAGCATGTCTCCTGTTTCTGTCAACTTTCTCCAGGTGTGTCAGTTCGTGGTGGCGGTGAACGGATTGAACGTCCTCTGTCACGACTACCGAACCGTCAGCAACCTGATCCTGACCGGTCCGCGGACGATTGTCATGGAAGTGATGGAGGAGGTGTAAGCATTAAAGAGAGCTCCAAGAGGAAACCTCTCAGAAGAGTAATGCAGGAAAAAATGTGGGGACTGAAGTAGTACTTAACCTCAAAACCCCATCGAGAGCGAAACACTGAAGACTTGAAACCACGTCTCACTAGCTCTGTTCCAGCATTGTTTGAACAAGGTGGATAACCAAGAAACTGTGTGTGTGCTTAAAAATGAGGCTATTGTAGTCAAGCAAACGAGTCAATATTTGGAGAAACTAGGTTGTTTTGGATTTTTTTCCTTTGGTTTCGTGGTGTGCGCACTCACACACTGACACACAGAACCAAAACAGAGACCACGGAAGAGCTTGGAGTCAGAAAACTCACCCTGGAGAGTGTGTTCAAAGGATGTGAGAAGATGTGAAATTAAGTTTTGTCATTATAACTCGTGGATCAGAGAGTAGAAAGCTGAAAATGAGGACGAATATTTCATGGCGCCATGAAAGCAACCTCTACTCCAGTGAGCTGTTCCTGGTGGCTCAACACTGCCCTCTGCTGAGAAGGACAGGAAGACACACTTCACACTGCTACTACATGTAATTTCAGGGTTTTCAGGGGTGCCATAATGGAACCATTATGTTCAACGGGAAAAGACAAACACCTGCCGTCGCCATGTGGAAAATGTAAAATACCAACTTAATCGATGTTGAGGTAGATTTTTTCCTAGCTGCTAAGAATGTTATAAAGGCGATAAACTTACATGCTACATTAATAAGCACATTGTATATAGAAAAGCAATTAAAGACTTACAGACACAAAGTTTAGAAGTCTGGCTTTAGAAAAGCTGTCTCCCATTAAACCTTGTAACCTATTTTGATTACCCGTGACAGCGCTCTGTTAGGCACTTTAACCTTATATGCAGCCTAGAAAATAGACAGTGACCGACAATATCACTGTCTGTAGTTTTTTTAAAAGAATTCGGAGGTTTCTGTTATACTTGCCTTTGAGATGTGGACACAAGATGTGTTACATACCATTAAGAATTGCCAAAAGAGGGAATACTAAAAATAAAAATGACTCTAATTGGAGTCATACCAACCAGCCTTAATGTAAACTTAGAGAACATTTGATTGACCTTTTAACTTTTATATATCATTTGATGTTTGATGTATAATAACGATAAGAAGAAAACAACCAAAGCACTTGGTTGACTAAAGCGTCATTTTTGGGGGGAATTTGATTCAATCAGACTTCCCTAATTTGAAACTAATGTGGAAGAATGACTTCCTCCGCCCTTCCCCCACATCCTTTTCTCCTTTATTATCTGTACATGCGGAGCAGTTACACATCAAGCACCATATTGTGTATGCGCTAAAGAGTTTTCAGACAGATAAGAAAAGATGTATATGTACAGAAATTTAATGTATGATGGCCTTGTCTGATTTTTGTCTCCAGTAGCAGATAAATGAGCGACCAGCCTGAATATTCAATCATTTTAAATAAAGGGAGCAGTTTTCCTCAGAATCAAAGAACATTTTGTTCATTTTGGGGACTTTTTTCCAGCTTTTTCTGAAGATTTCATTTTAACTTTTTCATAAGTTTGAGTCGGTAAGTTAAGATTTTGAGATACCTAACTTGAATTTTGAGATAATAAGACAGATTTTTGACTTACGGATGACACTTTTTAATTCTCTCGTAGTAGTGGAAACAAGCTTTTGACCCTACAGGTTTCACTCAGAGCGAAAAATAGCTTCATTTTTCAAAATTAGTTTTCAAACTGAGAGAAATAAGAGTTGGGCTCTAATGAAGGCTCTGTGCCAAAACACTTTGGTCGTATTCCTACTGTGATGTAAACCAGTAAACATGTGAAACGTGAGTAAAGTATCCACTGTTTATGATGCTATCTTTCTCTTTTTTAATAACGTTGCTTTGGAATTCTTTCTTTAGATTTCAGGTTTATCGCTTCACTGCTTCAATGGGAAAAAGGTAAATAAGAGAATTGTTTCTAATGAATCTTTAAATCCTTGAATTAGCTTGATGTAGCTCGAAGCTAAGTGGATTAGATCAGGCTTGAATTATAGCCTCTAAATAATATGAGGATCCCGCGTTTGTTACTACTGTGCCATCTTGTGTTTATACATACTAGCATGAATTTAGAAAAAACAGAGCATGGATAAGTGATACTCATATCGTTCATACACTATGTGTCTGTAGTCCTGAGCAGCACTTGTTCCTTGTTTTGTCTTAGACTAAACTATATTCCATGTCTGGAGGAGGAAATTATTACTGCAAAAAAACACAGATGCAGAAATGTAAACTTTGTTTTCAACCACAGTATATTCACAGTTGTTACAGCCAAACTGTAGAGTTAATATGTCCTAGTGAACTACCTCCAAATATGTCCTGTGTAATTAATTCAGTCGACTATTCATTGATTTATCTTAATGTGCTTGGATGTAGTAGGCAGTCAAATAATGTAAATATGTGCTTGTTTAGCTTTATCTCCTAATCTAAAGCCCACTCCTTCATCTGATTTATCTGGCAAATCATTTCAGATACAACAGCAGATTTTAGGCCTAACTCATTCAATGATCTAAACAGCTGGAATATGTTGTTGCCGAATATGTCCTCCTCAGATTTACAGAATTTTGCCTCAAAATCTGTAATCTGCTCACGTTGTTACATGGATAATGCCATATATTGTACTGTTAATGTATCGTATTAATGTTCTCCAAAACGTTTTCAAGTAGTAGCACTTTGCTTTTACCCTGCAACCGTACAATATGTTTATTAGAAAGAAATCTCAAAGCACAAAATAATTTCTTCTCTGGGTTTTCATTAGTCTGATGTAGCGATTTCATTAATCTTTAATGTTAACATCTACACTTGGTATGGATTCAATTTTTCTCGGTTTTCTCTCATTAAAATTCATCTATATGCAGTTTGTAACTTAGTAATTCTTCTTTTGTGCATCTGGAAAGTGATCTGTGATTTTCTTCTGTGGATAATGTTTGATGCAGTTTCATTGGACAGAAGCAGATGACAGTTTGATTTGGAGGAGAAGAAAGTTTCAAGAGTGTTAAATCTTGAAGGGGTTGTGCCAGGTTGGCTTATATGAGTTTGCTGACTGTTAACCGAAAGCGTTTGCCTTAAGACCTGAGTTTGCTGCCAATAACAGATGGTGGTCACTTTGTTCCTCCTCTTTTCCCCCCTCTCATTCTCTTCTCTGTTCAGTCATTTGCAACTTTGCTAGGTGGTTGCTCCAAGTCACCACAGCTTCAGTTTTAGTGACAATCAGTGTTGTATAGATAACAAATGCACAGTCATTTGATCTGACAGAACGTACATCACCGCTGTCTTCGTTTTTGTGCCGTTGCCGGTTCTATACTTCAACTTTAATGTGTAATAAGATCAATGGGGATTCTTGGCTATGAGAGGTTACACATTTTCAGCACAGCTGTTTGTTCTTTTTTTCTGCTATCCGAGATTGAATGTTTGTTATCAGAACAACAAAAGCTGACAGTAGCAGTCTGTTTTTCACAAAAAAGCTAAATCTCATTGGAAGTTCGAATGTATTAAAGAGCTGATCAAGTGTCAAATAAATAAACTGATTTCACAAATTCATTGTGCTTGTGGTTTCATCCTCAGGACTGTCTGAACCTCTTCATGCACTTAGTATGACTAAATTTCACCTTTTTGATAAGGATAAAGATATTTATTTTAAAATATATAAATTAAAGTTGAAAATAAAATAACAAATAACTATTGTGTATAAAATAAATAAATATATACACAATAACTGTTACGGCCGAGACTGTTTTGGACGAGTGACAGGACTCAAACGCAGGACGCCGAACAGCTCGTAAGTAGATTTTAAGAATAATATTTAATGTTTCCACAAATGTTCATAAACAAAAAGGTGAGTAGACAAGTACGACGTTCCGCCACTGAAACTAAGTAATGATCTGGTCCGGGTCAGAGAGGACAGCTATTCCGGGGATTGGACTGGAAAGCAAGTCACATTCGATCCAGGAAAAGGTCGGGGTCACTGTAACAGAGTGCAGATGTTCAGATAC
>NW_005187545.1:577117-578408 GCF_000239375.1 Pundamilia nyererei | reverse complement strand
AATTACCCACAGGTGTAAGCGATCAGCAAAAACACTGAGGCCCCTCCCCGGGGTGGAGACGCCGGCTCGGAGGGAGACACACTGGCACACACCCGGACCATGACAATAACAGCAGCTGTACAAGTAATTACATTCTGTATTTCTTTGTCACACTTCGCCTGGTTTTCCTTCATACCTCAGATGTATCAGTCGTACAATGATCACCAATTTTTTTCCCTGGAGTCAGCACACACAATGCCCTATTGCAGTACATGGTTCCCAACCTTTCTGTGTAAACAGTTAAAGAAAGAAATACTAAAGAAAGTGTTTGTTTTGGCTAAAATAATAAATACAAAAAAGCCTTTAGGTTCGGTCTTTTATCAGTTTGGTCAAATTTGTCAATACCACCCATCTGATGAAGGTTTAGTACAAATGTTTTCTGAGACTGGGACGTCTACATGGTAGATCAACATCGACGTTTGCTTGCTACCTTCAAAAGGTGCAATGTTTACAATACAATACCTGAAGTTATCTCTTGACTGTCACTGGCAAATACACGCTTAGAAGTGATGTGTTAAAACTGACACATCATGTGTTAGATTTTAACACATGTGCTGTATCTGCTCAGGGACAACACATGATGTGTCAATTTTAACACAAAATAATGTGTCTGCTCCTTTAACACATCTTCTGTTGAAGTAAGTCAACACACAGACGTGTTATTTTGACACAAAGATGTGTTAAAATGTGTTTTGTTAGTAAAACATGTAAATTTTATTTTTTTTAAGAAATGAGAAAAAGATGTGTATATACAGTATACATTTATTGATCCATTTTATACTTGGCACATTATTATTTATTATAAACAGAATAAACGACAGTTTTCAGAATCTTTTAAATTAAAATCTATTAAAGTCAATTTTAACCAAGCCTATATTACTAAATTTATATGTCAAAACAATTTCTATTCGACAGACTCAAACAAAATTAATATGTGACTAACGTTCTAGCTCTATAGATTATTAAAACGTCAAAAGAAAAACCTTTGAAATAGTGCAATTATCATATATATTCTGAAATAATCATGTCCAGACAATACATGAATGCAGTTTTTTTAAAGGTAACAGTTGTCATCGTCAACAAATTGTGAACATTCAACAAATATGCAGTTGTGTGCAAACAAAAAAACATTTACATTTCACCGAATATAACATCCAAGTTATACAACTGTGTACCTTGGGTTCAAATACAACTTAATGGTATCAAAGCTTGTCATTACACACACACACACACACACACACACACACACACA
>NW_005187545.1:569656-571082 GCF_000239375.1 Pundamilia nyererei | reverse complement strand
CTCAACACAGACAGCATCGTCAGAAGGAAAGTTGATAAAATAAATTACAAATTTTGTATTGTTCGATACATATGCGTACCGAACCGAAAGCACTGTATCGAACGGTTCAATATCGATACGAATATCGTTGCACCCCTAATATATATATATATATGTATAAATGTATAAAGGCGATAAAGTGATACATATGTTGAACCTGTGAACACAGACTCTCTACATGATGGACACGTCAGTCCATCATTCAGAGGAAAGGTTACTTTGTCATTCTTAGCAACAATGACGTACTGCCTGGTTGCACTCTTTAGATCACCGATGCATATCACCTGGGGTTGGTGTGTTGTGGATGATGCTTCAGGATCACTGCAAAGTGATGCAATACTTGTTCCAGGCTTGGAGACAGGGAAGATAAAGATAGATTTTTAGAGAGACTAAAATAAATTCTGAATAATAATTCAATTGATTTCATCCTTGTAGTTGCTACTTGGCAAATAAATCGGATCCTGGCTAATTGTTAATAACTGTTGAAACACATTTTATGACTTAGGAAATGCGAAGTGTACCTGATTTTGACTAGTCTCCCCAAGAGAGGTTTCCATCTGTGGTCCTCTGGCTGACAGGAAGATATGGAATCTATTAAGTCCTTAATGTCTACCTCACTGCCAATGTCAATAAATTCC
Organism: Pundamilia nyererei; assembly: GCF_000239375.1. Classification (NCBI taxonomy): domain Eukaryota; kingdom Metazoa; phylum Chordata; class Actinopteri; order Cichliformes; family Cichlidae; genus Pundamilia; species Pundamilia nyererei. The sequence goes on along the minus strand of NW_005187545.1, from coordinate 570,405 downwards.
ATGAAATCAGTGTTATACTTCAGCAACCTATCAAGCACACAGCCCACGTGCTGAGCTTGGCTTTGACCAATGATATCTTTGTCACTGCTGACATGAAGAATTGTTTTTACAAATTTCTTTCTCATCTTTAAAAGTTACAAGGACTTTGACAGATTCTAAGTTGTCATTTGTGTGCTGAAAAAAAAGAAACACATGGCTAAATAGGTGAGATAACTTGAATAGTCATGACATACAATCCCGCTGCAAAGCTGTTGGTTTTTTTTTAATAACACTGACTATTACTTGCTCAGACATTTTGCATAAAAAAGAAACAATATCAGAGCATGTTTCCAGCAATAAGCCTTATAAAATCATTATTTCTGTGATATGAGGTATATATAACATGAGATAGAGTTCATGTTAAACAATGATAAGTAATTCTAGGAGATACTTATCACAACACTGTTAACTGTTAACTGCTAACTTAAGTGTGACAACAGACGGCAGATGGGCGACAGCAAACTAAAGTTACTTAGTCTTTATTCCTATTCCGTGCTAGTAAACACATGGTCGTGGTGATAACTACATTTGCTATATTCAGAGCTAACATTTGTCATTTTACACAACTCCGCTATGGTTAAGTACTGACTTGCTCATAGGCACAGCAATGACTGTCGGAGCCGCTAGCTCAACTACAACACTGGTACTAAGAGCCATTTCTGAATACTGAAAACTGAATTTTAGGTAATACATAAAAATGCTGCCAAAAC
>NW_005187545.1:564576-569169 GCF_000239375.1 Pundamilia nyererei | reverse complement strand
TCTTTCAGAATTTTAGTACACCATACACACCTTGGTCCATCTAACATCATAAAATAAAATAAGTTTTAGGTCCTGTTGTTGTTATCTGAAAATAACACACAAAATGTGTTAAACTGTGCAACACATCAAGTTTGTTAAGCTTTTTACACATCTTTTCAAAGTTTACACATTTTCTTACACGTGTTATGTACAATTCACACAAAATGTGTTTATAGTGTAATAACACATTTTTGTTTTGCCATTTTTAATACATCCTTTCTAAGAGTGTACCATCCATATTCTAATGATTAAAACTAGATTAAACTAAGAGTAAACAGTTTAGACTACAATAGCTAATCTGAAACAAGCAAATCTAATCTTTAATCCAACTAAACCTATTTTAGCTGCACTAACAGAGGCTACCAGCAGGGGGTAATATTATACCACACTATTCAGCATGCACGTCGTCATGCTCCTGATTGTGTTTATTAATTTTTGGGGATGTTCATGGATTTCGGAAAGAAGGAAATAACTTTATTATTTGCAGAGCAATTTTTACAACTTTGTCAATTGTGTGAATGCAGGGGGCGGAGACAAAGAGTATTTGGATGATTTCTACTCATTCCTCTTTCACATTTCTTATTCATCTTGCTCAATTTAAATAACATGCAAATAAAAGAGCAAAAAAACAAAACAAAAACCCAACCCCCAAACCTCTGCTCTTATTTTATTATAAGTATATAAATTTATCTGAAAGGGTTTTTTCTGGATCCTAAGTCAGACTCATGGTATCCCATCAACAATCAATCCTTAGAACAGTCTGCAGTTTTTCTCCAGACTGAAATTTCCCATCTCTCTCTCTCTCTCATCTGATAAAGCAAAAATGTTGGTGAGTTATTAAAAAAATGTTGCTTACACCACAGTTTTGTCATCACATAACATCCTCATTTCTAATCTGGCTAACAACTATGGCTTTTTTCACTTACCCACCCATTTATTCATCTGCCCCTTTTATACACGTCCATTGATTCGCTCGGCATCCAGCCTTCACACTTCCACCATCCATTCATCTTTGCATCTAATCTTCTGACTGTGTGTCTGTTTGTCTGTGTATCTGGTCAGTAAACAGAGTGATACATACACAGGAAATTAAAAGCCATGGCACAGAAACCTAAGAACCCACTGGACTTATTTTTACTCTGGGGATGAGACAAAAAGAATGAGATCAGAGTAAGAACATTTAGAGTCGATCTGAAGCAGTCGACTTTTACAAACTGCAGTGATTGTATACGTTTCTATTTTGGGAGAAATGTGTGGCAAACAGGAGTGATGTTTTTGGAGGGGAGGTGAACATTTTTATTGGCAGATTATGTTCTGTTCATGAGGCCTTGGAGAATAATGTGTTGACACAACGTGACGTCGATTGTGGATGCAGGATCGCAGTCGTACTGCCAAAGTTGGGAGTCCAGCTGGGGCCAACACACAAAAAAATGTATGTCCTCTGAGATCCTGAGATTAACGTATTCACTCTGTGGTATAAATTACTTTATAAGATCACATTCAGGCTTGAAAAGCCCAGTTGGTCCAATTAAAGTAACACCGGTAGACCAGAAGAGCCAAAATCGAATCATTAATACATATAAAAAAACTCTCTTGTGACAGTGACAGCATCCAAAATAGGAAAGTTAAGTAGAAATAGGAAGCATATTGAAAGCTGCGGGGCTGGTTTTAAAGATATTTCTTTTCAGACTGTATTTTTTATAACACTGTGTCCTTGATTATGAGTAAAAGTGATGAAAATCCTGCAAGGGCCAAAACTGGGTTTATGAAAAAATGAATTGAATGAAGTGTTGAGATTGTTTGTTGCACCAGAAGCGTTTTCTTACTTTGTTCTAGGATTTAAATGGTCAGAAATTTACTCTTTCAGTTTTTTACATATTAGGACATAAACATATGTCTAGTAGTTATCAGGATTTAAAGTTGTGTAAAAACAGCCTCAGACAGACACAACATATGATATGTTACACCCTGTCAATATTTATTTAGCAAAAACTGAACCAAAAGTAGTGTGTGAAACACCAAGTATGCACCATAATCTGGTAGTTTGTAGAACCACTGTTAGCACCAATAATGTGAAGTAATCGTTTTCTGTTTGACTTTATCAGCCTGTGAAGCAGCTATAGAGAAATATTGGCCCACTCTTTTTTACAACATTGCCTCAGTTCTTTGAGGTTTGTAGGCTTTCATTTATTCACAGCCCTCTTAAGGTCACAGCATCTCAATCAGGTTTAGGACTTTAGGCCATTTCAAAACCTTGATTATTTCCTTTTTTTAGCTATTCTGTTGTAGATTTGCTTAATGACATTAACGATGATGGCAATGCGTTTGGCCTAATTGTCCTGTTGCATTAACCAGTTTCAGCCAAGCTTTAATTGTTCAACAGATGACCTCACATTATTTTGGTATATAGGGGAGGTTTTGATTGACTCGGTGAGTGCAAAGTGCCCAGGTCCTGTGATTTAAAAAATAAAGCCCAAATCATCACCCCTCCACCACCGTGCTGACTGTTAGTATGAGGTGTTTGGTTTTTGCCAAAGATGTCACTGTGCAGTGATTCCAAACATCTCCACTTTGGTGTCATCCCTCCAAAGGACATGGCTGCAGATGTCTTGGAGTTTGTTTAGATGCAACTTTGGAAACCTAAGCTTTGCTGACATGTTTTCTTCAGAGCGAAGAGGCTTTTTCCTGGAAGCTCTTCCAAATTAGACATGCTTGTTCAGTCTCTTTCAAATTGTCAAAATGTACCGGCATGAACTTTAATATTTTACATGTTAAGTGGCCTGTAGAGGCTGAGATGTGGCTTCCGGTATTTTGCTGTTTCTCGGGGCTTAAGTTCAGTGCTGATGTGTTTCCACTTTGGCACTGTGTTAGCACACATGAATGCTCCACAACAGCTAACTGCCAAAACTTCAGGTTTTATTTTGTTCTGTTTTTCTTAGAGGTGTTCAAACATGCCATGTGTCGTTGTTAATTTCAGGTTAAAAAACTCCTTTTAAGATTATTTGTATTGTGTCCTGATTCATATAAGGTTAGAATTTAAAGAGGTTGTACTAATTTTTCTTTTACCATGACTGTACTAATTGTACCTATGTGTATCAAGTTATTCGTTGTACATTTATCACCCCTGCTTTCAATACATTAATGCATACAAAATACCTTGAAATAAAAAATATATCCAAGAATATAAAAACATCTAGTAAATAATTTATTTCCTCAAAATTAACCATAAGTATTTGCTGTGTAGTGTTTTTCTAGTATTTTTATTGTATGTTTTTTGCTTTCTGAGAGTGGAAATAATGAAGCAGAAAAATTCATTGGAACAGTTTAATTAGCTTTTTGACACAGAGCGCCAAAGAGTGTGAGTACTGCCTTAATTAAATAAAGGTTATCTGTGTTATAGTGTGAGAAATAAGGAGCCTTTGAATATTACTTAGAAAGGAAAGAAAAGAGGAGAAGAAAAAACCCCCCAATGCTTCAGTGGTTGCTCAGGTTAATGAGCAGAATGGCTTTCAGGCATGACTACAGTGTTTTCAAGTGAATTGTCTCCTGTCCTCCACTTCTCTTCTCACAGGATGAGCTCAGGACAAGTCACAGCAAGCAGAACTGGTAGCTGCCTGCCAAATGCTTCTTGGGCTGTGGCTGCAAGCTCTGTGAATTTGGCTAGCAACTCTGGCAAGAAGTCACCTTTGGCTCACACAGAATTTCCTATTTCAAACGTATTTTAACAACTTAATGGTGGAGAAGTGAAATCAATATATGTGACACTGTTTTTAATTGCTACGATTGACTATAAATACAGATTCTTTTTCTTGTGAAATTGCAACATGCAGTGTATTAATATCAGTCTGTGTTGTTTTTCCATTTCTGGAATTGGACATTCAAAGAACCTAAGCATCTGCAGCCACACTAGAAGTTCTTTTGGGCTGTTTGATGATGCACAGTGAGGATAGTGAATATCATCATTATTAACTAGCACTTAGCATGCGCTAGGACTTGACTTTATGCTAATTGCTACCATGGCTAAAGCTTTGAACTGAGGAGCTCTGGTGAATGTGCATGCATGAGATACCTCAGCTCATAAGCACTCAAACAGCCACCTTTGCTCAAACAGCCACCTTTGCCCAGAGTTTTCAAATAAATAACTTTAAGAGTTAATGTCCTCTATCTCTGAGCTGCACCATGAAGTGCTGCTTTGTGACCTTAAGAGCTGTCGGGTTAGCGGCACTGAGAATGGCAGGCTTGGTAGCAGATGACAAGATTGCTAACAACTGTGGCTAGTGGACTAATCAGTAGGCTGTGGTCACTTCTGTCTCCTGCTGCCCTCATATTAACCTGCTGCTTGTCATTAACACAGCGCTCAAGAGCAATGTGTGTGTCCGGCATTCACACGTCTGCGTGTGCGCAAGCTTGGCCTTGAATGTGTCAGCTCTATTTGAACTTGTCCTGGTGTTTAGTTTAAGCCTATAAGACTAACAAATTAGGCTCTTCTGCTGGTTTAAATGCAGCTTTGTGTGTGTGTGTGTGTGTGTGTGTGTGTGTGTGTGTGTGTGTGTG
>NW_005187545.1:557836-564556 GCF_000239375.1 Pundamilia nyererei | reverse complement strand
GGTGTTTAGTTTAAGCCTATAAGACTAACAAATTGTGTGTGTGTGTGTGTGTGTGTGTGTGTGTGTGTGTGTGTGTGTGTGTGTGTGTGTGTGTGTGTGTGTGTGTGTGTGTGATACAATGAGTTGTTTTGTCTCACTGGGGTAGAGAACAACGACTCAATGCCTCAGGTTATCTCTGCATCTTAAACATGTCAACCAGCGGGCTTCAGGTGTGTGTTTGTGTGAAATGGAAAGAGAGCACTAAGTGGAGGAAGTGGTTGTTTAAATTTGAGAATGAATGTTGTTGAAATTATGCATTGTGTGACCTGACATGCAGAATCTAATGAGCATTACTTCTTGTTGCAGCTTTTGAACTGCAAAAAGGTTGTGCTTTTATTTAGGGATGTTTTCAAGAAACCAGCTTTTTCTTCTTTCTTTCTTTTTTTGTTTTTGTTTTTGTAAAGAAGGGCGTGAGTAAGTTCGTGGCTCTCATACTCACTGCTGATTGATGCCACACAATGAACATTCGTCTTTCACACACGTCGAGCTTTAAACATGTGCTGATTCACGCAAATGAGGGGGTTTGTGTTTCCTGGGGAAAATCCTCCACAGCACTGGAAGTGAGGTTTTCTCTGTTTGTCTAAACAACAATGGCAGCTTGCTCCTAATAATTACAGTAAGATAAAGGAACTGCGAAAGACCGTGGTGTACTTTGATCAGTTTTTATTACAATACGTTGACCAGGTGTAAACAGGAGGTCTTAAACACCAGCCGAGTGACCAAAGGAATCGCCAAAAGAAAACAGCTGTTATGGGGATTACAAACCTTGGAGGTTAAGTGTGCCTTATGAACACTTTTATTTTATAAAAGAAACTGTTTTTAGTGTGAATAACACTATGACATATGACATCTCACATACCATCTGAATGCACTTATTATTTGTGTATAATGTTTCATGTATAAAATGTTTCATTATATTTATATAATGAAACATTTCTTGCAGTGCTGCAGTCTCCCGGGCTCTGTCCTTATCACAAGGTAGAGTACATGCAGTTTTTACAGATATCAGTAGCTGTTTTGTGACTTTAAAAACTTTATGAAGCATCACAGTTGGACCATATGGCACTGAGCTAAATGACCTGCAGATCAACTTCACCACGTGAGTGATTTATTTATTCAACAAAGCCCCAGTCGGGATGGACAGTGATGGCGGAGGAGACAGAAGGAGGATGAAAAGATCAGTAAGGGAGGTGAAAAGGGAGGAAAAAATGGAAAGGACAATGAGGGAGGCAAAAAAAGGAGATGATAAAAAGGTGAATAAAGAGAGGACATCAAGAGGGGTGAATAGGAGGAAATGGACCTGCGGTGAGGACAGTTCATACATCGGGCAGGTCTTCAGGTCCGTTGGCCTGTAAGTCAGTAGAGCAGAGCTGTCAGTCACATCCCACTAAGGACTCAGAATATAAAGTGACATCAATAAGGATTACACATCACAGCCAAGCTGGATTTATCTGGTTTTAGTGCCTCTTTATCTGGTAAATAAACCAGTTTGTCAAATTCCTTTTCCATACTAAATTATTCACAAGAGTAACAGAGACATGGTGAATGGACTGGTTGTTGTATAGTGCTTTTTAACTCAGCTTGAGTAACCACAGTGGTTTATACTACAATCCTCATTCACACACAGGTTCATGCAAGCACTTTTTCCCCTTAAGCATAAATATATGAATATATAATGAATATATTGGGGAATTTTTAGTTATAGAAGTACCACTGATTTATTATGCTTATGTCTTAACCTCAATCCCTGAATATGACAGCAGACACTGTGGCGCAGTGTCTACACGCGCTGCATTTATCTGCTGTGTGGTCTTCTACAAACAGAACACATGAAGGGAGAGGGGACAGCAGAAGGACAGGAAGGGAGGACGGGAGAGAGGGACGTGGACGCAGAATCCTTATCCACCTGATTATAGTGTTTATGACATCTGGACAGTACTTTGGCGCTAAAACGTGCATGTCTGTGCTAAGAGTATTTATGTGCCCCAGGGACACACCTGGAGTGTAGCTGTTCAGTTTTTCAACTCAGCCACTGGCACATTTCACCTGTCTCAGTTTCCCATGACTCCCATTCTTCCACCCTCAGGGCAAATTTCCTCAGTTTCTTCAAGAGCAGCAGAGCTGAGTGCATAAACAGGATTTCAAAGTGCGCTCAAGTCTTTTTCACAGCCCGATGGAGGAACCTGTGGTGCTGGCTAATCCATTATAATGCTCATTTAGTTTGAAAGAATAGTTTGTTGAAGAACACAAAATGTTCTCATCATATGATGCTGTTTTGCCAGGTGCTGCTAATTCTCACTTTTGAGCTGAGTGCCTTTACTTTCACTCACTGTTTGGTTAGGTTTTGATAAAGGTCATGGTTTAAGGAAACATCCTGAACCCTGCAAAATGACAGGTGGGGATGACTACTCCGTCTTACTTTTGCCATAATCCTGTGCATCATGCTCAAAGGACACCTTGAATGCATAAATGTGGATAAATGTGACCCAACACAGACTTTGACAAAACAACATTAGTCAGCAACATTATTCGTGCATCAATATTCACATTTCTCAGCAAGAAAGTCGAAACTAAAGGATTCATTTCAAAATGTCACCTAATTGTGTCACATTTTGGACAGTATTGTGTAAACTGGCAAAAAATTTGCAGTCATCTATCTGAAACCAGGTTTTTCAAGTGCTTGAGAGTCTGCATCAAGCACCATAGGCTGTATATAAAAGGAATGTATGTAGGTGTGAAGATGTCACCCACTGGACACAGCATGTCTTTTATCCTGTCTTCCTTCTCTCACCCCAACCGGTCGCAGCAGATGGCCCCGCCCCTCCCTGAGCCTGGTTCTGCCGGAGATTTCTTCCTGTTAAAAGGGAGTTTTTCCTTTCCACTGTCGCCAAAGTGCTTGCTCATAGGGGGTCATATGATTGTTGGGTTTTTCTCTGTATCTATGAAGCGCCTTGAGGTGACTTTTGTTGTGATTTGGCGCTATATAAATAGAATTGAATTGAATGGAATTGGATTTAGACGCTGCACTCTGAAGCCTCTGTTTTTGACCACAGCGATGCTGGTTCACTGGACCATAGATGTTACCATAGATGGACTACATGTCCAGGGCTGGTTAGGGCTTTTCCCCTCATGTTTTCTTTCTCTCTCTTAACTATCCACTCTTCTCCTTTCCGCTGCCCTCAGGTGGAGTTGGGAAGCCCCACCCTGCAAGTGAAGCCTGCTGCCTTTCCACTCTGCACCTGTGTGCTGTCAGCTCATTACCTTCCTATACTTAAGGACCAGCTCGAGCCCACTCTGGTAATCAGGCTCTCTGATGTTTGTTGAAGCTCCCTGTGAATTCTCCTCACAAACGCCTCATTCCCCTCTGCTTCCTAATGACTCTCTCAGTCGGCTGAAGGAGCTCTCTCACCAGAAATCGTCTGCTATCCCGAGCTGGTTAGTTTCTGTGAAAGGATTAATCTAGTTAAAGCTCACCTGCCTTACCTTCTAGAAAACCCCAGCCTGCAACTCTGTCCTGAACACTGGAACAAGAATTTTTTTAAAGCGCTCCCGTTCAGTGAACTGTTACTCACCAGTGATTTCCCCGCTTCACACTCTTTCCCTGCTGTTAAATAAACGTAAAAAAACAACAACAACAACAACTGTATGACACAAGAGGGTGTAGTGCTGTGCTATCTGCTAAGCTGGAAGGCCAGTCATAAACCATACAGTTGGAATTCACAGAATCGCTACAAATTAGTAATTAGTAATTAGTTCCAAGTAACAGGCTAAAATACTTGAATTGCACTCAACAAAACTGAAGCACAAACTTCTTGGAAGGTCAGTACCTTACAGTAAACCATAATATTAGTCATATAATGGCTTAACTAATGCTTCAAATGGCACCAACAGTTCATAGTTGAGAGTTCAGACATTGGCTCTCTTCCACAGCATGTCTATTGTCCTGTCTTCCTCCCCTCACTCCAGGTGAGGGGAGGATGGCCACCAGATGGCTGCCCCCCTGAGCCTGGTTCTGCCAGAGGTTTCTTCTTGTTAAAAGGGAGTTTTCCCCTCCAATTGTCACCAAGAGCTTGCTCAAAGGGGGTTATCTGACTGCTGGAACTTTTCTCTGTATGATAATTTGTATGATTGTAGGGTGTTTACCTTGGTGCTATAAAATAAAATAAAATTGAACTGAATTGAATTTATAGAGGCCAAAACTATTTTTGTACCATGCTTGTAAACTTGCTTGAAATAAATAAAACTAGGGGGTTTAACATGGAAGTCTATAGAGAATGACTTTTGTAGTCGGCCTCAAGTGGCCATCAGAGGAACTACAAGATTTGACATTTCAAAGTTGGATCCAACTTTGGACAACTAATCCCAATAGCTAGCTGACTGGATAATAATACATTACAAACTTGAAATTAAGCCAACACCCAGAGGTTTGAGAGATGCCGTTTTAGGTTAGGAACAATTAAGAATCTTATAATTAGATTAAGCCAACATTGTGCACTTATTTGTTTGAAAATGTTTTGTACTAGATACAAATTTCTGACACAGAAGAACTTGAGCTCATATTTGAATTTGAGAATTTCAAAATATTTAGTTTTATTTCAGGCAGAAGTTTAATTGAATTGGGTAAATTGTGGAGACAGGATTGTTCTACTGGGGAACAGAAAAACAGTCATGAAAGATTTCAAGTGATTTCCAAGCTTTGTTCATAAACCCAGAGCTGAACATTTAGGCTTATGGATGCAATAAAGTGAAACTGTGAAGCTAAAATGTTCCATATGGTTCCTGTCAGATTCTTTCTTTTAAACTCCAGTTTTGAGCTGAGGTGAAAACCTGTGTCATTGTGCCTTCAACATCAAAGCTGGCAGCGCAGCAGGGCATGGCCAGACACCTGCTCTGAGCGCACAGAGCCTTTTTCAGAAAGAAGAAGAAAAAAGACCGCGCACATACAATAACCGTGTGGGTCCTTTAAAGCCGCAGATTACAGATACGTCCTCCACGACAAGTCCCGTCGTGACCGCGGAGGCGCACATAAGGGACCCTGAGGGGCTGAAGCCAATTTAAAACCTGCAGGTTGGCAGCGGAGTATTTTGCGCAGCGCCACTGGTTCGCTCCTCTCTCTCTCTCTCTTTCTCTCTGTGAGATGAATCCGGGTGAAGGAAAGGGTTGGGACAGGGAGGAATAGCCGGAGGGAGGGATGGCTGAATAACGAGGAGAGAAACACCCACTCCGGACTGAACGAACTGTATCCGGAGAGAAGGAGTGAGAGAAAGGAAGAGGGGAAGAAAGAGTGAGAAGAAAGAGGAACCCTTTTGGGAGGCAGAAGCAGGAGCGGTCTTTGGTATTCACGGGATTTCCTTTGGGGGATAAAAGGACGCTTTGAATTGATGACTGGAGAGGTATGAAAGGCGATTTCATTCATTGTGCGGGCAACTGAGTCGGTCTCAGGTGTGCTGCTGGCGCTGGAGTATTTCGGCCAAATCGGTTCATTTGAATAGGTCTGATAGTTTGAGAGAAATCTGCCTGAGAAACTTAAATTAAATCACTCTGGAGCACTTCAACATGATCACCGGGGACGCATTCATGCTGCGGTCATGAAATTAAACTTGCAGGCATGAGAGCAGGTGGAAAATAGACAAGTAATTTAGCGTATGTTTAAAAAAATCTCTTAGGCTAAGGAAAATTTCACCTACGAAACAAACAGTTTGTATTTTACTCCTGATGTGTTAAAATTATTTACTCTTAACTGATCCGCGTGTCTTTCTCGGTCTTTCTTATTATATTTAGTATTTTTCTAAAAACCCAAAAAAAAAAAAAAAAATTAAAGGAAAAAATGGCTAGATTTTATTCAAGTTGACGCCTTTTCTCTGGTCTTCATTAAGCAATTAAAGCAGTAAACCGGTTGCAAATTTTCCCCTCGAATTAAAAGACGGATTATCGTCATCATCGATGCAATCCGGAGACAAGGGAAACTTTGGTCCCTATTTAAAGGTTTGCTGTTAGGACCACGGGAGGACCGTTTACGCTCCCTCTGAGTCTAATCATCTTACTTTAGCAGCCCCGATGAAGTTTTTGTGTGTGTAAAATGTTGCATTGTCAGTGTGTGTGAAAGATTTATTACAAATGAAGTAGTTTCACTTTTCCATCCCTCTCCATAAGTATGAAAAACTAGGACAAATAATCCCCCATTCTTGTGTATTCTCATTAATTCTGCTTTTTGACAACGTCTGAATGAAAGACCTGCTGCTCAGTCAACACCACAGAACGATCGATCGTCATCAAAGGACTTTTTTCTTCTTTCACATGTCCTTTAATCCATGCGGCGACACGTGTGACTGTAGTGAGGTGGGTCTAAAAGAGAAAATCAGAAGGTATCTGTGTGTCCATCAGTGCTCATACTAAAGAGTGGCAGAGAGGTGGGAGAGGAGGCGAGGGGTTAGGGGTAATGTGGAGGAGAGAGAACAAAAAAGTGAGGGGTGAAAGGAGGAGATGAGATACGGAAGAAGTGTTTGCTCTTTTGGTTGAACAATGGCTTTGTGAAATGTTCCCTCTCTGGACTGTCAATCAAACTGACTGTCACTCTGTCTGACCTCTTCTCTTCTCTTCTCTTCTCTTCTCTTCTCTTCTCTTCTCTTCTCTTCTCTTCTCTTCTCTTCTCTTCTCTTCTCTTCTCTTCTCTTCTCTTCT
>NW_005187545.1:531355-557816 GCF_000239375.1 Pundamilia nyererei | reverse complement strand
TTCTCTTCTCTTCTCTTCTCTTCTCTTCTCTTCTCTTCTCTTCTCTTCTCTTCTCTTCTCTTCTCTTCTCTTCTCTTCTCTTCTCTTCTCTTCTAACAAAGTGCTCCACTGTTTTGCTTCTGGCTCGTTTTGTGTAGGCGGGAGGCTCAGCTGCAGCTCTGTGGTCAGTGTAGACTGTGAAGCTTCTGCTCTGTAACTCTTAAAAAAGTTGATATCAAACAAAATAACTGATTCTAGATCAGTGAACTGAAGCACTGAGTCGCCCCGCAGCCGAGTGACATTCATGCAGTTAAATCTCCGCTCTTGTTTCTTTCTTTCTTGCTGATCTGTTTTCTGTCCTTGCAGGTCTAGACTGCTGGTTTTGAGGATGTTGTCAATGGGGCAGATCAGTTGGTGTTTGTGGGCTCCACTGGTGTTACTGGCCCTTGTTTCCTATTACCCCAGTAAGGCACAGGGTCAAGGTAAGTGGTATTCCTCTTCTCCAATTCCCCTTGCTGTCTCATTTCTCTTATCCCCCCGATCAGGTCACCCCATCCAATCCCCTTACTCTTACCTGTTTGAACTCCACTATATCCACATACCCCCCCCTCCCCCCTCTGCTTTCTCATCCTCCGCCTTTCTTCCCTCATCACCCCCTTCATCATCTCGCTGTTTGGCGTGCGGGCTCAGTCCAATCACATCATGCTCTAGTTCATATCACCTTCATATCATCATGCCGACTTACCCTGGCAGCATGGCAACACTTGCCACCCCGTTGCTGATGCTGCCGCGCTTCAGAGAGGCTTTAATAAAAGCGTAATAGTGCGCTTCACGCTGGGATGATTTGCTGCACAATGTGCTGCTCAGTATATAACACTCCAGTGTGCTTTGCAATTATCTTCACCTCAGCAAACCTGAGTTTCATCAAAATGTGCATTGTTGTCTGATTTGTGCCATATTTTTGATCACATTAAGTATCTGGATAGCATCCACTTGAACATGGGTTATTATCATCATTATGAGGATATATCAGCACATTTGTGTTAAAATGAAATAGTGTGTGTTTTTGAATGATACCGAGACTCTTCCTGCTGGCCCTCCCCAATATTTGTTGATACGTTTACTTTATTGGCTTCAGGGAAACAAACAGAAAGAAAGTTTCCACAGGACTCTTCACTGTCATGTGAAAACTAAGTACACAACAGGAATTAAGATGGTAAATATCATCAAGGTCCTGCTAACCAAATACATTTCATTAAGTGACTATCAGGAAGTCTGAGCACCTTTATAAAAGCAGAAGCTTTGGCAGTTGGCTGGTCTGGAGCAATCAGTCTCACAATCTTCCAAGTAAATTCACCCCAAAGTCCAACTGTGCAATTCTCAAAGAAACTGCAAAAAAACCCCAAAACAAACAGAACAACAACAACAAAAAAGTTTCAGTTTTCGTTGCATCTGAACGAACCACAACACTTCTGTAACAACGTCCTTTTGACATACCAGCACACCACCTCATACCACCTCTGAAGCACGGTGGTGGAGGGGTGAGGATTTTGGTTTGTTTTAGGAGATGGGAAGCCTGCAGTCACTGAGCTGTATACCAAAGTATTCTAGAGTCAAATGTGAGGCCGTCTGTCCGACAGCTTAAGCATAAAAATGGGTCATGAAAAAAGACAATGATGCAAAGCAGCAGATATCTAACAGAATGAGTGAAAAAAATAGTTTGCTGCTAACGGTGGTTCTACAGCTGTTGAATCGCCGGGTGTACTTTGTTTTTCACACGACTCTGTGTGGTCCTGTGAAAACGTTTTCACATGTGTATAAAAAAGCCAGTCCTTTTCAATTAGGTTATTCATGTTGTGCTACTTCATTGGTATTCAGATGGTAAATATAACCATCTGATATCTCCTCTACGGCTGTAGGATGCATTACTGGTAAATTTCAGCTTATTATAACTAATGGATCCAGAGGCTCTATACTCAGTCTTATGGATGCAGTGATTGAGTGTCTGTGTGTGTGTGCACCTGTGTGTGTGTTTAAGTGGATCTTGTGCATAAGTTGGCTCTGTTTATGAGTATTTAGCAAGCTTGTACAGATGGTCAGACCTTTCACGATCAAGATAGTGATCATATTCAAATGACCCTGAGGGAAGATGAAATATTTAGTTGAATGTTCTTTGTTTGTGTGCGTGTGTGCTCGCGCGTGTGTGTGTGTATGGGTGAGCCGCTCATATTCCTTCCAGGTTGTGACGTTCAAAATTCATTAGCCACATCTGTCAAAATCCATTTATCGATCTGTTTTGTACAGCTGCGTTAAAAGAATTCCACCTTAAACATGCGTCAATCACTGGGTGGTGTTCCAGAGGTTACATAGCTTTTGCTTAAAGCTAATCTTTTAAAACTGGATCTGATTAGCACGTGGCTATTTGTGTCTGACCATTGGGAATCCCTAATAAATAGCAACTACTTTAAAATGAAAACAGGAATTTTGCCGATAAGTTGTCACTCGTTTCTCTTATGCTCTCTTTCTCCCACACCTTCTCCGTCACCCTTCTCTGTATGTTTATCGTTATGTCAGCCTCACCCATTCCCCACCGCTGCCTCTTTTTATCAAAGACCTTTCTCTGCACTGTCGATAGTTCCATAGGTCATATTTTTCACTGCAGACGGACAGAAATAAGAGGTGAGACAGAAGTGGGACACAATTAATTTGATGCCAGTGAACCACAGCAGAACATGGACGACCTCCCAGACACTACAGGACTATGCCCTGTTCAATCCCTTCATTAGGGAGCATGTGATAGCCATTAATTTTGTGCCCAGTCTGTCCCTGTAAGCTGCAACATCTGGTCAGAGGGGATTTTAGCTTGAGGATTAGCATGTGCCCTTCCCATGCAGGATGTCTGTATGTACAGAGCAACTGTCTGGATATTGTCAGGAAGTCCCTTTAACGAGGGCACCGGTTAAGAATTATAGAAAATTATTGAGTATTTAACAGTGTCTGTGAAGGTTCTCAGTCATCCAGGTCATCGTAGTCAAAGGAGCTTGCAAAGAAAAACGTCTGGACTTCTTTAAGTTGCTTGAATAATCCAGTTTTGAGATCCCTTCCCAGACGCCTTAACGCCCACTCACATCCTGGGCCATCTGACCTCAGGAATTCGCATGATAAAGTGGGGCCAGGTTTCACAATGAACTCACCCGAAACTCTGGCTGATTGGGACCCACACCCAGTTTCACACCTTGGCTCAGGCGATTAGAGGATCATCAGGGGTCCTTTTGTCCCTCTGTGGGGGGAAACTCCCACTAGGTTTATATCTGGGACTCTCCACCATTTGACCTTAGAACTGAAGAAGCTTCTCGGATGAGAGGTGAAACGTCTTCAAGCAACTTAAAGAAGTCCAGACGCTTTTCTTTGCAAGCTCCTTTGAGTATTTAACAGTATTATCAGAAAATAATACTCTAATCTCATTGTTGCTTAATATTAGTTTATTCTTTTGGAATAAAACAAAACTAATATCAGTGATTGTATAGCTTGTTTTTGTATTTTAAAAAAGTTTTTCTGAGACCAATGAAATGACAGCTTACCGCTGAAACTGATATGATGTAAATTATGTACTCATGATTTTTTAGTCTGCTACAAGTCTGCTCCAAAAATATGCTTATTGTAAGATTTGTATCCAGTGAATACCCAATAAGAGTTAAGTGTCACATGTGTTGTCCAGATGTAGGCTCACTCTGTACTTACTGGTAACATTAACATTAAATTGATGATGTCTGTAAAGCAATATTGTTTTTTAGTTCATTTTTAGCTGAAGTAGATGTCTTTAGTTTTGCAAGTATTTGTAAATTAACCAGTTGATTTGATAAATAGAAACTTTGTGCTACTGTTTGCATTATAAAGGACAGTTAGAGAATTTGTATGGCACTGTGCTTGAGCCAGGAAATACGCTATATAAGGTATATAAAACAGAGATGTGCAATTCTAATCAGCTTGAAAGTCAACATTTGCTATGATCACCTTTAGTCCTCAACACAGCCTCTCTCAGGAAAACTTTCTAGTAGATTCTTTAAGTACAGTATTGTTCACAGATGGCTGTAGACACTCAGTGTTGCACTTCTCTCCTGACCTCCTCTGAACATATTGATGATAATTTGAATAAAAAATTTCAGATTTGGATTCATCACTCCATCAGACCCATTGCCACTGATTTTCAGTCCAGTTGTTGTGTAATTTGGCACACCTCATCCTGTTCTTCCTGTCCGCCTTCATTATGAATGGCTTCTTGACAGCCATTCATCCACTGAGACCATTTTTGATGAGGCTTTAGTGAACAGTAGATGGATCTACTCAAGGGCCAGGTGCATCTCTTTCAGATATTTCTTAAAAGACAGAACTTTCAGATACTTTTTATCTGCTGTAAATAGTTTTTTAGGCCAGCTGCTTTTTCTTTTGTCCTCCTCTTGTCCAAAGTACTCAGGTTTTTCGAGGAGAAATGTACACTGTGCCACCATATGCCAAGTTTTCAGCTCTTTAAATCACCTTGTTGGTGCTAAAACACTCATTTATTTTGTCAAACTGTGTTATCTTTTGCAAAAATATGGGAAACTAATTGTGTTCTTGTAACAGAGTGTTTATAACAAAGACACAATTTAAAATACACAACATCGGTTCATCTATCTCACGCATCCATCCATTCATCCATCCCCTTCTGCTTAACCAGTTGAGGGTCACGAGGGGCTGGGGTCTCTCCCAGCTATCACAGGGTGAGAGGCGGGATATACCCAGGACAAGTTGCTCAAGAGTTTCACAAAGTACTGTGTCATAGTCAAGATGTTTCATTATAAGCTCAAGATATTAACTATGTGGTAGCACTAAAGGAAAACAAACAAGATCATCCAAAACATCTGAGTTTCTCCTCACAGGACCATAAATATTGTTCTCACTGTTTTGTGGCAGTCTGTCCAACAGTTTTGGTGACCACTTCATTTCTCTAAATGACCACTGGCCCTGCTGCTAAGTAAGTCTGAAAATCGGAGAGAAATTTAACCTGAACTAATCCTTCAGGACAAGATAAATCTCTCTCACAGACATTGTCATCCGGTATTGAGCTGAAAGATGTCCTCTTGATGGCATACTGTTTCCTAGTGGTTAATGTATGTTTTTAGGATTTACAGATTTATGCTCATCCGTCGGACTTGCAAAGAGCATCTGATACTATTTCTAATGAAGAAAGGCAGAAGTGTGCAACAAAGCACATTACGGTTGTTGTTGTTGTTTTGTTTTTCTGGCCTTCTTTTTTCTCTTTGACCTTGAGATGTGACAAAAAGGGAAATGTAAATTTTATTTTCTGCTCCAACTAAGACGATGCCAGCCACGACCTGACACTGAGAAGATGCTTCCAGTACAGCAAAAGCAGAATAGATGGAGGAAAGATGGTGGTGATGGTGGATGTCTGCCATGATTAAATCTGAACTCTGACCTCATTTTAGAACAAATAGGAATAATTGCCAGTCGAGCATTTATTCATTATATTCAGTCGTGGATGGGTGAGCCAGTCATTGTAAAGGTGCTTGTGTGGAGGGGTTCTCTGCATGTGTGTGTGTGTTAGAGGGCAGCCTGGTGAATTAGTATGAGTGAAAGTGCGGGCCAATAATTTCAGTTATAATGAACAGGGAGAGAAGCCAATGATGAGAAATCATTTATTCATAAACAAAAAATGAGGATGAGATGGAACAACCTGTTTTGAATTTAAAAAACTGTTAAATTATCTGAACCAATGCCGCTGTCACCCTGTCACTCTGCTGCGGCTGCTGCTGATGGTAATCCAGCTTGTCATAATCATCACCCACTTTAGACTAAATGGAGCATTGGATTGTAGGAGATGTGACTCGCTGGAGTTTTTCTAATTTTACCCCCTCGTTACCGACAGAGCACGTAGATCATATTCCGTGATTGTACATAAATAAATTGTAATTGCATCTTAATTTGAATTAATGAGGATTTTTCTTCTTTTGGTGGTCTGTGTGTATACACTACATATTCAGGTGACTTCCTGCATCTGCTAAATTACTTACATAAGATAAGATACTCACATACTGCGGTCTGTAAATGAGGTCCTGCTTTGACAGAAATAATATGATGTTGTTATAATGTTTAAAAAACACCACTAGTTTGATAAAAACCAAGCAAACAACTTAGTTTCATTGAATCGCCTCTATTTCTTCACTCAAATCAAAATCTTGTGAATACAAACGCTATGTTTTACAGTTCTAATAAAGTACACTGCAGTGTGCTCATACTGTGAGTTGGGCTCCGTTAGCGGGACACAAGCAGAAAAATAATGGAGAAACTCAGCTGAGGGAAAATTATTTACTGTTATTTCACTTTTTTATTTTTAATGGCTGATCAAATTTAAGCTTTTTTTGTTGTAGCGTTTAAAAACCACTGCCTTCACAAGTTATTGTGGACTGCAGCAGATAATTGCAGTAGTTTGAGTAATTATAATAATTTCAACTTCATTTACCAAAAAAAAAAAAAAAGAACATCTTCTGTGCAAAGCTTGTTTTTTTTAATTCAAGTCAAAGTCACTGCTGAACTCTAGAGTCGTGTTTTATTTAGGGACTGTGTGAAATGACACCACGGTCCTGGATTTTTGTTATATATTCATGGGGTTTCTGTCCTGGTGCATTCGTTCTTTCCTTGTCTTTGCCTCTTTCTGTCTCATGCATTTACACTTGTTTATGGTTTTTAACCTCGGAAGCTTGTTTACACCACTGAATAATAATAATGATTAAAAAAAATACCATTCAAAAATAAAAATTCCAGGTTTTTACCTCAAAATTTTGACTTAACTCAAACCTGAAAGTTGTTTTTTCAGAAGTTAAATGGACTGTTTCTTAGAGCACCCTTCTGTTCAGTTTTGAACACTCAGACCACTTTCATGTACAATGCGGGTTCACCCAGTCACACACAAAGCACTTTTATTTGACACTCACCGCTGGATGCATTGCAGCCAACTCAGGGTTCAGTTTCCTTTGCAAGGATTCTTCAACAGCAGGAGCTGGGGATCGAACCGCCAACCTTCCAGTTGGTACCTAACTCTAAATTTTTAGATAATCCCAAATGTTGAGATTTTGAGATAATAACCTGAAATTTTGCAAAAAAACAAAACAAAAGAAATGCTTCCATATTCACATCTCACCTCTTGTTGCTGGTTGACACTAGTTCTAGTTCTTAATTAAAACCAGACATGATTAGAATAGTCATCAGATTTCAAGGGCAGGTGCTAATTTTTGGACTGCCACTCTTTTCACCAACATTGCTGAAACTGGGCTCATATGAATGCAATTATCAAAAGTCAAATCTTGTATCTTGTCTTTTTTTGGCCTTTTGACCCTAATTCTGAGCTTGGATTTAAATAGCTGCAAAGCAACATACAGTGGGATGCAAAAGTGTGGGCAACCTTGTTAATAGTCATTATTTCCCTGTATAAATCGTTGGTTGTTACAATAAAAATGTCAGTTAAATATATCATATAGGAGACACACACAGTGATATTTGAGAAATGAAATGAAGTTTATTGGATTTACAGAAAGTGTGCAAAAATTGTTTAAAACAAATCAGGCAGGTGCATACATTTGGGCACTGTTGCCATTTTATTGATTCCAAAACCTTTAGAACTAATTATTGGAACTCAAATTGGCTTGGTAAGCTCAGTGACCCCTGACCTACATACACAGGTGAATCCAATAATAAGCAGAGAAAGCTGAGATTTAAGCTGTCTGCTTCCACAGTTAGGAGCATATCGAGAAAATGGAAGACCACAAGCTCAGTTCAAGTTAAGGCTACTAGAGTTCATTCTGGAGTCTAGAAGAAACTAGAGATGTTTTGTAAAGAGGAATGGTCCAAAATACCTTCAACCACAATCCAGACTCATTGGAACCTACAGGAAGCGATTAGAGGCTGTAATTTCTGCAAAAGGCGGATCTACTAAATATTGATTTCATTTCTTTTTTTGTGGTGCCCAAATTTATGCACCTGCCTGATTTTGTATAAACAATTATTGCACACTTTCTGTAAATCCAATAAACTTCATTTCACTTTTCAAATATCACTGTGTGTGTCTCCAGTATGATATATTTAACTGACATTTTTTATTGTAACAACCAACGATTTATACAGGAAAGTAATGACTATTAACAAGGTTGCCCAAACTTTTGCATCCCACTGTTTTTGTATACACACACATATATATGAATCTAGCTCACAGTCTAAAGTGCTTTGAGTGGTCATTTTAATGTAATTACATTACATCTAAAGCACGTGCACCTTTGTAACAGTGACAAGCTCTTTTTATATCTGGCCTCAGCACATCACAGTCCATCATAAAGCACATTTGATCTCTAGAAGAAGAAACACCAACAAAAAAAAAATCCTTGACCAGTGTGGTTTAGTGGTAGTGATATGAAAATGTTTTGTTTGCATCTTTATTCATTTATTGTTATTTATTGGCCCATCTGTCCTCATGTGACAAAGCATTTTTTATTACAAGCTGCCCCTGCCTTAATCTCCTCAGGACCTGAAGTCCTCGTGTGAACATTACATTTTGGCTTTTCTGCACCTTACACTTCATTCCACTCAATAAAGCATTTTGCAGTCTGTTAAACAATTCTGACTTTCTTGTCATGCTGTAAAAGAAACCAGTTATCCCCCCAGAGGAGGAAAAAGAAAAATCTGTTGAAGACGATGCTTACTTTAATGTTTGTCACGTCCAAGGAGAAATAAGAGCTCAGCTCTTAGGAGGTTAAAGTTTATCAGCTACTCATTACATTATCTTTGCAACAGATGTGACACAATACTCTATATAATCATAATATTGACTGTTACTGATGTTAGGCAGATATACTGAGCCCTAATTTCCTTTGTTTAACGTGACAAATACAATATTAGTAATAGATTCGTGGGTGAATTAGACCAAATTATTCCTGCAAAATACATTTTATTTTATGTTGCGTTGCACTTAACACTTCTCTGGGTTTTGAACATGTCGGCGTCAGTGTAATAAACTCCAGAATTTAATATTTCCTTCCTGTTTAATGTCAGTCATCTGCTGCAGAATTTACCCGACTGAGTATTTCATGGTGATATTTTTTTCACAGATGGTTGGCAAGTATGTGGAATATTATGGCTTCTTTCACCAGACTGCACATGGGGACAGATTTTTCAACAGACTCTTAATATTCAACCGACTTAAAGAGAGATTTTACACTCTGTCTCTCTCTCATACACACACACACACACACACAATGCAGTAGAGAGATGAGGCATGAAGCAAAAAGGCATCCATTACACAGGTAAGCAAAGAGAGAAAGAAGGGGTGTGAGTTGCTAAAACGCTCATAAAGGAGGGGGAAACGAGCAAACATGCTTAAATAACTTCATAAAAGAGCAGAATATAAGTGAAGAGGAGAGGTACAAGGATGTTAAACTGGAGGATAAGAAGAGAAGGTGTGATGAAACTTTTTTTTAAAAAAAGGAGCCACAGTGATTTTGGGTTAAGTGTTACATCAGTGAACAGAGTAGTTTACGTGCAAAACGAGACGCCGACCACATTGAAGGATGCATGCTGTGGTGCTGAATAGACACACACACACACACACACACACACACACACACACACACACACACACACACACACTCCTACACTTCCCCTGATCTCTCTCATGTACAGCACAGTAGCTATCTTATGGTGACATCGCAAGCCAACAGTTGTCGTACATAAATCCTGAGTAGTGAAGGCCTGAACACTCAAAGTGGAGCCTATAGGTTTTCTGTAAAAAGGAAAGCAGCAACTTAAAAGAAGGAAGACTAAACTTAAAGAGAGTCCAGGAATGAAGATAAAAGGGAAAGAAAGAAAGAGAGAGGAAGTAACAAGGTACTGTCAACTTAAGAAGAGGGTAAAAGTGGAAAGTAGGGGACAAAGAAAGGAAAAGAAATGGATAGGGACAAAAATGATGAGAAAATTAAAGAAATGAGAGGCTAAGAGGGGGTAAAGAGGAGACAGAGATGGAGGGAAAGGGGATGGTTGGCAATGAAAATAGAGATTGACAAAAAGCAGAAATCTCAGAGAAGACAAAGGAAAGACATGAGATGAAACAGAGCATAAAGAAAAGAGAGATGAATGGAAGTCGGATAGAGAGATTGTTGAGCACGGAAGAGAGAAGGGAAGAGAGAGCACAGGAGAGAAGCTGGATGAAATTAAGCCAACACAGAGTGGACGGTGAGCCAAATCAGAAGATGGGAAGAAAAGCAGAGGAAGTTTGAAACGGAGACAAGAGCTGAGTGAGAAGATGAAGTGAAGCAGAGGATTGGACAGCAAGCATTTACTCATCTACCAGGAATCCCTGCTAGCTTTCAGCACTCCTAATCCTGGGAAGAGTCATCTCTTCTGAAACTGAGGCATCAAGCTGTGCTTGTATCGCTGGAACACAGATAATGCCAGTTCATACTGGGCCTCCAGTTAAAAGATTTTTCTAGTCCAGGCTTCCCACCGAGTCGGGAGATTACTCAAGTTCAACCTTGAAATTGGAACTTGTGAATTAAGGTTCAACGGCACGAGGAGAACATGTTAAATATTGTTTCTTCAAAGCGGGTATCATTTTCACACTGGGGGGGTTTTCATTGAGGCCTCAGTGATTCAGACTATTTACCGAAGCAAAATTTTGTTGCTATGCAGAAGTCGTGAAGCTTTTGCCAAAGGTTTGGAGGAGCATTTACTACCTGCCAAAAAGCTCCTGCGAGTAGCTGTTGGGGGCTGGCTAATTCCAGTGGTGTAACTCTTTCAGATAAATTACTCTGGGCTGCGTAATACACCATTGTGTTATAGATGGGTATGCACTGTGCAAGTCCAGGGCAGGTCTAGTATTTCCGCAGAGTATTTTATTGTGAGATACAGAGCGTGGATGTGTAATGTGTTCCACGAAAGCATCTTAGATTTAGAGAGGCAGTGCAGAATGTGGAGCTCTTGGATGATATTTACAGCTGTACGGGGATAAACAAGAACAGGCGTGTCGGTTTTTTGAAGGGTAATTTATATCAGAGAACTCTGTATCCTGTCAGCATCCACAGCATTTGTGTCCATATTCATTAATCATGGTTGCTGTCTCTGGTATTGCCTCCTACTTAAAGATCTTGACAATCATTCTGAAGGGTTACAGTTGGATCATTTAGATTTTACATTGTCTTATTTTTTATTATTCACTGTGTGTATGCGTTTTCATTGACATGCCAAGCAAAAATCCAGACATTCAACGCAATTGTCACCACATTATTAGTACCCCTGTCTGCCAACTCATTTCACCTACTATCAGGCGCACTAAACAATACCAAAGTCATAACCTACTCAGCTCTATCACTCGCTTAAATTATTCATAGATTCTCATTGTGTTGTGTAATTACACACTTCCATCCCATGCATTCTGAGGATGGGTGGTGAGATTTAAGAAAAGCAGCACAAAAAAGGTGAGACTGTGATGTGTTGCAGAACAATCGCGCTGCATCAGAAGATCTCCCGATGACAAGTTCGAGAAGTCGTCCTTGTTTGAGACTGGTTTCTGTTTCTTTTTTGGCTTCTCTAAAAGTCGAGGCTTGATTTTACATTTGTGAGGTAATGCCATGACTAACATTTTAAAGTTGTTTGGAAGGGAGGGCTGATGTTGGTTTTGATGAGTTGGACTTTAAGAGGAAAGTGTTTACTTCAAGAAGATGCACGGGTGTATAGAAATTTCATGGTGCGCGACTGAAGATTACACAGAACGTCAAGACATTTCAACATGAGGCCATTAACCAAGCTGAGCACCGCGGGTCTGATGTTGTCACCTTTATTATAACATCAATTTATATGATACAGTGCCTTTTTTGTAATGGCGTTAATGGGATTTTCCATTTAGACGGTTGGAAGTCTGTCCTCACCTCTGAGTGGAAATCCTGAACAGCATGTCTCAGATTTGTCAGTGCATTATCCCCTGCTTTTGACTTTCTCCTTCATGCCTAATGCAAGCTCTTCACATGTTCACACTCACTATTGTGACTTATTATAGGCTACAGTCCCTGTAGACTGAAAGATTATTTGGGTGTGCAGTTAAAATATGAAGCCATTCAAGCGTTATTACTGCTTGAAGGGATACTTTGACATGTAACATTTTATGTAAAGCTCTTTTTCTTCCAGTGGTAAAAAACTTTCAGGCTTTCTCAACAGTTTCTTGATTCAAAACTTGTTCATGTGAAAAATTCACATGATCCTATTAATTACTAGATGTGAAAAAGCAAAGACCTTGCTATTTGCCTAAAATTCAGGCAAATGTGATGCCCCCTTAAGGATGCCCCCTTTTGCACCTCTGGACCGCTCCAACGTGTTGCCGTTTAAGTTCGTCTTTCATGTATGCCCCTGGATATATGTTTGCTCTTCACACAATACTTATGTTCTAAATAGGCCCAGTTTTCAGTCAGGATGGGAGCTGGGGTTCTGCCAAAGAGCTGTTTTTAGACGAGGAGTTTCCAAAGCCCAAAAGCCGTGCATTAGGTTGGGAGTATGACCAAGAGGATGATAGTCATGTTTTTGACATTCCCTGTGATGTGCATTACAAATTTGTCCTTCCTGGGGTCAAACTGTTGATGCATAGTTCTGCTAACTTGTAGATCTGGCCCCCTGCAACATTACTCTCTTCTCCAAAGTGAAATTCAGCTTCTTGACTCCAGAATGAACTGCACAAGTGCAGATCAGAGCTTCCACGGAGTGATCTAAAGACTACCTATAACGGGACACCGGCCAAGCGCAATTTGACTTTCATGGGTGGAACTTTATGATTTCATACTGTTTTCATTCAGCACCTTTTTGTTCATATATTTGTCATTGTTAAAGTTTCAGTTGTTTCCTTTTCCCAACAAACTGCCTTTTTTAAAAGACATAATTTATTGACTGAAAAATGGATCCACTTCTCAAGGAAGCGTGACAAAAACGCGTGTGCTGGGCTTACATCTTTTGTATTAACACTAGCAAAGAATAATATACCAAAAGGGTGAAACGAGGCATAAAAATTACATCCATTTTCAACTAAAGTGAATTAGTCGGATTCCTACTCATTCCTATATATCCTCATCATCATTGCCATGTTTAGAGTTTTGTTTGTTTGTTTTTCTGTTTGCCAGGGTTTTTCATAGTTTGTGTTTCCTTTCTAGTTTACCCAGTTTAGGTTATTGCTTAGTTTGCATTGTTTTTGCTCTTTTATTTTTTATTTGTACTGTTCTGCCTTAATAAACGGCTCATCATCAGTAAGTTTGAGTTTTAGATGTCTGCACCTGGGTCCACTCTTCACACTCCACACAGTTTGCCTCGGCAAACTGGGACAGAAAGGCTGCTGTCACCATTTTTAACAGGCCACAGAGCATCTGTTTTCATTGACAGAGGGCTGCAAGGGATACGATGAAAATGCCACTGTACACCAATCACTTCTCCTTTATGTATACACTATAGATTAGATAAGTGACACATATATTTGCAAAATAATTTTTTTTGCGCTGTTTCTTGTCTCTGGAGTGGTGTTTAACATAAATTGATCATAAGAAGACATTCCTCTATTTTTTTTCCTCTTTTATACTCTGCCTTATGTGGCTCTCATGGATGTAGGACCTTCAGCCCTCTCTGTATCCTTCCATGCAACCATTCATTCATTTATTTCCTGTCAAAGTCGCATCGATTTGCAGCTTTTTGTTGGCCATTCTGGATTTAACTGCTCACATATTTTTTTTCTATTTATGTTGACTGATATTTAAGACATTTTTCATTAATTTAACATGTTTTTTTGTTTGTTTCCTTTTTAATAATTCCCAAACTTCTTTGGAGCCAATTTAACTGTAAAATTGTTTTTCAGTTCCAGCTCCGAGGAAGCTGCGTTTCAAAGTGCTGAGCTCAAGCAAACTCCTGGTTTCATGGAAGGAGCCCAAAGGAGACTTTGACAGCTATCTGTTTTTCTACAAAAGTACCCCAGGTAGGATTTTTTTTTTTTTTTTTTTTACTGCACACACTCATGCACAAAAGCACATGCACGCGCACCTCTATGCCAAAAAGAAGCGGAGCTTAACTTTGAAATTTTGGAGGAAGGATCCCATTATGACTTGGATTTTCTGTCTGTCAGGAAGGATTATGTAATTTACTTCTTATCAAAGCTCCTTTGAAGGGATTACACTCTTGAGAGATATAGAGGACTCAGAGTTTGTCTTGTACCTCGGCCAAGTTTGAGACAAGGGAGAGTTTCTGCTGCGTATGTGCAGCCTGTCAGCACATTTTGAAAATGGGGCTGATAGGTACACAGGACATGATGGAGAGGTTTAGCCCAGGACAGCCAAATGTCAGCACAGGAGTCATTTTTCAGTGTTAAACTGAAACTCACTGAAAGCAGTTACAGCCATAATGGACACGTGGAATTTTCACTTTTATTTGATGCTTGTCATGAGGTGCCTGTCACAGACAGTGGCTATACTTTTGTCTCTTTTTGAGTATGCACAGTGTAATAGAAGTCTAATAGAAATCACTTGAATTACCGCTGATGTGCACCTACGTTTACAGCCATAAATCCTCCTTCACATCACTTCCCTCTTTATTGATATTGTGCTGAATACAGCAGGCAATTCTTCTGCAGCTGATGTAGAAGTGAATAAGAAGGACTGAATAAGCACTCTATAGCATAAAACCTGTTTCTTGCAAACAATACTTTTTGAAAAATGCCTCGTCTGAAATTTTTTTTGCCGCTTCCAACAATAGAACTAAAACTCAAATTTATGGTCACTTTTCTTGAAGGGAGGAGTGCAATAGTAGCTCACTGGCATTTAACAAATTCAGTAGGAAATAAAAAAAATGTATATGATGGATAAAGCCTTTGTCAGTTGAAAAATAGCCATGAAAGCCACAGCAGCTGCCATGTTCCTGATGTCCACTCTCTTTGTTCTCTGAATCAAATGAGCTGAACTTTGTGTGAAGAATAAAACCAGATGATTTACTTTTACCTACAAAATTAATATTTTTTCCTTAATGCATATGTTCTCCTGTAATTTAAACCATTTTTATGGCACTACAAATTGTTTAAAATGTTCTACTTTTACCTTTACCCTGCTTCTTTGTCAGTCAGCTGGTATTTCCTGGATATCTGTTGAATAGCCTGCCTTTTTTCTGTTTGTACATACACATACTCGTGTGATAGTTATTAGACCCAGATGTCCATATTTAATCTTTTAAATCTCAGCGGACATGAAGCCAGACCCAGATGAAAAAAAGCTGAGTTTTTGTAATATTCATGCATTGGTACATAATGTGATTACTGGAAGGTTTGCTTGTTTGCTTTTTGAGCACCAAATAATACAAGTAGTGGTGGAAATCACTGGTATTCACTTACGATACAGATCTCATAATAGTAAAAAAAGTGTAATCGTCTTCACATGTGTACACATTCATATTTTAATCACATTCTTATTTGAGTAAACGAGTTTAAATTAGCCCTTTGAAGTGGTACAAAAAATACAGGTAGCCTACCCAGCTGCAAAAGGTGCTTCTACAAATTCTTAAACAATTTCAGAGTAATGTCCCTCAATGTAAAACAACAGCATATACTCCTGTCCAGCTGATGTCTTTTTTTCAGGAAACACCTTGCATATTTCAGCAAGACAATGCTAAACCACCAACTACATCTATTACAACAGCATGGCTTCATGGTAGAAGAGTCAGGGTGCTGAACTGGCCTACCTGCAGTCAAGACCTTTAAATAAAAACATTTGGTGCATCATGAAACCAAAAAAAACCCAACAACAACAAGGAAGACCCAGGACTGTTGAGCAGCTGGAATCTTATATAGGACAAGAACGGGGCATTTTTACTCCCCCAAAAGTCTAGCAGCTGCGCTCTTCACTTCCCAGGATTTCACTGACTTTTCTTAAAGGAAGACAGGATACGATACAGTTGTAAACATGGCCCTGTACCAACTTTTCTAGTGTTGGGATTGGGCCATGGGGTGTATTCCTGCCATCAAATTCAAAATGAGCTAATTATGCTTTTTAAAATTTTACAAACTCCTTTTCTGAGTTTAGACATTTGATATTGTCGTAATAAGCTGCAGGACTCAGCTCAGGACAGAAAGAATTAACTAAAAGAGGCAGCTCGCAGTTTCTGTAGATGAGCGGGTCCTGGAGTGTAGTCATAGTACAGTCCCGATCAAAAGTTTAAGGCCACTTGAAAAATGGCAAAAAGAAATCATATTTTACATGGTTGGATCTTAACAAGGTTCCAAGTAGAGCTTCAACATGCAACAAGAAACAAAAGTTTGGGTCTGTATACAAGCTGATGACCCCATTGGTCAAACAGTGGATTGTGAGCTCCCGTTTTGAAACCTCGGTATGAGCATTTTCACATCATGAAACAACAACCTTACTGTTCTGAGACCAGATGTGATGAGCAAAAGCCCAAGCCGTCGGTGAAAGCACATGTTCTCTGACCATGTGGTTACCTATTACCTATCAATCAGAAGTTATTAGCCTGTGAGCATACTCTCACATCCCCCTTTCTGATGTTTAGTAGAGGTGGGACAACCAGTTTCAATCCTGATTATTTGGTAATTGATTACTTGGTATCAGGTCAAAAACAAAATGTGCAGTAATGCAGCACACTAACGACCAGAGCACCAGTCGATTTTCTATTGCCCATTTGCTGGGAGTAAGGACGCCCTCCGTTTGCGAAATGGCCTGCTGCTTGCGGCACAGGGAGGAGAGGGTGGGGTGGCGGGGGATTCTCTGGCTGGCTGGAGCGGCATCTAATAACCAACTCGCAAAATAAAATAAAATAAAAACAAAACAACAAACACGTAAACACGTAAACACCAGAGATTATGATACAGACTTATAATTTGCACAGATGTTTTTTTGAAATTCTATATGTGAAAAGTGAGCGCGAGAGCCCTCGGTGCGCCTGCTCGCTGCTGAAGACAAAGCAAACTTTATTGTCATCTCCGCTACATACAGTGCAGTATCTAGAGAGATGAGAGAACGAGGCTCCAGTTACAACAGTGCAAGTAAACAAACAATAAATATAAGAAGAATAAGAAAATATATATACACTTTCGGACCAGGGGTAAAGGGATCAATAACAATTTAACATTTATAATTTACAGTTTGCTGATTTAAAGTCTCACACACAGCCTGTCGAAAGGGGAGAGAGACCTGCTGCTTCCAAATAGAGCACATTTCATTCATAATGTTGTAAATCCAAGCCCATTATGTATTCATGATTTGAATCCTGGGTTGTGTGAAATCCCAGAAATAAACCTTAGACAAAGCGAATCTGTGAAATAAGGTGTAGGTCTATTAGGTTATGATCCTCGGGTTGGGGGATGGGTGTTCATACTGGAGTGCAAAATTAAAACCAAGATGGACAAGAAAAGTTCAAAGCCATCAGGTGCTCAGTTTAGAAAAAAGAGAAAAGAGGAGGAGGAGAAACGAGCAAAAGATACAGGTAAGCAGATGTGTCATTGGATAATAGCAGGTCATCCTGAAACAATCAGAATCAGAATACTTTATTAATCCCTAAGGAAATAATGTGGGTTACAGTTGCTCCAAGAAGAAATGGTAAAAATAGTAACAGTAACAGACTAAACTCCAAACAATACATTATGTTACAGATTGTAATATTAATTAGTCAGTGTCAATTGTTGATTTGTCCTGTTCTCATTATATGATGAATTATGATGGCTGTCCGGTAGCCGTTTGCATACTAGGCATACTCTCTCTTCATATGTGTGTGTGTATGTTTCTCTGGTGAATTTCAGTATGATTCTGGCAACAGTTTTATGTTAATGTACAATCCTTAATATGTTTTGTGTGTGTGTGTGTGTGTGTGTGTGTCCAGAGGGAGTGTTCGCCCAGGGCACCAAACAGGCTAGGACCGCCACTGCAAACATCTATCTAAAAATAAATTTCACGGAACAAACTAGAAAGATATATGCAAGTAAAGCTTAAATAACATTCAAATGCAGTTTAACTTAGAGATAACAGGCAGAGACAGAAGAGCGCAACCTAAACTATCGAAACCATTTTATTACCTCTTTGTTTATGATTTTTTTTTATTTAATCCCTCTGTGTTTTACTTTGTGTTTTATGGTCCCTTTTTGGGATGTACTCTTTCTGCACATTTTTGTCACTTTAAAAGGATTTTGTTGGCCAAGAAAGACTGCAGCAGTGTGTGTGCTGCCTGATGGTTGTACCAGTACTTATGTTAAGTAGATTACCATGAGCTCCTAGCCAACTTTCTAACGCTGAATGTTTAGAAAGTAACATAAAGCACAATTTCTTTGCCATAATCTTCAAAAATCTGCTTAATTACACTCGATAATGATAGATGATGATTTTAATGAGTTTTCCACGGCTGATGTACTTCGCTTCAAACAAATCACTTTGTGCTGTGAGAATTTGTGAGACTTGCAATGACTTTAAACGATTAATTCAACATTTTGGAGAAAAACACCTTTTTACTTTGCATAAGAGCATTAAATTGAAGGATCAATATCACTCGGGCACTGAGAATTGATCCAGGGCCTGAACATAAAAACTGAAAGCAGGTCCAAACTGTTAGCCTGGCTCAGTCTAACATTCTTCTCTAAAACTCACTACGTGGGATGATCTGTCTCACTGGGTTACAAGAAGAAATCTAAAAATGAGAATGTATGGTTTTATGGAGGGGATGTGTGCTGTAACTAATCCACAGAGATGCTGCATGTGTATGAAGCCCGGGATCAATGACAGAAATAGCTGCAACTTGTAATGCCTAATAAGATGACAGTTAGTAGGGTTATTGTCTTTTTGTAAAAATAAAAATGAAGATGTTTTGATTGCTGGGGTTACTGAGATGCTAAACTGAAGAGGCTCTTTGATCCATCGCTGTTCCCATTTAATAAGTCAGTCATTGAGGTGATCTTTGAAGGCGAAGGACTAAAAAGAAACTTTAGGAGGAGGCTCTGAGAAAAATAAGACATGAACAGTCAGTTTTCATATATAGACCAAGTCAAAGCCTTAGATTTGAGCCCTTTTGTTTGGTTGATTAATAGTAGTTTGGTTCGCGTGCACGGGCCGAGCCTCCAGTTTGTGGAGTTGATCAATGCAGTTGCCTCACCTGATCTTCAGTTGCCTTCAGAAGGATTTATCTCCTTTTTCCCAGAGGTGTCATTAGTCAGCACCCCGCAGGGACGGGCGACAGAAGAGCTGAGGAAGTGCATACACAGACACGTACTCCTTCTCTCTCTCTCTCTCTCTCTCTCTCTCTCTCTCACACACACACACACACACACACACACACACACACACACACACACACACACACACACACACACACACCTTACTGATGGCTGATTGATTGCTGGGTCAAAATTAATGTGAGGAGATAATACGACCTGTTGGCCTGATGAGGATTAACGGCTGAGGAGAGGACATGTGCGCGCACACACACACACACACACACACACACACACACACACACACACACACACACACACACACACACACACAGCGGACTGTGAGGATCAACTCTTTATTTCTGGGGCATCTGAAACTAACTCAAACCTTGATTCTGTGTCGAGAACACTAACCGTAGCGACGAAATTAAAAACAAAACAGAACTTATGCCACAGTCACACTGGGAAGAACAGAGGTCAGAGACCGCAGCACGGCTTTGTGCAATGAATATACGATCTTGTTGGTTTTTTTGAAATGGTTACTCTGAAGATGTATCAATCATTTTGATATAAAGTTAATTCAACTGTGACGAGCTGGTGAAAATCGGAGTGGATTTTTCTTCTGCTGGAAATCTGCAGTCTATATACACAGAAATAAACATTAAACAGAAATTCACAAGGTTCAGACT
The DNA here is from genome assembly GCF_000239375.1 of Pundamilia nyererei. NCBI lineage: Eukaryota > Metazoa > Chordata > Actinopteri > Cichliformes > Cichlidae > Pundamilia > Pundamilia nyererei. Next base: position 537,890 of record NW_005187545.1, on the reverse strand, counting down.
TACTTCAGACTTCAATCAGTGTGGATTTATAAATTAAATGCCAGTTACCTGCAAAACTTCACCAACGACCAACTAATTAAAATCACAATGTGAAAAAATTGGGGGGGAATTGCAAAAATTGGGCAACTAGTCACAAAGAGGTTGCTGTTCTATTTTTACTGGGCAATAAAGATTTAGTGCTTAACCCTTGTATGGTGTTCGGGTCTGTGAGACCCGTGTTCAGTTTTTTTCAAAAGAAAAATTAAACAATTAATTATTTTTTCACGATGTGTTGTGTCTTTCCACTCACTCCACTTGATTATAACTGATTTATTTATAACATTTTATATAAAAGAAAAACGAGAAGCACATTAATTCATAAATGTGATCTAACAAAGGTAAAGGGAAAAAATTAACCATGTTTGCTGTTCATATGTCTTGTAATTGGGATGAAGTAAACATCTGTTGAGTAATTTAACATAAAATTGTTTGATAGTGTTAATTTGGAAAGCCAAAACTCTAGCGGGTCCACCAGACCCATGAACACTGGCTGAGTAACAAAAATATGAACACCACACAAGGGTTTATTTTATCCTGCCTTCAGTGTTAGAGCGGAGTATTAGTCAGTAACTGTGCTTCATCTGCTGGTGTCTTATGGCTACATGCACTAAAGTGTTGCACCAGTGCAAACAAACTGCTGCTGCTATTTACAAAGAGAGCAAAGCGACAAGAATGTGTGTAAGAGGTGGGAACTCGGGAATGTCTGGGACTGACCCGGTTTCATATGTATTTCTGCGAGTTCCTTTCTAAAGGTGCAAAATATTGTGGAGGGAGGAGAATAGCACACAAACCAATTTACTAATGTTTGTGAGACACAACTTATTGCTTATTGTCCTGATATTTAATGCATCAAAAACATGTTCTTTATTTTTTCGCTTGATATTCAAATGAACCAACAACATCTGTGCTTAGAAAACTACACAACTTAAAACTTGCAATTCACCCATGAGTGGGATTCAGGGATCGCCAAATTTGCCAATCTGGCACTTAGAGTACTGATGTTTGTCTACCAGAGACTCAAATACATGAATTAAAGTCCCTGAGTCGAACACTCACCACTCCACTTCTTTGTCTTCTTCCCTTTCTCTGTCAGGTGGTCAGCAGAGGGAGATCATAGTATCTAAATCAGACACCAGCGTGTTGATAACAGACTACAGTCCTTCTAAAGTCTACACTTTCAGTGTTATCGCAGTCAGCGGCAACAAGCAGAGCAGACCACTTCAGGGCAGATTTAAAGGTTGGTTCATCTTGTACTCCTGCTTTATATTCTCCCAAATTTTTTTTGCCTTTCTCCTGATGACTAGTCTCCTCTTAGTGTTTTTCCTACCCTCTGCTAAACCTTACTCTGTTATGCAACTCACTCCTATTTCATCTTCTTATCCATCATTTCAGTTTTCTCTACTTTTATCCTGTCTCGACTTCTTCTCTTTCCCCTCCTCTCATTTCCTTTCCTCTTTTCTGCGTATTACCTCTCATCGTCTTTCCTCACCCTCTTCCTCCTCCGCATGTAGCCCTTTCTCTTATTGTTACTCAGCTTTGATCTGTTGCGTTACACTCTGTTTTTTCCTCTGCTGTGTCCTCGCCTGTGACTATTCTCGAGTAATGTACTACTTGGTTCGGGATATTTTATTACACTATAATGAAGGAGACCCAGATAGAAAGAAACTTTCTGAAATAACTGTTTTTAATATAATTTAAAATTATGAATTCGTTATTTTCTGCAGGTGAAAGAAATGAGAGTGACAAGACTGAGTCCCAGAGGTTCACCGATTCAGCTGCTCCTCCGAGGAACGCCAACGAGATCTCTGGAGGTAGGACAAATGTACTGTTTCCAGGAGATGAGACGATATGCAAAGTTGTCCTCACATGAAACATATAAATAAAACGACTCACGCTGATGAATTGGACTCTGCTTAAAGAGTCTCCCAGTCAGTTTCCATAGCGATGTTTGGATGAAGGATAAACAGCCACCGGGGCAGTTACATAGATCAGAAGGCCAAAAAAGTATGAGTCAGCGTGTCTGTCCGTGTTTCCCTGCATGAAGAGTTTTTATCCAACAGGTTAACAGTGAAATTTTTTGAGATGAGATGCCAAAATCATCTTTGCCTGACTGGCAAATCATTTGTGGCTGTGATTTTTTTGGGGGAATTTATTTATTTATTATTATTATTTCAGCATAACTCCTAAAGTTAGGCAAGTGACCAACAATGTTCGCCTGTGTCTGTGTGGCTGCCTGCTAACTTGAGTTCCCGCTCCCATGCAAGATGTCTGGATTTATGCGTGTTTATTCTTAAAACCGAGATGTTCTTTCAGCTGGCAGCATGGATGTCCTCATATTAAAATGCGTAATGGTTCAACCTTCTTCCTATGCAATGTAAAAGAAGACAGGGATGCATTTGTTTTCTTTATTGAGCGTATACTTGCATAGCAACTGTCCCCTGTCTGCTGATTTCTTTCCCATAACAGTGAATTCAGCTGGAAATCTCTGGCTATAGAATAATTGATTGTTGCAATTCAGTTTTCCGTGTGTGCTCGTGTAAGAAAGACGAGCGCGGTAATGTGAAGACATGAACGGTGTCAGATTTGAAACACTGTAACTGCTGCTGGTGCAATAGTTTTTTGACTTTCTTTAACGTTTTCATCACAGTTTTGTAGCCTGAAGTGTACACAAAGACAGACAGTCATTATTCAGTGGAGCCGTACTTATTATTTAAGCATACTTGCTTCAGGCTGGCTTATTGTTCGGTTTTTGTGCTGGTGATCATTTATCACAGGGCCCTAAAAGATTGAGGTTGTTTAGAAATATAAGTGTGGTTATATAGTATAGTTTAGGCGTCCAGTTTCCATTAAACTGTACAGTGTGTCATCATATTTATTGACTATAGTACATATATATTATTTAGGCGATTTACCGTGTAACTGTGTATGTGCATTTCACAGTTGCTGTTGGAGCAAGAGACCGACACGCACTCTCCAGGAGAGAATCACTGAGCAATTCATATCCATGAATACTTAATAAATTGGCTCTTGGGTGGAAAACACACTGATAGTAAATCACAGGTTTCATATTGAATGCAATCTCTAGTGGCACTTAAAGTGTCTTATTATAGTATATTAACCTGTAGAGCGAGTGGTGGAAGAGCGATGAATTCACCATAAATAATGTTTGATTGTCACATCTATATATTTCTATAGTAATATGAAAATGAGATGTATTTACATTTTTCTCATGTTACGTTTTCATTTTTGGTAAATTGCTTTTCTGTCTGCTATATCTGGCAAATAGAATTTAAACAACAACTAAAATGACAGCAACGGTATATGTCAGCAGAGACTGAGGTTGTAGCTGTTTCAATAGAAAACAAATCTAATCAAAACTGAGCATCAGAATAGGGAAGAGAGGTGATTTAAGCGATTTTGAACATGGCATTGATGTTGGTTTTCTGGTCTGAATACTTCAGAAAATGCTGATCTTCTGGGATTTGTCCACACAACCTCCTCTAGGATCAAAACGGCAACGGCAGTTCTCTGGATGAAAATATGTTGTTGATGCCAGAGGTCAGAAGAGAAAGGTCAGGCTGCTTTGAGATAATAGGAAGGCAACAGTAACTCAAATATAACCACTCATTAGAACCAAGGTGTGCAGAAGAGCACAAATACATGAAGCCTTGAAGGAGGTGGGTTAAAGCAGCAGAAGACCACACTAGGGGCCACTCCTGTCAGCTAAGAACAGGAAGCGACGCTACAGTTCGCACTGGTTCACCAAAATTGTACAAGAGAAGGTTGGAAAAATGTTGAGTCTGGATTTCTGCTGCAACATTCAGATCGTATGGTCAGAATTTGGCATGAATAACATGAAAGCATCTATCCATCCTGCCTTGTGTCTATGGTACAGGCTGCCTGTGGCTTGTAGTAGTGTGGGACATCTCGATCCCACAATATTCAATGTTCAGGTGTGGAGAATATCTTAGTGGAAGACTAGCTGAGAATCGTTTGAATAAGAAAGCCTACCTGTCCACGGTGTACCCATCTTCTGGTGGCTGTTTCCGGCAAGATAGCGGACAATGTCAGAAAGCTCGAATCATCTCAAAGGTTTTTGAACGCGACAATGAGTTCAGTGTACTCAAATTGCCCCCACGGTCACCATCTCAATCCAATATAGCACCTCTAAAATGTGTTGGAATAGGAGATTCACAAACAGCTGACTAATCTACAGCACCTTGTTATATCTGTAACATGAAGAATTAGTGAATTTCTGAAAATAAGTCCAGCCTGATACTAGCAATACATAACTGATACTAGCAATACGTAACTAGTATCAGGCTGAGTTTCCCAAAAATACTCTATGTGAGCTTGCTTGGTGAATTTGCCTGCAGTCAACCCAAACCACACATGCACACACACAGGTTTAGATCTTTGATGTTATTCCTCTTTGTTTCTCTCGTGCTGTCCTCCCCCTCCGCTCCTCTTCTCCTTCCTATCGGTAGGCAAATTAGAAAGCTTACTTCAGTTTGCTGTTATCAGAACCACTCGCCATTCGCTCCCCTAGAGGTGACCTTGATTGGTGTTCTGCCTCCTACCTGTTGGGGATTATAATAATATCCTGCTGTGCTTCAGTCGTATTTGTGAAAGTGTGTGTTGGTGTTTGCATCTTTGTGTACTGTAGTGATGATAATGGGTAACTGTGGGTCAATAAAGGAGGCCCTTTCATGTACCGTAACACGTAACGGTGTCTTTCTTTTCCTCTCTATCAGGCTCAGTGTGTGTGTGTCTTCTACTGTCCTCTATCGTGATAATAACAATGAAATATCAAGCTCCAAAGAGATGGCGCTGCACGATGCATTAGAAAGTGTGTTTCTGTGTGTGTGCAGCACTTTGTTCCAGAGTAGTAATCAGTTTGCTTCCTGTTAGGGTGGGTTGTTTACAAAAACTTTTATTAAGAGCTCGCACATAATCCCATCTCTACATCCCGAATGTATGTGTTCCAGACATCAGACAGGTTGGTTATTTCTTTGCACTCGAGCCAGCTGTGTGTACAATTTATGAGTGTATGTTGCATTTAAGCTTGATGTTTAGTAAATACGTCAGACACTGTTAAGCATCTCTACTTGGAAAACCAAGTTGGACAGTATGACAAGTACCACAACAACTCTTTTTGTGAACATTATTACGACGATGCATTGAAGTTGGGCAGCAGAGCTACTTCGGCCAACCTAAAAATGTACAAACGACTTAACCATATCTTGCAGACTGTAAGCACAGGCTCCTCTGCACTAAATACAGACTTTGTTCTTTCCAGGAGCTTTGAATGAAACAAATTTTCTGTCTGCTCTTGGGGTGTCATTGACTGTCTCTGGCTCTGAGCAACAGCAGAGGCTTTTAAAGGAGATTTTACCTTGGTTTGTACCTCGGTTTGTAGTTTGGAGTCTGTCCATGTCAGTCATTTGTAGGCCTGCACCCCTTAAAAGCTGATGACTCAGATCATTGGTCAGGGACTTAAAGCCTTTTTTTTTTCTACAGCCTCTAAATCAACCCACTGGATTCTGCTACTCGCTGCTGGAAGATGTGAAGAGATTTTGTTTTCTCCTTGAATATCCGTTTCTAAGTTGAAGACTCTTTTGCTTTTTATCCCTTCTTTTTTTTTTCTTTAGTGGCATCATCTGTAGGGAAAAGCAGCAAAAATAAAAACTAATTTTCATAACAAACTGTGATGGAGCAAGGGCAGCTGAGTCAGGTGTTATATTATTTGGTAAAAATCAGTGGAGCTGTTCAGTAATGTCAGCGAGGTCGTAACTGTGAAGCCTAATTGCATTAGGCATCATTCCCAAACTCCTATAATTACTTTTGAAACATCTGACATTTGATCATTTCTTTTTACAAGCAATAATTATAGCACGTGTGACGCTTTTATCATTACACTGCTCCAAAGAAAGTGTTTGTTTGTTTTTATCTATAACTATGAAGGCAAGAAGAGAGGCAGTAAATAAGTGAAATAGAAAATATACATACATACAAGTCAATCAGACATTTGGTTAAGTGACAGAAAAAGGGCTTAACTGTGTGAACTACACGCATGGGTGCAGTGATGTCGCAGTACTCTGCTCTTCTCGTGAATTACTTTATGTCTGGGAAAAAAAAGTTTGTTTTCAGGACAAAACTACTTTAAACGAGGTAGCAGTCTCATTGCTCTTCCCACCAGCTAAAAATGAAAAAAAAAAAATTATATTCACATTTGTCTCTGGAATACAGTTCTCTAAGAAATCTTTGTTGTGAATCTCCTTGTGTTAACATAAGGATGGATGGAAACGAGATGAGGGAAAAAAGGACAGATGAGGTACAACAGCAGCTCATAAAGTCTATAAATTATTCCAAAGCTAATGACACTGAATGAAAAAAACATATTCAGCTCCTTGTCAGCAGGAGCTGCAAACGGAGTTTGTCAGACATTTAGTTTCCACTTGTATCGGACAGTTTTATCTTTGCCAGCAAAAAAAAA
>NW_005187545.1:528452-531016 GCF_000239375.1 Pundamilia nyererei | reverse complement strand
CGGTGAGTGTTAATTATGTAGAATGTCACTGTGGGGCCGCACACTCTCCTACAAATAGGGGAGGGTTGTGTCAGGAAGGGCATCCAGCGTAAAATATTTGCCACATCAAACATGCGGATCATAAAGAACATGATTTCTATACCAGATTGGTCAGTGCCTGGGTTAACAACAACCAGCTCAGGTGCTGCTGGTCAGCGCCTGAGCTGGAAACTGCTACTGTTAGCCAAAGACAAAGGAAGAGGAGAGGAGGAAGGCATGTTAGGAGGCAGTGAAAGAGAAGGATACAGATGCTACACATAGGATGGAGGTACATGATCCTCTGTGGCCACCCCTGAAGAGACCAGTAATACAAACACCTATGAAATGAGGCTGAAGACTTGAGCTCCTAACACAAATGAGAGGACGAGTTAAAAGCTATACAGATTCTGCCTCCATTGTTTTTTACATGAACTGATTGCTGTGGATGATGGTTTCATCCAAAATAAAGTCGTATGGAATCCAGCAGCCAGCAACAATAAATATTTGAGTGTTTTTTTAGCTTAAAAAAAGCTCAAACAGATCCATTAGTTGTCCCCTGACAACTACTACCTACAGTAATGTGTTTTCTTTGGAAATTTGCACTAAACAATGTTTCTTTAAAAATAATAACTATAATTTAGACAGCTGGAGAATATTAGACCATAGACATCTGTGTGTCTGTGTATGAGTGTGTGCATGTGTCTAGGTATGTCCATGACTATATTTTTTACCGATTTAGCTCAGTAGCCTGTTAGAAGATGTAAAAACAGATGTTTGCCACTCTGAAGAACATAAAGATTCAGAAGACAGTGTAACTATGAGTAAGTACGAGTGTCTTTTAATCTTTATTGAAATCTTAACACTGTAATGTCAAATTAACCACAGTGATTTAAAAATAAATAGGAGGAAAAAAAACAGTTTGTAGAAAAAAGCAAATTCATCTCTTTTGGCAATAATGTTGCAGAAGACAGACAGCCCTCCTCCTGCAGCTCTCCCCTCTTTATTTCTAATCCCACCCACCAGAGTTTTTATGGATCATCCGACCAACGATTTCTCAGAGTGAGAGTCAGTTTAACTCATTTCTACATATTATAGCGATCACTTTCTGTTTTCATATCGATGTAACTGTTCCTGTTCTGAGTTGTCAGTGTTACTAACGGTGCTGATGCCTTTCAGACCTTTTCAACTGATCTCATATTATTACCGGTCTGCTCGTTAAACGCTTGAGTGGATTTCGTACATGAAGCAATCGGAGTGAAAATCATTGAGCAGTAATGGGTAAAAGCCTCTTCGTTCCTCCACCCTAACGGCGCCTTCTTCAATAGATATTAGCTGACAGGATGTGAGTGGAGCGTTGCCTTCCTCCCTCCCTGACTGAGGCCTGGATCCAGTGCTCACACACACACAGACAACCCAAGGGACAGATGCAGTTAAAGTTGAACTCGAGGCCAATGAGATTCTGTTGACATTCACCACACTGCTAGTGTGAGACAGAGAGAGAGTCCTCTGGTATCCATCATCTCTACAGAGGGTAACAAACACACACCTGAGGAGTGAGGTTTCTATATTTACAGCCAACCTTAATTTGTCACATTAATACGTATTTCAACTCTGACACCACGTTTAGCTCCGTGTGTGCACATCTCTATATCTTTTGCTCTGCTAATTTCTAGCTTTAGGATTCATTTAGCCTCTCTATCTCTCTGCGTCTGTGTCCACTGCTTTTTTATTGCCTTATTAGCTTCCTGAATTACTACTTATAGACTTCCACAGACTTTGTGTATTTCTCTCTCCTTTAAAAAAAAAAAATTCCTAGCCTTCTTCTTTCATTTAGTTAGTCTGTGCAATGCTCACTGGACACACAAGATGTCATCTGTTTGTGGCCAGAGAGATGTGTCACCCTAATGGCACACGCCCAGAGAGATTAAGGGAAGAGGCCCAAACCAACACCGCAGATTAAAGGAGGCAAATACAGGGAAGGCATGCAGCCCGTTCAAGCACGTGCAGGCCACAAAATAACTAATAGGGAATCCTATCATTTCCTTTGAAGGCCTCTTAACATTACATCACTTCTTTCCATTTGAGAGCAAAATGAACCAAATATGTATGTCATGGTGAGAGCGTGAAAGGCTCCAAGAAATTTAAAATGGATGTTGATGTGAAAGTAATGATGTGACGAATGTGAAACGCAGTTTTATTGCAAGCTGGTGTGGCACGTGAAGGGCTAAGAAAGGATGGGACTGAAGAGAAGTATTTAGGGGAAAACATATACGAATAAACCACACTGGGAGCTCAGGTAAACGTCCTCCAGAAATGCATGTTTCATCTCTGTCTGCTCTCACTTCTTGTATCATTACAAGAGCTGCTTTACTCTTTACTTTGGATGTTTTCCAACAACTAGATTATTCTTGCGGAAAGAGGACTAAAGAAATGTCATCTTCAAATATGCTGGATGTGCTCGGAGATGCGTGAGCAGGCCTGCACACAGTGTGTGTGTGTGTGTGTGTGTGTGTGTGTGTGTGTGTGTGTGTGTGTGTGTGTGTGTG
>NW_005187545.1:525931-528432 GCF_000239375.1 Pundamilia nyererei | reverse complement strand
GTGTGTGTGTGTGTGTGTGTGTGTGTGTGTGTGTGTGTGTGTGTGTGTGTGTGTGTGTGTGTGTGTGTGGTCTTGTGACATAGACAGATTTTTGTCCTCCATTAACAGCAGACGTTCATGGGTGAATTGAGCTATTTGTATGATACTTGGTTAACAAGTGTGTGTGTGTGTGTGTGTGTGTGTGTGTGTGTGTGTGTGTGTGTGTGTGTGTGTGTGTGTGTGTGTGTGTGTGCTAATGGCACTTTAGTCATTAGTAGCAAGGACTTCTTAAGTGCAGAGGTCAATTAGAATAATTAGAGCCCACTTCCTCACAGATTCCACTGCTATAACTTCTCTTCACTCTGTCTTCATTGTGTTCTGTGGATGTGGGGTGAGCTATGACATTTTGTCTTTGCCTGTTTCTGCTGAAATACTCCGTCCTCTGCAGGTGCAATTAAAGCAGACCTGAGCTAACAGTGTTTTTAAATGATGCAACATCACATATTTTTGCATAAACCTTAAGTTTTATATGGCATTCAATAAGTGAAATAGGGCAAGGTTATTACCTACTTAATATGGTACCATGGCTCTAACACCAAGGACATTGTCATTGTCCTTGGTGTTAGATTCATGGTTTTGAGTCATAATTATTACATTTCTGTTCAGTCCTTGGTGGCTTGTTTCAAGTTCGGATTGCATGCTTGGTATTGCTTTTACTGTTTTGTACCCTTGGTTTCAGTTACAGTTAACACTGGTTCTTTTTCATATTCCTGCACTTTTATGTATTTACTTTCATGCTCCGCGTTTAGTTACTTCCAAGTGCCGTTACTTTTACAACTGTCGTACTTTGAGACCTCCTGCCTTCTTTCCGCTATTCTCACATGCCCTCCTTTCCTTATGATATATCTCTCTTTGTCCTTTGCAGCTGATAAAGCACATGAGACCTGTTGATTCAAGTACAGAGTTAGAAAACTGTTTTATTATGGTATCCAGGCAGAGCTATAGCTATGTTTTGAATACATTTCCATGATTTTCCAGTGCCTCATAAATGGGTAGGCTGCAGTAAGGTGTCCTTCCAGAGTTTACTGGCCCATTTCCCTTCCCTTAAGTTGATGAATGTATACATTTATCACACTGTAATTTATGCCTGACTAAGACAAACTAAAAGATAGAATAAGAGGAGTGGGGAGTGGGTGGGATGGCAGGCTATGCCTCTGACCAAATTAATATTTAAGCTGGTGTTTTATTGAATGGCAACAAAAATGCCTTCTTTCAGTGCAACACCCATGCCTAGAGATCTTAATGTGCATGGAGTTAAAATATAACCAGATATGATAAGAGAGTGTTCTCAATGCAGACACACACATATGTAGTTCAATAAATGTTTATATAGACATAAAGTAGAAAGAAAAGACCAAGGATAGACAAACAAGCAGAGGAATGAGTGAGAAAGGTATAGAGAGAAAGTTTGTAGGCCATGTGCTGCTTTCCGCATACATCCAGTGTCTGTTCTGTCATTGCGTCTGTGTATTCAGTGAAGAGGTACAGAACAAGACAGTGGATTAAAGATCAAGAGGACAAGCAGCGAAAGGTCTCTGGTGGAACGACACAAGCCTTTCTGAAAACAGCTGTCGGATTTACACCTTAAAACCCAGTGGAGCTCAGTGCTTACGCTCACACAGGCCCATGGGTCTCACAGATGAATGTGAATGCGTGTGCCTTCCTGAGTGACACTGAAGGCCACTGAGCAAACGACAGGTGTATCAGTCTGTTGCGTGTCTCTCGTCTGAATAAACAGGCAAACAAAGAAAATCTTTTTCTGAGCTCTTGTGTACCATCGTTTTTTTGTGAGAGAGAGAAAAAGAGAAAGCCTGTTCTGGGCAGGAAACCGCTCTATGGGGCAGCGCTCAAGCCTTTCCGAGCATTGAATATAAAGTTGTGCCACTGAGGTGTTTGCTATTTGTTTGACTCAATCCAGCTACTTTGTTTTCAGCCGTATACAAAGGTTGCTTTGAAGCTGTATACAGTTGTCAGATCGTTGCTTTACAAGCTGGTGTTGTAGCTCTTTGGTGTCAGGATTTTTGGCATTAGGCATGGTAAACAACCACAAAGTTACTCACAAATAAAACTCACTTTCAGACCAATTAAATTTCCATTTAAATGTTCAAATGGTTTTTGTGCTCAGTGTTTAAATTGTTTTAGTACTTTTTCCACAGCTCTAAGAATCACTATGTTGCTGATGTGGCGTTTTAGTCATATCACATGACCTGTATCAGCAAGGATGACTAACACCCTCATTATACTGATGCAAGCTTGACCACATGAGGTAATGCTTGCTTTAAGGATGACTGTGGCATATTGGGGAAAATGCGTATTTGCCATCTTGCCACCGGTTAGTTAGAAAGCTTATTAACTCTTTGTGTGTTCACTGTGGATGTGTATAGATGTGTATAGACAAGTCAGACAATTCCTGTCTTTTACGAACACCTGTTGTCAAGGTTATTGTGGTGGAGGTGTGGCTT
>NW_005187545.1:523998-525170 GCF_000239375.1 Pundamilia nyererei | reverse complement strand
TATATATATGATCAAACTTAACTTTTACAGTTCTTGAAAATCAAAATATATCTTTCAATCAATAGAGCCAGTAAAAGAAATACATACAACAATTTACTATTGATGTCTTTGTTTCAGCAACAAAGTAATAGAAAATGTATTCTTTACAATACTGAACTGTGTCTGTTGAAATATGGTGAATAAACTAACATGAGAAACTCAGCCCTGCAGGACACTGGTATCTTAACATCAACAAATAACAAATTTGTCTGTGGAACGGCAAAAAATAAAGAATACAGGGAGAGAACTGGAGGGTGAACAAAAAACCAAACAAAATACTACATGGAGAGCCCATACTTCCCCTCCACCTTTCTGCTGATTCTTGAGTGTTTGAAGTTTGAGTTCAGAAGTTCAGAAGTACTTGTTGTAAAAAAAAAAAATCAAAAAAAAAATCAAAAGTCTTCTTCCTGTACTTTGGGTAGTTGAGATGCAATGCATAGGTAAGGCCGAAGACAATGTGCATGGCCTGGGGCAGGTTCTCAACATCCATCACAACCTTGCCCCCTAAGATGATTCCCACTGAGGATGCATTGCGATGAAGGGACTGCATGTGTGGAGCAATGTTTTCTTGTTCATGGAAGAGGATCTCCACTGGCACATCATTGTATAAATGTTCCTCATCATCAGTTTCGTGAAAAAAGGAACACAGGATCATCACGTCAACATGACAACACAGTGCTATAAACAGGCTCTATATGTACAAAGCTGATGTGCCTGCCCTGTCCAGTGTCCACCCACTGCCACAGAAAATCACTTGTAACTATTAACATATGCAAACCTTTAAATAATATGTATGGTAGAGAGAGAGGAGGGGAGGTGGAGAGAGGGGAAGGGAGAGGTAGTAAACAGGTGTAACTAGGGAATGGGGGATAAGAGGAAGTAAAGAAAAATCAGTTCCTTACAAGAACTGGAAGAAGGCAGATGGATCATTGCCGAAAATGACAGGAAGCCCCTTGAGGACAAGGCATCTGACCTCCGTCACATCCGAAGTCTGGTGGAATGAAGGAGGAGAGAGGAGATCACACATTTCGAATAGAATCAACAGAGGTGGGACCAAGTCATTGTTTTGCAAGTCTCAAGTAAGTCTCAAGTCTTTATCCTCAAGTCTCAAGTCAAGTCTCAAGTAATGTCAG
>NW_005187545.1:520904-522589 GCF_000239375.1 Pundamilia nyererei | reverse complement strand
GTCATTGGTGTAAAAGTCCAAGTCAAGTCACAAGTCTTAGAACATTTTTTCAAGTCAAGTCTAAAGTCATAAAATTAATGACTCGAGTCTGACTCGAGTCCAAGTCATATGACTCGAGTCCACACCTCTGAGAATCAATATGTCACCCTGAACACTATGATCGCAAACATAATAAAAAGCACAACCATTTAAGTACTGGAACCCCTGTTAACCTGTTAACACACCCAGTGTCACAACAACAGTCACCTCAAGGCGCTTTATATTGAAAGTTAGACCCTATAATAATAATACATACAGAGAAAAACCCAACAATCATATGGCCCCCTATGAAAAAGCACTTTGGCGACAGTGGGAAGAAAAAATTCCCTTTAACAAAAAGAAACCTCTGGCAGAACCAGGCTCAGTGAGGGGCCTGGTTCTGCCATCTGCTGCGACCAGTTAGGGTGAGAGAATGAAGACAGGATAACACGGGATGTGATCGTTCAAGTTCAATCAAGTAGCCAACTGATTTCTATTACGCAAATATAGATTTGAAAATCGACTAACATTTGTTTATTGCATCAGCTCAGGTAACACCTGTCTGTGAGACCCCTCTTTGACTTAAAGATCTCCATTAGTCTGTGATGGTCAAGGGCCTCGTAGAACTCCAGTCTCAGTGTCACGGTCTGGCTGGCAGACCGTGGGGATGAGGAAAGTAGGACCCAAAACGCAGGACTCAGCGATGCCACAGTGCACTTTATTTACAGTGAATTGACAGGTCAGTCCAACAGTTACTCAGATGTAAATTGCCAATGGTGCTCATCCCTTGCTCCCAGTGCGTCCCGTACTGTAGCCCCCTTAGTTTGTGTGCTCCCCAACTCGCTTCTTCGCTCGACTTTCCGGTCAAGAGTAATAATCCCACGTCGACTGTCGCCGCGAGTCCAGATTAAATACCTCTTCCTAGCCGGGAGGGATGATTACCACTAGCTGGTCAGGTAATCAGCTGCAACAGCAAAGAGGGACTCCCGATGATGACAGTCGCCCGGACACGCCTCTCCCACGACGCGCGCTTCCGTCAACAGCCCCGAGGACGGGGAGAGAGAGAGAGATGCAGACACACGCATTCTACATACAAACGTGGACAGAACAGTAGACGACACCAACCCCAAATAATAGTCGTAATAATAATAACAACAACAATAATAATAATAATGATACCACTGCTCACGGACTCCTGAGTCCTCCAGAGCCGGTCCGTGACACTCAGGCTCTTGTGTGTTCGGTTCCATGTCTGCTCTGTTTCACAAGGTCCAGAGCTCCTCAAAGCCACTCTGTCAAAACTGGTATGAACTAGATTTTTGATTATATTAAGTTGTTTGAGCTCAAACACATAATTACAATAAAATAGGCTAATAAAAAGTAGAATTTACTTAGAATTTATAATTAATGTAAAGAAATTACAGATGTTTAAGTAATATGCACTTGTTTTAGTAGAAGCTATTATTGATTGGACTTAAAAACACAATTACAATAAAAAGGGACATGAAAAAGCTCAGTTTAATCAAAAGTAACAAGTAATGTTCACAAATTAGACATATTTAAGTGATAAGAACTCATTATTTTTAAGTTGAATCAAAATCTGGGTTTACAGTGTTTTAGAGGTCAGACACTGATGTTGGATGAGCCTAGCTCACAGTCTCCGCTCT
>NW_005187545.1:518461-520169 GCF_000239375.1 Pundamilia nyererei | reverse complement strand
ACCTCTGCATCTGACGCTTTGCATTGCACTTGGTGAGGTTAGTTTTGGATGCAGCTGCTCGGCCATGGAAACCCATGCTATGAAGCTCTCTCCTCACTGTACTTGGGGCCACATGATGTTTGGAGGTGTATAGTGACTGACTCCAGAGAAAACTGGCGACCTCTGTGCACTATGCGCCTCAGTATCTGCTGACCTCTGTGATTTTGCGTGACCTACCCCTTTGTGGCTGTGTTGCTCTCATTCCCAATCACTTCCCATTTGATGTTGTTCAGGTGGAGGTTTTAAGATGGCGCCAGTGTGTGTGGCTCGCCGTCTGGCTCTTCCTCTGTTGTGTTTGCTTATGTTGTTTTTTATTGCTAGAGTCAACTCTCTTTTAATGTACAATCGCCAAAAACTGTTGGACCTCCGACTAGTTGCCAGTGTTTGGCAACTAGTCGGCCTTATGTCCAATGCAACTTATAATGGACATAAGGCGTTACCTCCATTCCTGTCTGGGATACCAGCTAACCTTTGAGGGACCCTGGCCCCAGCCTCACGGCGAAAGCGTTTCAGACGCCGGCGCAAACGTAGCGGTCTACTCGTGAAACTTAAGGCGTACTTGGTGCGCTCTTCCCCGGCTCCTTGGAACGAACGTGGATCTGTACCTTGTCATGCCTTTTTTCCGCGCTCTCTGGAGCCCATTGATGCCTGGCTGGTGCCCGTTGTTGGCTCGGATCAGATGTCCCAGCCACAAAAGATTCCCCCTCATCTTCGTCGGCGCGGTGCGAACCTACAGAACTTGCGGCCGCTGCGTCGGGTCTCGCTGTCAACACTAGATCGCTGAGTAATAAAACTTTTATTTTAAGGGATTTATTTATGACCCAAGGACTGGATTTCCACTGTATAACTGAGACATGGTTGAGGGCCGGTGAGTCCAGCGCTTTCACAGATCTCTTACCTGATGACTGCTGCTTTTTAAACTCTCCTCGAATATCAGGCAGAGGAGGAGGACTAGCGGTTGATTTTAAGAAGCCGTATAAATGTAAACCACTGCCATTATCAACCTCATCTAGTAGCTTTGAACTGAGCATGTTTGAGCTAGGTCGCTCTCACACAGTGCTCTGTGCTGTGGTTTACAGACCCCCAAAATACAATAAGAATTTCTTAAATGACTTTTATGATCTGTTGGCTGAAATTATGCCAAAATATGATCATGTCCTTATAATTGGGGACTTCAATATTCATGTGTGCTGCCCTGACAAGCCAATGGCAAAGGACTTTTTAAATCTTATTGACTCTTTTGATCTTGTGCAACCTGTGTCTGTGCCTACACAAAAATATGGGCACACGTTGGATCTTGTTTTAACTCACAATTTACCTGTCTCTAACTTAGAGGTTTGTGATGTTGTATGGTCAGACCATAGGCCTGTCCTGTTTGAGGTTTTCCGTCCTTGTACTAAAGTTAATCTTCCTCCTGTTGCTGCTAGGAGCTGTCGTATTTTTAACCCTTCCTCTGCTAGACAGTTCTCTATTGTTTTTAATCAGAACGGCGGCCTTCCTGATTTCATATGCAATGATACAGAAGAGCTGAGTACATGGTTTTACTCTGTCTGCCAAACTGCTTTAGATTCAGTGGCCCCCTTTAAGCTTAGGCAGGTAAAAGCCAAATCTGAACCCTGGCTGAATGAAGACACCCGGGCTGCCAGAAGAAAGTGTAGGAGAGCTGAAC
>NW_005187545.1:514647-517855 GCF_000239375.1 Pundamilia nyererei | reverse complement strand
TTAGCATGTACAGCACTTTGTGAACTCTGGTTTTATGTTAAAGTGCTTTATAAATAAAGGTGGTATGGTATGGTATGGTATGGTATTTGTTATAATACCACTAACAGCTGACTGTGGAAATATTTAGTAGTGAAGAAATTTCACAATTGGACATGTTGCATCTGAACAGGTGGCATCCTATCATGGCCCCACGCTGGTTTTAACTGAGCTCCTGAGGGTGACCCACTTTTTTGTAGTAGTCTTCATGCCGAGGTACTTTATTTTACGCACCTGTGACAATGATTGGAACTCCTGAATTCAAAGATTTGAAAGGGTGAGTGAATACTTTCAACATTGTAATGTATCTTGGAATTTAATTTGCCTGTTACTGTTCTTACTGTAATTTAATGGAAATACAACACCACACGTATCAATGGCTAGTTGGACACTTCCTCTAAATTTAGCCAGTTATTATTTTCTAGAAAGTAAGCATTCAGTCACTTTAATAAATTTGTCTATGTCTCTTTGTAGCACATATGCTAAAGAGGTCTGTGCTAAATTATGATATATAAAACTGGCTAGCAAGGCCAGTTCACATAACTGGTGCTTCACTGTGGTTGTCTCTTTAAATGCGATCCACACTTTCTCTCCCGTTTGGTAGAGCACTCAACAAACACACCTACACATGATCAGAGGGGGCGGAAAGGACCAGACAATGTTGAGATTAAGTGGCCTTTTATGCTACAACTTAGAGGAAATTGCCTATATGAAACATTTTGGTTCTTTATGGTAATCTGCTGGGTGGAGAAATTGATCTTATTACTGTTCATCCTGAAACTATATATTGAGAAAACACCTTACATAAAATAAGTAATTCACCCCACGGATAAGATCGTTTCAGTGAAGCTAATACTTTGAGTATTATAGCAAAAAAAATTAAAAATCAACTTGAGTTAAGCTGTTTGGGAGTAAGTGTCAAATTATTTGTGCAGTGAATTAGCCTCATCTTAGAGGTGAAGTGCACTTGTAAGAGTTTGTTCACTAAGGAATCAGTCTGCTGCTACTCTCCATCCATCTGCATGCCTGTCACTGTCCTCAATGTTAATTCCAGACACTGAAACACAATCACAGTGACGGGGGAAATAAAACTTAACTAGAGAGAGATTGAAATGACAGCACACTCTGTCTGATCCCTGGCTAAATAGAGGTCAGCAATAAATCAAGCCCGGCTGGGAAGAATGACTGTTAATGAGAACAGAGACAGACAAAGAGAACAGAGACGACGAGGGTGGAAAAGTTTTCTAAACTACATGCGTGTGTGTTTAGATGTGTTGATAGGAGTCTCTCAATTTATCTGTTACTCTGCTGCACATTTATTACTCTCTGTATGCATACGTTTGAGTGTAAACTAAAGCTGCTTTGCTTTAGTTTATCTCTCTTTGAAGAAAGCATGTATCCAACAGTGACTGTGTTTTTAAGCCTCTATGAGCATTTTTAGTGGCTATGTAGTGTAACAAGTGCTCCCACTAACTGCTTGTCTCACAACCCTCAGTCCTGTTTAGTCTCTGATGCTGCTCCCTGACTTTATAGCCAACAGTGGCTTCCATTGTTACAGTGCACATTTCTAATACCCATTACTCTACTCCCACACAAGTTAATCCAATTGTCTGGGAGCCACATACTTTTCCCCACAGCTCTGCAGACTCTGTGGGCTTTGAATTGTAAAACGTGGTCAGTCTGCATCTTTCCCATAGACACAGGTGGGCAGTCTAATCACGCTCATGCATGCCAGTTATGCTTGGGATTATGTCCACGTGTGTGTCTGTATGTAAATAGTTTCATTCACAACCTTTACTAACCATGTGCTTCCAAGCAAACAAGGTTTAGACTGTAAAGTAGTGGTGTGACACGGGGAAAAATGGTCTTGTGGGTTTTTTTTCAGTCTAACCTATAAAAATGTAAAATCATTACCACCACGTACAGTATTTATGTAGAAAAACTACATAAAGAATTGAAATCAGCAGTAAGCGTCTAATAAAACATGATGACTGAACATAACAGCTGCTTTAGTTTCAGGGTTCCAGTTATATGTATTTTGGTTCACCATCACATTATTCTTTTTTCTGAGCTCTATTGTACCACCACTAAGCCTTTTAACGTTAAAATGTTAAAATGTAAATTTGAGCCTTGAACATCGGGTGGCTTGTTCCCATGGTAGAATTGCATTATTTTTGGCCTATGAGAAAATTACTTTTACTTTACAGTGCTGTGTAAAAGTCTCGATCCAGGACTAATTTCTAGTTGAGAAAATAGGCAGAGTGAATTACAGAAAAATGACCAAACACATGGAAATACAATAGGTAAGGCAACAGCGGAGGCTGTATAGTTCTTACACAGTACTGTGCACATGAAATATAAAAATCTAAACTCAATTGTCTTTTATAAAACACAGTAACAATGCAGTACTTCTGTAGACAGAAATGCTTACCTATATGAAAATTATACTCTGTCATAACACTTTGTATGTCATGGCAGGAGTGTCGCCCATTAGTCAGGCAGGTGGAATGAGCTTAGCAGTGAAGTGGAGAGAGGCAGTGAAGTGAGTAAACATAAACTTGGACAAAAGAAAGACTTGGCTCCACAGAAAGTGTCAATACATCTGTGACCTTTCACTGCCCTCAGATACAGCACTTTGGCTTTTTACCTTCATTCCAACTTTGGTTCTCTTCTTTGCTTTCACTCTGTTCCCCCCGTACACACTTTGACCCACAGCAGAGGCGTTAGATGAGAAGAAAAAAGGGAAGAAAGAGGTAGGACAAAAGAGGAGAAAAAAGACAGATGGGGCTTATAAGAAGGAGAACCTCTGACTAGCCTACTGGTGACTATCAGAGAGCATATTGAGATTATAATACAGCTACAGTAGAAACATACTAGGAGTGCTTTTTTTGCTAGGAGAACTACGTTATCATGTCCATGAGCCTCTCAATCTGATAATGCTGTGTTGGTGATATTCCTCCACCATCGTAATCAATGTTGCCACAGAGACTATCACGTTTTTGTGATGTCATAGTTTTGCAGCTTGTGGGGAAAGACTACACATGGGATCAAATTTATCTACAGGGCTATTTCTGCCAAAAAAACTATTAAAAGCCATTTGAGCACCTATGCGCAATTTAGAGTCACCAGTTACCTAAATAGAATAGAATAGAATGCATTTATTGTCACTATA
>NW_005187545.1:511237-513960 GCF_000239375.1 Pundamilia nyererei | reverse complement strand
CCCCCCACCCTTGGTTTCTTTCTTTCTTAACCATTAACCTTTTCCTTGCCATTCTATTTAGTTACTATAGATAATAAAAAGTGAATATCTATAATTTTATGTCAAAGAGTAGCTGCTCGATTGATTTCATCTATATGTCCTGTTTTGGTGCTTATTTATGGTTGTGCCTATAAAACCTTTAACGCTAGAGTCTCTTTAAAGGCCACGTTTATTTGTTTTGTAATAGAGTAACCTCCACAAAGATATCGATATGATCTTTGGCCTTACAACCTTTTGCCATTTTGCCGAAAGTCCCGAACAAAGCCTTCTTTTTTTCCTCTCCTTAAAACAAGGGGTATTATTCAACTCTGATATAAAATCACACTCTTTTTCCCTTGTCAAAACAATAACCTTTGTGCATTTCACGGGCACCTTTTTCTATGTTATGCATTTGCAAGCCACAGATTGTCATCAGCTATCTCCCGACCTTGTTGTTTTCCCTTCTCTCGTTTGTCGGCCGCCTGTAGCAGATGGATGGTTCAAACAGTCAGACGCACACAGACAGCAGACAGAAGGCTCCGTCTGAAAAACTGCTTCTTGAAATAAATACCTGTGTATCGTTAGACGATGTAGCTTATTTATTAATTTTTATCTTGAGAAAGTGTTGGCTTGAATCGATAACACGGAAAGCACAGATGGTGAGGTAAGTGTAAATGTTACGAAGCATGTTTTGCTGTGTTTATAGCATTTATGC
Organism: Pundamilia nyererei; assembly: GCF_000239375.1. Taxonomy (NCBI): domain Eukaryota; kingdom Metazoa; phylum Chordata; class Actinopteri; order Cichliformes; family Cichlidae; genus Pundamilia; species Pundamilia nyererei. The sequence goes on along the minus strand of NW_005187545.1, from coordinate 513,227 downwards.
ATCACTGCCACTGTTTGAATAAATACATCCCAGCATGTTTTATATTTGTTCTTTATTTTCAAGCAATTTAGCACACGCCTGTGCTAATTAACATGTTAAACCAAAGACCCTGTTGTGCTTAGTTACAAATGGCTTTGTTAAAGTTGGCAGGAGCTGAATTTTTAGTCAAAACACAAATAAATCCACATTTCCTACTGTCAGCTCTTTGCTTTATGGATTTTTCTTCAATGAGACACAAAGGTCCGACATTATGAGCATGTCGTAGATTAATAGCGATTACTTTCCTGTAGACAGGAAAGTGGTTTATGTTACAAATTTAAGTAGATATATTTATTTTCAGGATACCAAAGAAAGGTGGATGAGCTGTTATAAATTACAATGAATGAACTGATTTATGTGCTGTGCTTATATTGCAGTCATACTGTTAAAAAAAATGCCACTCTTATGAAGTCCCTGTATTGTAAGGATTTGTTTGGAAAGAAACACTTGTGGTAGGTCTCCAGTAAGTTTATGTAAGTCTGAAGTGATGGAAATGGGCTGCTAGTTTTATAATGCTGCTGTTTCAGTCTTTTAAACCACTGGAAGCGCTTTTACTCTGCATGCCCCAGTCTTCATTTGCACTTAAGTGCTTTTCCTACCACACTGATGGATGTGCGAGGGAGCAATTTACATTCATTTGCTACTTTGTTAGGTACAGCTGTTTAACTGTATGTTTGAGATGGTATAGATGATCGTCTGATGTTCAAATTGAGCATCAGAATGGGGATGAAGGTGATATAAATGACTTTTGAACATTGCGTGGTTGCTGGTGCCAGACATGTTGGTCTGAGTATTTCAGAAACTGCTGATCTGCTGGGATTTTCCCACAAAACCCCCTCTAGGTTTTACAGAGAATGGTCTGAATAAGAGAAAATATCCACTGAGTGGGAGTTCTCTCAACAAAAATGCCTTGCTGATGTCAGAAGTCAGATGAGAATGGCCAGACTCCTTTGAGCTGATAGGAAGCCAACAGCAAATAACCTCTCATTACAACAAACATGATGTGCATTTAGAGATGCAGAAGAGCATCTCTAACTGCACAACATGTTGAACCTTGAAGAAAATGGGCTGGTACGCAGAGTCTGAAGGCCACTCTGCGTACCAGTTCTGTCAGCTAAGAACAAGAAACTGAGGCCAAGATTAACACAAGTTAACCAAATCTGGACAATAGAAGACTGAAAAATGTTCCCTGGTCTGATGAGCCTCAAGTGACATGCAGATGGTAGGGTCAGAATGCAACATAAAAAACATTGGACACACATTGCACATTGAAAATAAAAATAATGTGGATTTAGTGGTATTATCGTTTTCTTTAATTACTAGTCTTTCTCCCTTCCTCCTTTTTTTCAGTTGACCAGTTTGTGTGTCACACTGAGGCTATTGCGGATATTGTGATCCTGGTGGACGGCTCCTGGAGTATTGGCCGACTAAACTTCAGGCTGGTCCGTATGTTCTTGGAAAACCTGGTCAATGCCTTTGATGTTGGCATTGATAAAACAAGGATAGGTGGGTCCTGGCTTCTTTCCTTCTTGAACAGATGGGTTCACCATGGGACCAATATGGCTGTTTTAGCCATGAATTAAGTTGTTTTCGTCTATCGAATTAGTTCAAGTTTGAGTGAATATTACTAGGAAATGACAAGCTGTGTGTAATTGTGTCATGTTGTTCATTTATCAGGTCTCGCACAGTACAGTGGCGATCCCAGGATTGAGTGGCATTTAAATGCTTTCTCAACTAAAGATGCAGTCGTTGATGCTGTCAGGAACCTGCCCTACAAAGGAGGAAACACCCTCACAGGTACTGACCCTCTGTGATTTTGACTTTTGTTTTACAATAGTAGATTAAAAAGTTCTTCCTTGCCATTCTCTTCCCAATTGTCTTTTTAAAAGTCCTGTTATGATCGCTACTTTCACACACTACTATTATTCTATTGTTATTTTTACTTATCTTT
>NW_005187545.1:495478-510653 GCF_000239375.1 Pundamilia nyererei | reverse complement strand
TGGACTACTGTTTTTAAGGCTGGAGCTTAACATTCTAGCAAGTGTCAACTTTTTTGTTTTTATTTTTATTTTTCATTCTGGACATGATTTACATGAAAATATGTGGCAGAATGTTGTCGTTAGCTAAGGCTAGTTAGCTAACTAGCTAGCTTGGTTACTAAGGTGCATTTGTTATATTAAAACATAATATTAAAATGCATGCTGCGGCTACTCAGACACGCAACAAAATAATTGGTACTTAGAGCAGTAAAAGTATTGATTCACCCCATATATCGTTATATTTTGATTCCAAGTAGCCAGGTTTGCTTTTTCATTAGTGTTTTTTTTTTTAGCAGTAGTTCTCCAGGCTTTCTGGTCCATTAAAGTTTTTTTCTTTGGACATTGGGTGCTTTTTCATTCAGTTGCAATCCTGTTCTTGTACTTGAGCATTTTAAAAAGAAGTGGCAGGGCTAAAAAAAAAAATAAAAAAAAAAGACAGCCCTTCAACAGATTCATCTAGTGTTCACTGAAACCTCATCATTAATGGTCACTTTGAAAGGGTGGCTGTCAAGAAGTCATTACTAAGGAAGGGAAACAGGGAGAAAAGGCACAGTTATGACAAATTACTCAAGATTTGAACTAAAAGTTGCTGAATCTGAAATTTTTGGTTCATTTCATCATCGCTATAGAGAAAGGACAAGAGAGACTCGAGCGTTTCCCCTGACAAATCTCCCAGTTAAATGTTTCCTTGTTTTTTGGTAATTTTATAATCCAATGCAACATTGAGGCATACTTCAGCCTCATTATCTCTCCGAATGCAAGACTCACTTTTTCATATTTTTGCACATTTCCCATCAAGGCTTCTAATTATTGGGCAACCTTTTTATAGATTTAGCGTTGAATTGGCATCAGTCGGTTTGTCATGCTTTTGACAGGACTTGCCATTCTTTTTTGTGTATTCATGTGGATACAGTACTCATGTGAGTGTTTTGGGGAGGGGTTTGCTTTTGCTTTTTTCTGACAACAACTGAAAAAGATATATCACGTTGTGTCCTAGATGTTAACTTTCATGTATGTGCCAGTCATTCCTATGTATTTTTCCAGGTGTAAAGAATGCCGACGAGAATGAGCTGCGCTCCATCGCCTCACAACCGGAGAGCAATCACGTCTACAATGTGGCTGACTTTAACATCATGAGCTCTATTGTAGGGGGGCTAACAAAAACAGTGTGCAAACAGGTGGAGCAGCAGGACAAAGACATCAAGCAGAGTAAGAGCAAATTGGAAAACTGAAACCTTACTAACATGCAAACAAGAATACTAGTAGGAACTCTGTGTCATGAGGAGTAAAGCATAAAGGAAAAGAGTTGTTAAACAAATAGTATCCTGAGTGATCACTTTGACTAGTTGTGTATCAATAAATGACCAAATGATAAAAAGTCAGAGTTAAAGTCTAGTTACAAAGTAAATTTGTTTACTATGAATCAAACCTTGTGTATGTTAAAAAAAAAAAAAAAAAGTTCGATGGCCTATAGGAACAGGACACCATTAAGTCAGATCGAATGTTCATTTGACCTGACTTAATGTGATTTGCACTTCAAAGTTATATCCAATCCGAGGCAGCCTGTTTGCCTGTCCTTACATTTTTGTCTTTCAGAACATATACCAGAGACAACAGGAATGCCGCTTGACCTAGTGACATCAGACATCACGGCCCAAAGCTTTCGGGTTTCATGGAGCCATGCCCCTGGAAATGTAGAGAAATACAGAGTTGTTTATTATCCCACTCAGGGAAGAGACCCAGGAGATCCACAGGAGGTAACTAGTGTATTATTTGCTGAAAACCACACATCAAACCAGCCAGAGCTGAGGAAGTCAACATATTTTATGTTGTGATATGTTTATCACAACATAAAATCAAGAAATATCCATTTTATTCCATGGACATGACTCTCTCACTCTGTTCAGCTTTGCATACAGATGTGCTGAAGGATAAGCAGCAGCTAAAAAATCCTACAGTCAGTAGGAGGAGTGTGAGGTGGGCAAAATGTACTTTTCCATAATATTTATGACACCAGGGGGAGTTATCAAGGATCGGGCAGGTTTATAGTTTGAGATCAGTTTTTCCTCGAGGCGTCAGTGCTATCGCCCATCCATACCTCTCACTTTCATCTCTCTATTCACTTCTCCCCAGAATATCTTTGCAGGTTATGACGGCTCACTAGAAATGATACTGTTGCTTGAACCAGGCACCTGCTTGATTTTTCCAGAACATTTGACCACAGAAGCCATTAAATCTCTCACTTAGCTGGGTTTACAGAGACCAGATGTTCTGGAGCCTCATGTAAAGAGACCTTTCCAGCTGGCTCACCGTGGGCCTAATCTTTATCACAACTGTCATCCTTTTAGTTCAGAATGAAAAAGAGAAATATTCTTCAAGTTTTAAGCGTTTGTGCTTTATCCCATTCAATAAATCGATTGTTTCCTTCTTCCTTTCCCATTCTCTTCCAATCTCTCCTTTCTTTCCTGGTTTTATCTCGCTTTCCTCACTTCTGTTTTTCATTTTTATGTCTCCCTATTTATTGCCTCAATTACCATTTTTCATGCCATTCTATCCCCTCCAACTCTTCACACCTTCTTTTCCATCTTTCATATTCTCTTACTTCCCTGACTGACCCTCCTGCACCCCTGCAGGCTGTAGTGGTCGGGAGTGAGTCTTCAGTGGTGTTACAGCATCTTAGCTCCGTCACTGAGTACCAACTGGCGGTGTTTGCTGTGTATGCAAACAAGGCGAGTGCAGCTCTGAGAGGATCAGAAACAACGCGTAAGTTTATTCTTGCAAACACACATAAGTGTGCTTATAAGGCTCCACACTCAGAACACAATTTAATAACAATGGCTTAAAAAGTTACAGCTGCAGAAGCCAGACATATTGAAAATGCACTTACAGTGCTGTGCAAAAGTCTTGAGCTATTTCTTTATATTCTGCTTCCAAGGAGTTTTCCTATCATTTTTTTAAAAAGGGTTCAGTCTTGAAGAATAATTCTCCAGGCTCTCTGTAGGGATTTCAAAGTTTTTCTATCTTTCTATCTAAAACTATAGAAAGAAAGTAAAGCAGATTAACAGTATCTGAAGTTCATGTGAGTACGAAAAAGGAAAATGTCCAGCAAAGACCCGACACAGGACCTTAGAGATGCATTTTGCCCATTGGTTGCTTTTTCACAGCGGTGTTGGAGATCTTGTCAAAACTGATACAATTATTAATGCAGAAATCCACAGTCAGATTTTTGTTCACCATGAAATACAATCTGGACAGACTGATTGGCAAAGGCTTCATTTTCCCACATGACAATGATCCGAAACACACTGCCAAAGCAGTAAAAAAAATATGCTTGTAAGGACTTCATAATAATATCACATTATTAAGGTTTTAGTAAAGCTTTAGCAAGTTCTTAATTCATCATTTATATATCATATCATCATTCCAATATGAATGATGAATTAAGTACTTGCTAATATCTTACTAATAATATTAATAAAGCTTAATAGTGTGACATTATTGTAAAATGCTGCTGTATTCTTATATATACTCCACAGTGGAGTACTATCTGTCATGGATTGGCCTCCCCAGAGCCCAGACGTCAACATTGTTGAAGCAGTATTTGAACATCTCGTCAGAGGGACATACAACATCATTTAAATACCTCTGACAGATGGAAAGAAGAGCTTTGAATGTCCTTCGAGAAGCCTGGAGAGAACTTGAAGATCTCTTAAAGAAGAAAGCTTGAAAGCTTGGATAAATATATTAATATATATTAAAAATATATGGTTGGCTCAATACTTTGCACAGCAGTAACTAATACAGCAATAAAGAATTTTATGCTTAAAGGTCAAATCTACCTTAAGCAGTATACCCTGATGTTTATAGTTATTACAAAAATCCATTCATGTGATTCCTCCTTTATTGAAATTTGCCATGTTATTTTGTTTTTTGCTGTGTCGCAATGTGTGTGTATGCTGTGTGTGTATGCATGTAGTGGCTCTTCCCACAGTCACCGGCCTCCAGCTGTTTGATGTGAGTCACAACACCATGAAAATAAAATGGAACAGTGTGGATGGAGTCTCTGGCTACATGCTGCTTTATGCACCTCTGACAGATGACTTGGATGAGAAAGAGGTAGTAACAAAAAATAACAAAATAAGGGGAGGATGAATTGTTTATTTAGTTCAAAGTTGTAAACCTGGAATTTGCTAACATGACATCCAAAGTTTTGTTTTAAATCCTGAAGTTTCTTTTTGTCCCTAGATAAGGGTGTCAGATGCAGTGACGGAGCTGGAGCTGGATGGGTTGATCCCTCACACCGAATACACCGTCACTGTTTATGCCATGTTCGGCGAGGAGGCCAGTGAACCTGTTACAAACCAGGAAACCACATGTGAGTAATGCACACCCAAACAGTTTTTAATTCTTAGCCTTTTTTATTAAAATTAATAAAAATTCAAATAACCCAATAGTCAGACATTCAAACATTGTAAAAGAGAAAACTGGATCATATGTGTTCTTCATAAAAAGTGTCCTTAATCTCAAAAACTCAGACTGGTTCTCATGAAGCTGGTAAAAATGGCTGAAACAGTGATGTTTTCTCCAAGGTCAAAGCTCATAGTTGTTATGCAGCAATAACTGTAGACAGCTGACCTTGTTTCCATATATGATAATAGTCTGCTCTGATTGTCTCTTACAAAATAAGAAAAATTAGCCTATTTATTGTATTAAAGAAATTAAATCCAAGTGTCTTTGACTGATGTCTAATTTAGTCACTTAATCATTGTGAACAGACGTCCATACCATGTCCACTCCGTGTACGCCGACTACTTCATTGTTTTCCAACCATTTGGAGCCACGGCACATATTTCACATTAGAAAAATCACACGGCACAAAAAGCATATTTATAATTTTTCCTCGTGCACCAGGTATAGTGGAATTAGCTCGGTTTGTCACCAGTATACCATTTTTTCTTTCTTCTGACCACTACTCATGCTAGGGCCTTCTCCATGACCCAGGTCAGATTGACTACTTTTGCTTTTCAAATATTTATCGACTGCTATCTGGCTGTGTCGTCTCACTCACGGCATGACTATTACGTAATTTTGTCTTTGCCTTCTTCTGTTTTTACTGGCAGTTGGCAACCCAACTGCTAGTGGCAGTACAACTACTACTAGAGGGTAGTTGTACTGCCCTCTAGTGGAAGAGAATGTAATTGTTCTGCCCGTTACTCATGCCGGTTGCTTAAAGGTGGAACCTGATTAGTTCACATGAAGCCTAACAAGCAGTTAGCAGCACCCACCCATCACCAACAGCTTTATACTTAATATTAATTTAAATGGGTGAGGTAAAAAGAAATCACACCGCGAGCAGTTAATATGTCCAAAAAATACCAAAACTACTTTTATACAAGGCTGAACACATGCTCATTTTTGCTCCAAAGTTAGACTCAGTCTTTGGCATGGGCTTCATTTTTTTCACAGCCAGGGTTTAACGCCTGATCAGCCTGAGCTTTCTCTGTCTCTCCCCCTCCAGTACCACTGAGTCCTCCCAGCAACCTCCAGTTTTCTGACATTACCCACAACTCGGCCCACATCAGCTGGGACCCCGCGCCTAGTGGAGTTAATGGTTACCGCATCATGTGGGACAAGACAGATGGACTAGTCACAGACGAGGTGACGTGTGACCGTTTTTTTTTTTTCTTTCATGTTTTGGGAATTTTGTTTCTGAGTGGCAAGATGAAATAAGAAATGAGAAAAAAAGAAATGAGAAAGGGATGAACAGTCGAATAATAAAGGGCTAAAAGCCTAACAATAATCATATGAATGGAAAATTTACAGATACTGCAGTTTACGATACTGATAAAGCTTAGTCTTCTGGAAATGTTCTGTGTTATGAATATCATAGATGAAGACTTGAAAAATATCCCTACATTGAGTCTTAGTAGACTTGCTGTCTTTCAAGTTAGTAGCGTTTATCTTGTTCTCTGTTTAAGAGGCATAGCAGTGGGTTTGTCTGTGGCTACATGATGTTTCTCTGTGTTTCCTGCAGGTGGAGGTTGGTTCAGTGAGTTCTTATGACCTCGGTGAGCTGACGTCTTTGACGGAGTACTCAGTGGCAATTTTTGCCCTGTACAACGAGGGCGAATCAGAACCGCTCACCGATGCGTTCACCACCAGTAAGAAACTGGCATTTGACTTTTGCGAGTCGCCGTCACCAGTGGAGAACAAATTTTTGTTTTCTGTATTCTTGTTTCCCAACATCTCTGTTGAGGACAATTTAGCCTCAATCTCCAGAAAATAGTTCTATCAATATCATTAAAAGGCAAACCATTTCTCTTATAGTGCCAAACAGTGGTGAATTTTATTACCCTCAGTGGTCCTTTTGCTATTTTGGCAGCCTGCCCATCACATTTACACCTCAGCATAATAGCCCAGTCACATTAAAAGGTCATTTCACTGTCCCTGACTATTCTGTCACGCTAACAGATATTGATTTGTTGGAATATCCCTTTGCAACAAGCAGTTGGGCTCCAGCGCTGAGTCAGCTCAAAGAAATGTGTCTGGCAAGCAACTATTAAACTATCCACTTTAAAAGGACCGTTTGCATTTTTATTTATCTCCTGGCAAAGTTTGTTTAATGGACCAGTTTTCAGAAAGGGGGCTTTATGAACTAACAAAAATGCAATGGCACGTTTCAGCTGTTTGAGTGGGAAGCGGTAGGTTCACACCAAAACGGTGCGACGGTGCTTTTCCGAGAACATTTTGCTGAACTGACAGTTATGTTATAAATTGGCTCAGCAAAAAAGTTTCATAAACTTACAGTGTAATCGGGGCAGAATTGAAAATATTATTGAATTTATGTGAATATTAACACATGAGAAAAAAGGAGGGGGAAAAAAAGTCTCAGCTTTTCTGTCTTTCAGCTCCAGTTCCTGGTCCTCTGAATCTACACTCCAGTGAGGTCAGCACGGACAGCTTTAAGGTCAGCTGGGATCACTCAGCCAGTGACATTATTCTCTACAGACTCTCCTGGACACCATTCGATGGTGGCAACACAAAAGAGGTTAGTTCCACTAAAATACAGAAGGTACAGCACTGTGCAAAAGTCTTGAGCCATCCTCCTTTTTCTGTATTTTGTTAGGAAAATACTTCAGTAATGTTGACGTCCAGGGTCTGGGGAGACCAATCCATGACAGATAGTACTCCACTGTCGGCTTTTCTGTATAAGTATACAGTAGCATTTTACAATAATGTCACACTAATAATTATTAAGATATTAGTAAGCGTTTAATTCATTATTTATGCCGCATTGCCATTTGTAAATACAGATATATTATTATTACTATGATTATTATTAGTTACTAGCAGTGCATGCTACACCATGCACAGCAGTATACTAAGGAGGAATGATGATAAATAAAATATGAATTAAACACTTGCTAAAACTTTACTAATACCTTACTAATGCTTAAAAGTATGATATTATTATGAAGAGCTATCAAGTATATTTTTACTGCTCTGGGTCTGCGTTTGGGATCATTGTCATGTGGAAAAATGAAGCGTTTGCCAATCAGTGTTTCCAGATGGCTTTGGCTGGTGAATCAAAGTCTGACTGTACTTTTCTGCGCTCATAATTGCATCACTGGCTAAAATTCAGCTCCCAAAGCATTACACAGTCTCCACTTGTTTGTAGTTGCAGATACACGTACGTCTCTCCTGACCTTGACATGTTGATGACAATATGAACAAAAGATTTCAGACCTGTTGCTTCTCATTTTCATCCCAGTTCTTTATCCCAGTTCTGGCCCTTCAGGTCAGCTGAAGTGGCAGAGGCATCTCTCAGGTCCTGTGTCAGATGAATTTTCTCCTATTTGTTAAATGCAGGACTTTCAGATACTCTTCATCAGCCTACCACTTCTTCTTTTGCCACTTTTTCAGTTTCCTAAATATCTTGGGACTGCACGCCATCCCAAGATATTTTATCCCAGGTTTTGTACTAATAGCTCTTTGGGAATCTTTAAAAATGTATAAGAAAGTTTGGCTTCTTGGTAGCAAAATATAAAGAAATAAAGGCTGGCTTCAGACTTTTGCACAGTACTGCATGGTGTTTTAGATCAGTAAGAATCAAGCATCCAACAGCATAGAATCACAAGGTTAAGCTTGCAGTGTTATTATGCAAACAAAACATATTATTAAGCATCTGAAGAAAATAATCTGCATGGATTTCATTTAGCCTGGAGTCCAGTCATTATCTCTTTTTAAGAGGAAGCAGTAGCTCCACTCCATGCGCACGGATAAAGAGCAGTCTGTCTCCTATAGACTTACACAGAAGCTTAACTACACTACCGGTAGCTGGTAAAACCTCTGGCTTGGTTGAGTATAAATAAAGGCTGAATAAATCTAGAAATTAATGGCTAGGGTGTTTTATTACTATGATCTGGGGTTTAGAGACAGCTGCAAGGCAGCGATAGAGCCCTTAGAGTGTGTGTCTGTGTGTGTGTTTGTGTGTTTTGCTGAGAGTCATCGAAGCTGAAAATAACACTCTGGGGAGCTGGAGAGGTGGGCTGGTAATACCGCCAGACTAGAGAAAGGGATACATGCAGCTTTTCTCTGTTTCTCACCCACATACTCCGTGTGCTGGCACACACACACACACACACACACATTTACATCCTTCATCGATTTTCTCGGTATTGTTACATCTGAGAGGGGATTAGACATAATGCATACAGCACAGAGTGAAATGTTATCCATACAAAAACTTTATGATAATTTGATATTTTTCTTTTTAAGTTGTCTTTTCTTTTTTCAAAAACGTATCTGCATGAGTCTCAGGAAACAATAAAATAAAACAGAAAATTTTACATTAAATGGAAGAAGATGTAAAAAGGAAAGGGAGACAATGACTCATAAACAATACACTTGCTTCAGGGAAAGCACAAATTGCCCCCGTTGGTAAAATCTGCATGCAACTGTACCTCGGAGGGTTTTGCAAAGAAACAAATACCTCCGCATAATCTGGTTATTGAGCCATCTGGAGCAAATACTAATTTCAGGGTTTCTCTCGGTAGAAGTGTGCTGTACTCTTGTTGACCTCTTTGTGTGTACCTTGGGGTCTGATTTTTTTCTGTGTAAAACAATTTGTAGTGGTTCTTTGGACTAGTGCAGATGCAGCAAGTCCAACTGGAAGCATTTTGTGTTCGTAGGAAACCACACACACCTGTGATAGTTATATCATAGGAAACATGTAATCCAGTAAGACTTATGCTCATGTTATTTTTGTTTTGTTCAACATAACAATGAAAATACTACATGTAATCTCCATGCATACCTGCTTCATTACCACCTGCACTACCATTTCCTGCTGTTTCTCCCTCTACCTGCAGAAATTATGAGATGACTTATTATTTTAGGTTTTCAGCGGCTTTCTCTCCTAAAACTCAGTCACGACCTTGGAATTTGACAGCCTGGAGTTTTTCATTAGAGTATTAATAACATCATCAGACTGTTTGATAACATTCTTGCTGTTTTGCAATATTTGAACTTACAAAATTCTTCAGATTCAACTTGTTCTGGCAAATATAGCAGCAAATAAAAGCACAAATCACTTAAAGTTTTTAAGTGAGTTTATCACTTAACTGTAATTGCTTCAGTAACAATACTGCTGAAAGTACTGTATATATTTTTTGTTTTGTCTGAACAAACAGGTTATAGAACAACAAAATCTGACATTTTTGGAAACTATCAGCCATCACGTCTCTAAAGTTCGGAGAGACCGCGCTGTTGGAAATCAGATCTAATATGAGGTTTGTTTCTTTCCTGTAGGTGGTCTTGAGTGGAAGTGATAACAGATACTCACTGACCGGCCTCAGTCCCTCCACTGAGTATGAAGTTATGCTGACGGCCATATTCAAAGACAAGTCTGAGAGCGACACAGTCTTTGTCACTCAAACCACATGTAAGTGTGACGAGGTTGTTTAACTCACAGAGCTGTGAGTTTTTGCTTTATCTAATCAATATTAAACTTGACAATAGTAAGGCTCACGGCTTTCCTTGAGATGTAATTCCTCCTGATAGAGCACTGCTGTCTGCTTATTATAACAGATCAGTGCAATCACATGTGCATTTAGGATAAGAAAATGAGCATTTCTGAGTCAAAGCAAAGCACTGCATGAACACATTTGCATTGATTTGTTTGTCTCAGCTTATCTCAGGAGAAGAAAATCTATTTTACCATCAGTGATTTGTTACGTATTCCTGTCTAATTGGCTTACTTATCGACACAAAGAGTTGTTGAGCAGAGTTTGAATCCAATTATCTGATTTGTCCTCTTTGTATTTCCCCAGTGCCCACACAGACAACAACAACTTCTACCAAAACCACAGGTAAGAAGCGTCCGAGCTGGCTTTCTGTAAAGCTTCAAAATGTCAGCAAAAACCAGGTCAGCAAGTCTTAGGTAAAACTGTGCCATGAAACTTAAAAGCAGTTGCTTTAATTTTTTTGCTAGCATGTGTCCAGTGGACAGAAGGCTAATTTCACTTGGTACTTTTTCTGAAAAACTATCCCTGCAAAGAGACTGGCCAAATTTTAATCATGGCTCAAGCCAAGGCATCTGTCAAGGAAGGCAATTTCCATTTTAATGCGAAAGGCTCCACTAGCTGCCAGTGCAGACCTATGTTGCCAAAGTGAAAACGTAGTTCTCTTAGTCCTTGTAGCAGATTTTTGGCCATTGTTGCTTATTTATTTTCAAGAAGCAAAAGCAAAATTACCGAGTAATTAGAAAAAGAAATGTTGAAACTGTTCATTTTAAAGAGAAAGTTGAAATGCTGATAAGAGTCTCTCCTAGAAGTTTGAATTTATATAAGTGTGTTTACCAAGTTGGCTTCATCCAGAGACTGGAGTTCAGATTCTGGCTTCTCAAAGGTGACCAAAGGCCATCTGGAATGGGTTTTTGTTGTTTTAGAAGCAGACTACAGCTAATTGAGTCTTGTGGCTTCAAAAGCTTACAAAAGCAACATGTCTCCTTTACTTAAGTTTTTGCCCACTGTCCTAGAAAGTTTCACACAGCACATCTGCTTTGTTTAAAAATCCAAGTGGCCCTCTAAAAAGCACAGTTCAAAGCAGCCGACTAAACACCAGCAGGTTGCCTTTGTTTAAGAAAGAAGAAAAAAAAATCATAGTTAGTGCTTTAAGGATGCATCATATAAGCTAAACAAAAGCTTTTTGTGAGTGCTTGTGAGAATACTTTTCTTTAGCACCCCAAATCACAGTGTGTCGAGCTGAAACTGAAACTTTCACGCTGGCTTTTTCCCCCTGATATTTTTACAGTGTGAAGAAAATAAAGTTTGAGCCAAGCCTCATTTTTTGAGAAATAATATCTAGAGTAATTTGGTACAGTAACAGCGAATCTGTGATGTGGTGTCTCAGCGGCACGTCAGGCTGTGAGAAACCTTCAGCTGAGTGACGAGACCACCCAGAGCTTAGAGGCTTCGTGGGAGCTGGAAGACCCCAACGTGGAGAGCTACAGGGTCGCCTACACAAGCCTCAGCGGAGATCACAAGGACTCTGTGAGTTGGAGGTTTAAGGGTTTATGTTAGTTCCCAGATTTTAATTTTTTTTTTCCCTCTCAAGAGGTGTTTTAGATCCGGGTTACATGTTTGCAGCTTCTAAAGCTGCCCTCCATCACAAACTGCCTCCCTGGTGAATTGTGAATGCTGATTATGTGGAATAGACAACTAAAAGTTTTTTTTGGAGGAAGATTATTGTTGTTTCCCACCTCCATCCAACTGGATGGCCCTGCAGCGGTCAGCGTTGGGTCGTCTGCTACAGTCAGAAAACTGATTACACTTTTAGTCCCGGGCCACTTAGCCCCTCGTTCTTGATCCCTCTATCTCTTCCAAGAGCCCTTGAGCTCAGTGCCATGTACTGACCCTGATCGCTGATGCGCACACACACACACACACACACACACACACACACACACACACACACACACACGAGTAGTCAGCCTTTCCCTTATTCTTCTTCTGTCCCTCTATCTCTCTGTTTCTCTTCTCTATCCTCCAGCCTCCCTTCACTCCCCCTCCCCTCTTTTAATTTCCCAATGTGGTGTCAGAGCCGTAGAAGATGGAGAGTCCAGGCCAGGCCGGCAGACATTCCATTATCTTTTCAGCAGCCATTTACCTCACTGCGAGTGGGGATGGAGGGCAGCAGAGAAAAGAGCAAAAGAAACAAAGGGAGGTGGGAAGAGAAACAAAAGCTGCACAAAATGCGAGGAAGCTTAAACCTGTCTGCCGGCTGATGGCCAAGGCCGTTCCAGGTCACACGTCTTTTCCAAAGTTTCGGCATGTTTTGGTCCGGACGTGTATGAAAGACAGATGAAAGGAGAAAGAGAGAAAACTCTGTTTGTTTGTTTATGTACCTGAAAATGCACGCGTGTGTCTGCACCTCCACTTGGACACAGTGTTTCAGCACCCAAGTCACAGTGGACAGCTCCTCCCCATCCTTTGGCTCTGAATAGCCTTGTCTCAACACTCATGTCACGTCTTGGTGTAGAAGTTGAAGACCAAGAAGGCAGGACGTGCAAAAATGAGATAAACACAAACAGTAAATTGTAAAGAATAACTGTAATCCAATAGGGTCCAGAAAAGATGAAGACCAGGTAATACAAGACATTCACAACTGTACATGGATGATGCAGTTCACACCTATTGCTATTTATAATATCAGTTAACAGGAGTTAGTCAGTTTTTAGTCCTGACAGTTTTCAATGAGGAGAGAAAATTTGAAAGAACTGAACTTAATTCATAGTAATAAAATTTTCAGCAATTAGACTCCGAGGAAGCTACATTAGCAGAGCATAGTCCAAAAGTGATACAAAGTAGGACAGGACCTCCCCAGGGCCTAAATCCTGGTGGTGGCAGAGATGAAGCAGTGGAGACCCGATAATGAAGTAATATGAAGACTAGACTAGCAGCCCAAACACCCAGGAATGCAGGTAGAAGAGTGAATACTGAATAATCTTCCTTACTGAACTTGACTAAAAGTTTCATTATTGAAAGATTGAAATAACTTGGTTGTGTCAGTGCCACGTAGTTTTTCAAGCTCAAATGACTTACAGTTTAGTTACAGATATCCTCAGTTAGATGCCAGAGCAGTCAAAGTGTGCTTTTAAACTGCGTTGCATAATCTCAGTAGTCACGGTTGTTATGGAGCTGCAAATGACTGTAATTTTCATCATTCTAAGCACTTTTAGAGGAGCAATTCGTAATGCTCAACTTTTAGTGCTCAAGCCAACATGACTGAGAGCATGAGTGCTCTGCATAATGAAAACTTTGACCTCCTACAGTTTCAGGACAGCTGCGGATGAACAATATGTGTGCTACAGTGTAGCTGAAAGCACCTTTAATAAAATCCACTTGGTGTAACTTATCGAGATTGTTTTGCCAGCCAGTGAATCTCATTCTTAGTGTATCTCTATCAGGTTTTAAGTATACTGTAAATTATCAGTCTCATCATGATTAGCTTGTTGCCGCAGAAGAAATACTCAGAGTACAGGGGGTGGAGGTGCGGGCTGTTGGATAAAAAAGGAGCTAATTTAAACCAAGTGGTACTTTTAGGATGCAAACAAACATCCAGGGAAATATTTCAACAGTTATAAATGAAGACGGGGCAGTAATGGGGTTTTTCTCAGCTATTCCCTGCCCCACTTTTGCCATCAACTGACTTTATTGACTGAGCTGAATTGAAAAGACTTCTTAAACTTCCTCCAAATGTCCCTTTAACCCACCAGAGCAAAGATGCTGTTTCTATACCCAGTGTGCTATATATATATATATATATATATATATATGTGTGTGTGTGTGTGTGTGTGTGTGTGTGTGTGTGTGCCTGTGGCCCATTCAAATGTTCCCAGAATGTGTGCATTCACGTGTGTGTTTGCAATCGTAGATGTCAGTTTCTGGAGGTGAGAGGAGAGCAGTGCTCGAGCCTTTACAATCAGACACCAGCTACAAAGTGACAGTCACTCCGGTGTACAGCGATGGACAAGATGGCCTTGGTGCATCTGCCATGGGTTCCACATGTAAGGCTAACAAACACACAAAATGCAAAGCGCACACACACACACACACACACACACACATCCCTGCCTTACTGTATTGACCATAATGCTGCGTTTCTCCCTTTTCACGACACAAAGATGCAGCTCCCGGTTTAGGAGAATACTGGAAGTTAATGACAATGAATTTCATCGCTGTGAGCAGAGCGTTCATTTGCATTGCATTAATTTCATGTTCATTTACGTTCTTGAAGGAGATTATAAATCAAAGCCACGACAAATACTGATGCATTCCTAATTGTCTTAATGAAGGCCACTCATAATTGCTGCAGTGCCTTTCATTAATGAGACGATTAAATTATTTTGCTCAGGTCTAATTGATTTTCTCAACTATTCTCTAGATTACCTCTTATGAGCCAGCAGTGGCTGTCTCCTCATCGCGCACAGAATTGAAATGTCAGACAAAACATGTCTTCTTTTTAGTTGAGAGCACTATAAGTCATTGTAATGCAAATAAAAATCTACTTAGCTTGAAGAATTATGCATCAGAGCCTGGTGTACAGTAAGAGATGATTTTGTGTGTTTTTTTCAGTGATGAATATTATTCCCTAAATCAGTTCCTGAAGTAATGTGTTATTTCTCTAATTGTGGGAAGTGCACAACTCACACTCAGCCCTGTCAAGGCTGGATATTAGACCTGTAACACCTAAAAGCGTCTCTTGTAAATTCAAAGACTCTCAAGTGCTGAAAGCATGAAAAATTGTCCCAGTGGACAGCAATTGTTCTATCAAGCTGAATATAAGCGCTGAGCTTCAGATTTATATAATTAAACATTAATTTTATCATTTTTATTTAGAAGTCCTTGGGTTGATTGTCTTTATAACTGATGACTTAGGTGAATTAGTTCTTATGTTAAAGTTTTAGCATGTGTTAGTAATATCAGCTGCAGTTCTTAGAAGCTCTTCTATGTTCTGGTTTTGCTTTGTTTTTGGCAGTGCCGCTCTTGCCTCCTGAAAATCTGCGTGTGTCAGAGGAGTGGTTCAATCGCCTCAGGGTGTCGTGGGATCCACCTCGGTCTCCTGTTGAGGGTTA
>NW_005187545.1:386372-494629 GCF_000239375.1 Pundamilia nyererei | reverse complement strand
TTAGTTTTTCTTTTAAAATGAAGTTCAAAGAAAATGTCACCATTTGGCACTAAAATAAGACGTTACCCTAACTCATTTATTTATTTTTTGTCTTGAGGCATCATCAAAAGCCCATTTTCACTGTCATACTGCTTCTCTAGTTCTAATTGTTTCATCTTTCCAAAACAAAACAGGTTTTTTTTCCCATTTTTCCTTTCCATGTCTGTTTTTAGTCATCTAAACACAATTACTGTGTCTCTGAGGATCCAGCTTTAAGCAGGACAGACTGCTGATTTTAGGAAATTGTATTGAAGAGAAATAATTTTCAGCAGGCTGCTGTTTTCACAATAAGAGCCATGGAGGGAAGAAAAGTGTCTGTGTGTGTCTTCCTACACACACGCAGCTATACAGCTACCATATACTTAATACAGGTATAAACACACTAAGTTTAGCAAATGATTAAAATGCACAGCACGCGTGCAAACACACAGCTTATTTCCCTTCACATTGTTCCAGTGGGCTGCGTGCTGTAAAGATAATTGCTACTCTGTCTGTATTTATCTGTTTTTATTTATTTATTCTATTGTATTTGTTTCATTTTTAATTTAAATCTTTAATCTCTGTATTCAAGGTTGTTATTATTTTGTAAAACACTTTGCAGCAGTTATCTGGGAAAGCTGCATTAATACAAAATGTTACTATTATGTCTTTGTTTTTAATTTAGTAGTCAAGTTGAGGGCATCGCTTCGTGTGTTTGTGTATATAATTAAATTCAGGTTTATTTATATAGTGCTAAACCAAAACAACATTCAGGGGCTTAAATGTGTATTATATGTCTTGATTCAATCCATGCTGAAAGCATTTGATATATTTCATGACACATGAAATATAGGGAAACATTATTTTATATTAAAATGTAGAAAGGAATTATTGTCATTCTAATATTATACTGTTAGAGGCTTAGTTTACTTGAAGATACTCGAATAGTTGGTTTTGACTTCCATCCATCCATCCATCACTTTTTTTTCGCTTATCTGGGGCCGGGCAGGGCCAGCAGCCTAAGCAGAGAAGCCCAGACCTCCCTCTCCCTGCCCAGCTCCTCCAGCTTTTCAGGGGGAATATTAAGGTGTTCCCAGGCCAGCTGACACATATAATCTGTCCAGCGTGTCCTAGATCTGCCCCCAGGGCCTCCTCCCAGTGGAATACCTCACCCAGTAGATGCCAAGGAGGCATTCAAGTCAAATGCTCGAACTGGCTCCAAAAGGAATGGAGGACCAAGCTCCTGCAACGGTTGTTTAAGGATTGAATTGCCAGTAGCAATGAGTAGTCCGCCTTGTCTCCAGACGCTGCTTACGCTACAGAAGACTTTTCAGTGGGATTAAGGAGTTCCTTGAAGTATTCCTTCCACCATCCAACAGTGTCCTCAGTTGAAGTCATCAGTGCTCCACCCACACTATACACAGTCCAAGTAGAGTACTGCTTTCCCCTCCTGAGTCGGTTGAGTCATATCTTTGTGTTTATCTTGTTTGTAGCGTGTGCCTTAAAAAAATCAAAAACGTTTATCATTGTTTGTTTCCTTTTTACACCAGTGTGTATGTGTCTTCTTCTCAGTTCACGGTCCAGTATTGGAGACAACAGTGGATGAAGATGTGAACTCCATGCTTATTGTCAATCTACAAAGTGGGACAGAGTACAGTGTCCGAGTCAAGGCTTCCTACCCTGCAGGAGAAAGTGAGCCACAGCTAATAAATGCCAAGACATGTAAGTGTCCTTCTCATAAACCTGCAAGTAACAGCACAGCAATGTAAATGCTGAGGAACTCGTTATCCCTCACAGTCTCTTGGCTGTTACAGTTCATTACCATAAGATTGTGAACATATGCAAGCATAATTTTAAATTGCACTTTCATTGAAAAAACATTGACTTACTTTTGGGAAGTTATTATATTTTTCGGGGATTTACTCATTCGCCTACCAAGTGAAAGATGTCTGTTTTGATCCCGGGAGGAAACACAAATCCCTTTGGGGTTGTGTCAGAAAGGGCATCTGGTGTAAAAATCTACCAAATCAAACATGCACAAGGGGTTGCCACAGCAACCCCCTATGAATAAAGGAGCTTTATTGGGATGTCACCACCAGCTGGAAATTTTTTAATTATAAATTTGCCACAAAACGTTGTGTGGCAATTAGACTGCAGCAGAAAAGCAAAGTAGTTTAAGGAAAGTGGGGAAGGTACAACATGCATATTAAACACCTGCTGATATCATACTCTCTAATTTCCATTGAGACTTTGGCAAACAGACAGATGGATATTAATATTTTCCTTGCAGGCGGTGAGAACAATCTCTTTTGCATATAGATTTGGTATCAGTAGGTGCAGTAAGAACTAATGCAGGCTTTAATGCTTCTCTCATCTAAAACAAATAGCTGAAGAGAGTGGGAGGCTGAGACACCGAGAGAAAAGAGAAAAGTTAAAAAGCACTGCATGCATGCTTTCATTTATGTTGTCTTTTTAGTTTTTTTTCTTTATGTTTCTGTGTAGTCATGTGAGTTTTCAGAAAACTGCCCTATCATCCCTCTCTCAAAATCTATTGCGGTTTTCTAGGCTTAAGGTCTAATTTCAAGTGGTGGGATAAATACAAATAAGCTTATACTGTAGTTTTAATAGCTCATCACCACACTATTTCTCTCTGAAGCAAAGTGCTGAGACACGTAAAGCCGAGTGATTAATCAAGTTGCACATCACCTGCAAATAAATGGGCTGCTTTTGATTTCTTTTTATTAATTTGTGCTGCAGTGATGTGCCATCCTTCATCTGTTTTTCTCTGTGCCCCAGTAGGATGACTTACAACTCCCTCACGCCTTCCTGTCTATATAAAGCACTCATAATGAAAGATGCTTTCACAAAAAGAGAAAGATAAAACACGAGGCACTGGGATGCAAATTATACCACCTTCCATATATAAACTTTACACTCTGACACCGGCGTGGCAACAAATCTTTAGCAGTGACTTCAGGACTAACAGAATGCATGTATTTTGTTTTTCAACTTTATCTACATGTTACTCTTTTGGGATCCATTATGCTTGTAGTACTGTTTTTCATGCTGTAATTAGTTTTTCTACACTGCTGGCCAGGGATCAAGAAAATATCTCATCACTAAATATTAAACAGAACACATATGAGATGCAATCAATTCTCAATGTGCCGATACGTTTTCAGATGTATCGCATTTCCCCATGTTACACAGTGCTTAGTTAAATTCATTGCAAGTAGTTTGGTCTTCTCTGGGGGAACCCTGATTTATAAAGGGAAGTGCATGGAATCATTTGTCATTTTAATAAGGTGGCTATAGTGTCATATTTCCCCGGGCACACTGCATTCATGGCAGCCTCATCAACAGAAGGTTATATGGCATGTTTGCACAAGTAATTTGCACATACTAACATGTAGCATAAAAAGCAAATTTAGTACCCGTAGGACCAGTGAATGAAATTAACTTGTTTCCCTCAGACAAAGCCTAATATATTTTGAAATTGGGAGCTGGAGCTTTTATCATATAGGTTAGCACAAGACTGCAGAAGAGTCTCGTGATGTTTTGCAGAAGAAAAAGAGAGGTTTGACTCAAACTTTCCAGTGTGACAAGAAAGGCATGATGAGAAACATCCTGAATCAACTAAATATATACTTTCCCTTTGGGTGCAAAGACTTTGTTTCATCCAGTTGTAGCAAAGGAAGCCAAAATCAGACATTGTTTTAACGCAGTGTTTATCTGCATGCTGCTGCACCCACATGTGCCTCAGCACCAGCTTGTAGGTGTCTTCCAGTGCCCCGTGAATGTTGCATGTTTGTATGTATGAGAGTAAGTTTATGTGCATCTTTGCATATTATTAATAGAAATGATGGGTTGCCCTATGCATTATTCAAAAGTATTTAAAATAAGGCACCTGCCATATGGTCCCGGCATAAAATATCCATTTACTGGCACAAGAGCCGAGTTTATTTTATATCATCAGCAAATTCTGTTAACAAGGAGGAAAGAGCAAGAGTGAGCGAGAGAGGGAGAGAGAGGAAAACAGAAGAGAGAGTGACTCCAGGGAGGTTTGCTTGCCTGTGGTACACTCAAATAACACTACCAAACAAGTTTCAGCTATTAAAACTGCTCAGCTGTTTTGCATTTCACTGCATAATGTCTCTTGTTCCCCCACAAGACACATCAACGCTGACTAATTTTGTTACTTAATGATTTATTTTAACATCTACCCAGCTCAAAGTTTTAGACTATTTACACTTGGTGCACTGTTAATGTTCTGACCACTTTTCTGTTTCATACATAATCCAGACAATTCATTTTGTCCGAAACACTAATAACTGTTTACATTTCCCTTAAAGTGCTTTGCAAAAGAGCTTTCTGTTTGGGGATTTCAAAATTTCTCCTACTTAAACTCTTCATTGTTTGGTGCGTGGAAGGGCTGGGGACAGCAGGAAGTAATAGTGTGTGTGTGCGTGCGTGTCGGAGAGAGAGAGAGAGAGAGAAAGAGACATTACGAAATGCATATTAGTGAGTGTATTGGAAATTGAAAACTAGAGGTTAATCTGAGCTTTCTATCATCTCTACAACTCTTTGTTTCTCTCTAGTATTCCTTGGTGTGTCTGGCTTGTCAGCCTACCAGGTGCGACCCAACAGCATGTGTGTTCAGTGGCAGCCTCTTCTACATGCTACAATATACAGAATCTCTATACAGTCCACACTCAGTAAGTACTTTTACTCTTAAGACCTGTCAACAACCCTCTGGCAACCTCCATTCACTAGGGAAGAATGTGTATTCTCCACCCAGTTAGCGAGTGGTTGCTAGCTGAGGGTGCTGCACCAAAAACTTTCCCTGTGTTTGCTTTGCTTTTCCTGTGTGGTTTGCAAGTGTTTGCACATGTCTACAAACACTCGCCATTTACTCTCTGAATGCCTTGCAAACTGGAGACAGAGAATGGTTGCCATCAAAGTTAAAGTTGATTGAATTAGGAAGGTGCCTTCCTGCTTCAATCAACAGATTTCAAAAGGTGCAACTTTTATTTCAAGGTGACCAGTTCAGTACCACTTGGCAAGTGGTTTGCAAGTGTTTGCTGACAAGTCGGTCTCTCACAGGGTAACCAGGCTCTAAGATTACATGAATGGGGAGAGTGTTCTAATTCCCAACACGTAACATACCGACAATTAGTTACGTCCTGAGGCGTCCCACAGGAACGAGAAAGGTAACCTTCTGCATCCCTATGGTACGCGCCAGATTGCGGATGGAGTCTAACAGAATGACGCTCCCGGCAGTAACGCACATTCCAGCCGTGTATTCCAGCTCTAACCCTAACCTTAATCCTAACCTTAACCACAGTCTTAATCGGCTTAGATAGTGTTTTCCAAAGTGATTAATGATGAGGAAGTAAAATAAATATACATGTGTAGATCAATTCCAAACTGTTCTCATGTTTCCGAGAGCGTAACATACCGAGGATTTGTCACATAGCGTCGTACGTTACGTTTTGGGATGAGAGCGTGTTGGAATGGGATGACTTAACAGCAGCAGCCAGCAACATCATGCAATCGGATGGTTGCCGACTCGTCTCCAGACCTGTGTGACTGAGACCTTAATTATATTGTATACTGGCATATACTTGTATCTGTGAAAAGTGTAATTATTTTAATTTGGTCCATTGGTAATTTGACCTGTTACAAGCTGCTCACTCTGTCCTGCCAGCTGTGAACTTATAAATTCACCACCTTGCTGAAATATGGTCTGAACCCCACCTCACCTTTACGGTAATAAAACTTCATCCCAGAAACAAGCAGGAGTTCTCTGCAGAGACACATAGTCAATACGTACATTTTTACTGTGCACCCCCCAGTTGTCCCAACATGTGAGAAGCAATATTTTTGCCAGTTAAGTATCTGGAATACAGTTCAGTCAGTAAATCAAACTCTTTACTAGAGTTGTGCTATGCAGTGATGCAGCTGGATTCAGGCTCCGACCTTTTGAATGTGTGTCCTCAAAGGTTTGCAGTATCCTCGTGAAAATGTCTCCTCTGTTTATTATTAACACAAATACCAGTCAGCTCAGGACACGTGTACTGGTTACGGGTACCTTTCACATTCATTTTGATTTATATTGATATGAGCAACTGGGGAAATAAGTGTTATATATATTTGTTTCATTCTCACATGGCACTGGTTTCTGCTGTGAGGGATCATCATAAATCTTGCTATTTGCAGAAGGGAAGGGGAGATATGATATGCTCGATAAATGACATGGGAGGAAACTGCTTTGAGAATCGCGCATGTCATCGCAGCAGAAATGAGACCAGGAAAGATGCAGAATGTGACCTTTAGATGCTGTTTAATACACAGATCACCTTATTAATCAATGGAAAAAGGGAGCTGGAGGAAGAAAGGGGGTTGAAGCAAAGGGAGGAGGGCGCACAAAAAGGAGAAAGTGGAAAAATATGTTTTAGTTAAATAGAATCAGCCTAGGAAAAAAGCTGTGTTTAACCCCAGCTTTGTGATAGTTTGACAAAAATATAAAACCCAGGTTGTGTTGACCGAGAAGTGAGAAGTTTGGAACTCATCCTATCACAGTGAACAATTTCAAGTCGGAGCTTTATTTTTATTCGTCCTCAGGGGGCTATCAGCTGGGCAGCACAAGTTCATATGAAATCTAAAGCCCTCCTGATATTTTTCAGAGATGGCTATCATGTAGAAATTGCTGTATAGATTTGTGGTCATCCTCAAAATAATTTGTTAGTGTAGGCAAGTAATGCCTGAATCACTGCTTAGTCCACAGGGTTATTTTTGAGATATCAGTGCAGTAAAAATCAAAACATATTGTAGCAGGCAGGTTGGACTACCGTATGTGCTTCATGGGTTT
Source organism: Pundamilia nyererei (assembly GCF_000239375.1). Taxonomy (NCBI): domain Eukaryota; kingdom Metazoa; phylum Chordata; class Actinopteri; order Cichliformes; family Cichlidae; genus Pundamilia; species Pundamilia nyererei. The sequence continues at coordinate 487,740 of NW_005187545.1, read as the reverse complement.
ACATTAAGCCTGAAAATATCCTGTCATTTATTCCTTGATTGCCGTTCAGTGAGATTCGTAGTTGGTAAATGAGCTCTGGGTTCCACCCATTTGATTTGCCATGGGAAAGAAACCGCAGGTGTGACTAATACCATTACCAATGATCTTGATTTGCTTTGGTGTGCAAGCAAGGCAGTGTGCACAACATCAAAGCAATGACAGCACAGCAACAAAATTGAATGCAGCTTTATTAAAATTAAACTGAATAACAGGAATGCACTGTGTATGTATATCAGATCTTGGCTCTGCTTTAAAATAGATTTTTCCGACAGCGTTCAGGTTCGTGGTTGCTGTTGATTAAACTAAATTGGAAGCTAGCGTTGGCTGATAAATGTATTAGAGACACGAACAAATTCGGCGTGTGATTTGTGCACGCATTTCATTGCCTTTCGAGCGAAGAAGACAGCAGGAAGGAGGGAGATTTCTCTCCCGTCTTCCTCGCGAACTTTTCGATTTGTCTTTGTCTCTCTCTCCCTCTCCTGCCTGAGCAGCGGTGGGATGTTGAAGTCGAAAGTTTAGAGATTTACTTTAATCCACGCAGAGCCAGCCAGCTGCTTAAACACCTTCTCGGATGGAAATGCGTGGAGCCTCGGTGACAGCTGTTTCCCTAAACTTTATTATCTATGGCTGCTTCCTGCGTGGAGGAGGAGCTAATTTGTCAACCTCCAAGATGAGAGACACATTAGGAAATAAAATTAGACTAAATGAAACTGACAAATGGCAGCCATTAGAGTGTGTACTGTATACGCGAGTTTCCAGTTTGTACCTTTTGGGCTGTCTTTTCTTCTCTGTGATCCTCTCGCTCTGCAGCCCGTCAAAACAGACACTACAAAGTACGTGTTTGCAGTCTGCAATCCAGGGGGAATTGTCAAGAGAAGACAAAAGAGCTCAATAACGTGATTTATTTTGATTTTCAGTTGATTTAAGATGTTTTCCCACACTTTTTGAAAACTTTCTCGCTTACCTTTTTGGTGAAGTGAAAGCGGCACATGTGGCGGATTCTCAACCAGTGTGTGTGTGTGTGTGTGTGTGTGTGTGTGTGTGTTGTGCTTTCATCATGAAAAGGATGCCTGAGAATGAATCATTTTGATGCATCACAGTTAATTCTGTAAAGTCAACAAAACATTGGGCTTCATCAGAGCCTTAAACCGGACTCAAATCTGATTATATTTACCCTAATCTGCTAGAAAATGCATTATTAATATTATCTTAGATTTTCATTGAGAACACAGAGGAAAATGAAGGTGTGTCTTTTGTAAAAGTTCATCTAAAAAGCATCTCCAGGCGATTTCAGTCTGTTTGGCGTGCATGACTTTTACTGGGAATTTTAATCACTCTAAATCAGCTCTTTTATTTCTTGTTGCCTTGCAGATGGTCAGAGACAGGAAGTGAGGCTGGGAGGTGGAGCTTCCCGACACTGCTTTTACGACCTCACTCCTAGTAGCCAATACCAGATCATCGTTCACGCGCAAATACAAGAAACGGAGGGACCCTCTGTCTCCATCACTGACATGACACGTATGCTGGGTTTATGTTTGTTTTATGTCAAAGCTGTCGATCATTTCATTCATTTCTATTTATCGTGAACATTTTTAAAGGGGTTGCAAGTTTTATTCTTATTTCTTTTTTACTCATTTCTCATCTAATGTAATCAGTTAATTCTTTACGTCTCCATCTTATGTATATTTTTCCCTCTTTGCACCCTGTAGCCATCTCGTCGCACATCTCGTAGCTTAGGTTTTCTTTAATTTGCTCGGTTGCACTCTCGGAAAACATATCGTGTTTGTGCAGTTCATTGGTCTGTTAATGAGGTGAGGTGAACCACACAGCTCCTGGGATCAAGAAGACTCATGTAAAAACCAGGAATACCAAAAAATGAATAGATGGATATGTTCTCATATTCACATTGCTATGTAGCAAGACATCTGTTGGATGACTTAATCTGTTTGGTTTTGGAAATAGTTGAAGGTCTATAGACAAGTGAAATTTCACTGATGTATTCACTGTAAATGTAATTAATACGAGTGTGTCTGTGCATCAAAACTTTTAGCTGTCAGCCACAGCAAAGAGAAGCATAGACTACAAATTGTCATAATTATATTAAGTTCAGTACTTGAAATTGTACTTGTTGCTTTTACACACAGCCAACAGCCACCTTTCCATATCATCTGTGTAAGTCTGTAAACAACCGATAAAGCTCAAAGGGTGAAAAGACACAATAAAAGCAAGAAACAGCGTCAGGTAACGAAGGCACGAATTTCACCTGAACTCCTCACTGTTTATCATTCAGTGACAGCTGCGTCAATCAAGCAGATATTCTCTAGCAGGCTACATATCTTTGTTTTGTCACCACAGCGGGTGTGGTGTGGAAGCCGAAGAAACATTTGTTGAGATAATCTCATCCAGTTTTACAAAGTGTGCGTCGCTTCTTTGCGCAGTAGCAAATCTCTCTGAGATGATTCACTTTACTGCTCTCTGGTTTGACAGAACTTTCTCCAAAGTAAGTAATCTGACACCGAGGCACAGACTTTAACTTGGGGCTGTTTTTGAGTCTTACAGACAATAGATGCTAGACTGATAAACTAAAATCACTTGTGCTGTCCCCAATTTAGGATGTATAGAAGCAATTTAGAAAGTTCAAATCTGAAATAATTCCAAAATGGAGCAAAAGACAAACTCAATAAAACACAGAAGCTGTTTTGCTTATGTACAGTATCTACAGATTGCATTAGAAATCTTTTTTTCTGTAAAGGTCCAGAGCTCAATCGCTGGAGGAAAGGTTAATAGAAACAGACCACTGCTATGTCTCAGTGTGCCAGCTGTGTTTGTGTGCTCATGCACAAGTGTGTGTTTGCGGTCTGCATGTAGACCCCATTGATGGTGCCACTTGTCACTGTCGTCATGATTGATGACCTTGCCTTCTATCTCTGTGTCTCTGTGTGTGTTTGTGCGTGCTTCCAGTTGCAGCACCCACTCAGGCGCCGACTGAACCACCCACTACGGAGCCCCCACCCACAATCCCACCAGCCAAAGAGGGTGAGATGAAGCTTTTAATACTCTTATGTTCAATGTGGTGGATAATCCTTGCAGTTGACATATTATGTCTTTTTAGAGGAAATATGACATCCGTCTTATTTCTGTTCCTTATTCCCACCTGGTGTATTCATTGTGTACTTTGAAAAACAAAAATGGCCAATACATTACCTTCTCAATAGTTTGTTTACATACAAAAACATGTGCGTTCTGTAAAACTGACGCACGTAATTGCTAAACTTCTTATCTGAACTTATTTTCCCTGTGTGTGCAGGAAAAATGCGACTGAAGCAACTTAGGAAAATGAATGTGAGACAGAAGAGTGTGTTTAGTGGATATATTGGGAAAATGATGCCAAAGATTGAGCTGCCAGAGGAGAGCAAAAGGGAAATACCAAAGAGAAAGTAGTGATTGAGGGCGTGCAGATGGTGTGACAGAGGAGGATGCTAGGGAGACGGAGGCACGAAAGAAGAAGGCACAGTCCCCAACGTGCTATACCGCTCTGCTGTGGTACTGAAACTGAACATACACAGTAAATCATAAGGAAATTTGGAGAGTCGGCTTGTAAATTTAGGGTGTGCTAAAGGAAAATCTCAGACATTTTTATTCCACAATGACTTAATTATGTGAAATATACTGATTCTGCTGCAGCTAACACCAAAATGAAGAAAAGTAACCTCTTATCATATTACCACAGGCTCAGCTAGGCTAATCTGATCACTCTTACTCAGCTTTATTTCTCCTCAAATCATGCAGGGTACACCTGACTCACCGCTGACCAGCAAGTTATGATACCTGTGAAGTTTCTCTTCACTGGATCAATCACTAAGTAAAATTCAGAAAATGAGCCTCAGCTGTTCTTGATAAATTCAAACTACAATCTACGTAATAAAACTATTCTATCTATTTTAATACATTAAAAAGGAGAGCATGTCAAATTAAGGCATTTGAACCATTTTAAAAAAGCCAATAATGAATATACTGTAATGTCACTAACTTTTTAATAACACTTGAGCCTTTGGAGAGCAAGGAGTCTAATTCCGCTGTTCTTATGCAAAATGCTTATAAAGCCATACTTAATATAGGATTTTGTACGCTCTTTTATTAGGTGACAGGTCTTTAAAGCTGGCATGCCAGTTTAGCTTTGGGCTGTTTTATTAAAGAGCCATGCTGTTGTAATACATGCCGATTTAGCACACTTGACAAAGCTCAAAAAAAGTCATCTGGAGAGCAGCATGTGTTGCTCCAAAACTATAATTTCAGTGTTAATCTGAAGAAATTAATCAAGTTCAACTTTTGTTTTCTCTTTTTGATGCTTTCAAGTTAATAAACATGATTTGCAATTTAGTCTTTATTAGCACACAGCTTCTTTCTTTCTTTTCCAAACAGGGTTGTGAATGACTCATGAGTTAGGACAAGCAAAAATGTTTTTCAAATGTTTTTTTAAATCGAAAGCTCAAGTAACGAAGGGGTTTGAGTCCTCCACCCTTTCACCTACTACCCAGACAGGCTTCGTCCTCCTCTGTTCCTGTCTGATGAGCTCAGGTAAAAGGTCGCACCGCAACACGAGGTCCACAAAAGTGAAAGACACACCTGCTGAGCCCGCCTGGAAGCGCTTCTGTCTAAGTTTCTGACCTTTGTCAGACCAGTGCCTCCATCTGTAATGACAGGCAACCTTTATTCGGGACAGAACTGCAAAGATGGGAGAAACAGAACACAAGGACCGTGTTTTTGTTCTACGTAGGAGGGAGAAGACAAAGAAACAAAATTATGCCGCATGAAGAGATAGAAAGAAAATTTACTGAAAATGGTCAAATGTTCAAGACAGATGGCAACGCAGACAGGAAACACAAACAATCCTCTCTAACATTGAAGTTTTCTCCTCTCCTTTGTTGCATTGGAATTTATGGATACTGACATGGTCATAAACAAGGTTAGAAATTTAGCAAAGACTTGGAGGTTGCAGACTTGTTAAAAACACAAAACAACTTTACAGCAGTGATGAAAAGGCTGCTGGGAGTCATCAAGAAACCTGAGACAAATAAAAGAGGGAAACGTCGCTGCAGGGCCGTGGATATATAAGAGCGGCACAACCAGACAGGATAAAGATGATTTTGTGTTCAGAAAAATCAGAGTTTAAAAATGTGTGAGCACCATACCTTTAATCTTATGAACTCCACAGTTGGCAGATTGCTCTGAAGACCTAGTCTTTGCATATTTACCCTTTTCCAGCAGATGTATATTTGCAGAGCTTCATACTTTGCATATTTACTCTGAGTCTGAATATATTAGGCAGCCAGTTAATATTCCACTTACGCTTTGTCCTCTGCTGACATTCACACTGTGTGAAATTATTTTTTTGTGTAGACGCAAAGCGTTGTGCTGACTAAATCTAAACCCCTCCCTTATCTGTCTGAAGTATGTAAGGAGGCCAAGGCTGACCTGGCGTTCCTGGTCGACGGCTCCTGGTCCATCGGAGATGACAACTTCATGAAGATTACACGTTTCCTCTACAGCACCATGGGATCGCTGGATCTGATTGGACAAGATGGCACCCAGGTCAGTCACATGACAGCATTCTTAGTGAACTTATCTCGTTTTACTCATTCATACCAGTTTTCCCCAAAAATCTGTCATTACATGGGAAAGGAAGATTTATGGATTAAAACGTCATGCTGTCTTGACCGCCTCGCTCTGACTCACAGTGAAGTGAGACTCTTTGCAGGGCTTGGATTCACATTTAGGACTGTTAGTGGTTGTTGTGTCTAGTCTAAATTCCTGTGTCTAGTGAAAATGACCGTTTTGCCAGTTTACACAGTTTAACCAACAGAAATCCAAATTGTCCCTAAGGCTTTTCATTTCCTTTCAGTCTCTTTGCAATTTATTTTCTTTGTTTAAGAATTTTTCCTCATGGGAAATATGATGTATAGCAGACAGTGGGGCTCCAGCCAAATGCAGCCGTACTCAAAACCATAATAATGAGGGAATAACTTAATTGCATATCTGAGTATAATCTGAGGGTTAGGAACTCGTTCACAGACGAGAGAATTATGTGTATGCGGGTGTTAATCCCTGCAAAAAGATAGATTACAACCCCCTGCCGCTCTAGCGAATTACCTCATCCTCTTTCCTCCAGCCGTTATGAACTGCAGCCAATTTCACCAATAGCCAGTCACCAAAAAGAGAAAGAAAAGCTCTTTTTAATTTTTGCTTTAGGATCTGCTGAAGCTAGACTAACATTCAGCGGAGAGTAAAATAAAGGAGCTTGGATGCTGATAATGAGAGGATGGAGGGGACTTATCGAAAAGCCACTTAGTTTCTGTAACCTACTGTTTTCTTTGTTTCAAAGTTAGCCACTGAAATTTGATTAGAACAGAAATTTTACCCATATAATGTATCTTAGATCATTTGAGTTTAGTCCACATCCTTCGGATCATTTATTGTTTAGGAAAGAAAGGTGCTGACACTGGCATTCATTGATATTAGAAGGACGCTCTGGAGCCCCTGATAAATCAGCAGGACCAAAGCTTTACATCTGTTGAAAAGTTTGGGAAAGTGAGAAGAAACTTTAAACTCCCTGTGAGTCAATCTTTACTTTCTGGAATGACTTCTTGTTGCTGAGCGGTATTGAGTTAACTCCACTCATTTGCAGCCACTGTTCCAGAAAACAATACTTTTCCTGCAGAAATGGTGATTTTAATAAGTTGAGTGCAGATGCATTAAAGCTGGTATAAACAGTGAGTGGTTCTCTGTCAACGTGATTCTAACAGAGCAAAAGTTTGACTCATGTTACCACGGGGGATATTACCATCTTCACTCCCTCAGACTATCTCCCATTTATCAGGTCCATCAATAGTAATGCTAAGCTCTAACTCGGGGCTGTTGCTCCCTGTTGTCACTGTGAACTCATTTATTTGCGCTTCTGTCCTGCATGGCCCCCACTATGTCAGCAAACCTCAGCTGGTTCATTTATCACACTGTAGAGGTGCTTGCTAAACCCTTTTGTTTCATTTGTGTAATGTCTACTGTTAAGGAGTTCGCTAGCCTCGCTGTGCCCCATAACCTTCTGGCAGTAGGCTACCAGCATCAGAGCGCTGGCTGTAATGTGAGAAAGTTGGCTGCACAATAAAGAGGGAGTTGGCTGGGTAATGTAGGCTGACCAAAGCCAACAACAGCACCATTAGCAGTCTGGAGGTAATGACAGTTGTCCGACGCTCTTAGAGTATGGATATTAGACTGATTACAGCGCATGTATTCCTAAGTTTCCCCTATGCTTGTAGAAAAAGCTGCATTATTCCCTTTTTGCATCATGAGTGTTTCTTAGTGTGAAAAATATTAAATACACCAGGAAGGACCAGATGAAAAAAGGGTGATAACACTGCCCCGTCTATAAAGCTATAATCTTAAACTGTGAATTGTATATTCAGGCCTCTTGTGCATCATGTACAGACGAATGTAGTGCAGATGGGTTTATCTGCACTACATTCGCTTTGTGGGGATATTTTGTCGCACCCCAATTTATGTAATTACACAATTACCATCAGTGAACAATAGCAATATCTGTTTGATACTGTTGTTAATGTCCAGAAAAAATTCAGAAAGCGTTGGTGATAATGACGTGGATATTACGTTGTTTGACCAAGATCGCAATCATTTGGCTTCATAACACTTGAATAATGCCAGATAAGCTTTTTTGTGTGTAATTTAGGTTTTTTGTACTATGGGGCGAGGCTGAAACTACCCTGAAAACCCTTTGTGGCAGTATCGTGAATGACATGACTGTGAACAGATGATGACAGAATTTTACTATTTTCTAAATTCTCCCTTTATACGGAGTTTAAACCCAAACTGGCTCAGGCAAACGGCACTTTAAATTTGCATAATTTTATTTGACATGTGTCTCTGTCTCTCTCCAGGTGGCCGTTGCTCAGTTCAGCGACGATGCTCGGACCGAATTCCAGCTGAGTTCTCATAGCAACAAAGAAGCACTGCTGGAGGCTATTCAGAGAATCAGCTATAAAGGAGGAAACACGAAGACAGGTTAGAACAGCACAATGGCAGGATTATAGTGGTGATAGTTACTGCAATTCCCTTTGTTTAGCTCCATTTATTAGCAGGACAATTTCATTATAATCTATGTTAGTACACTGCTCAAAAATTTAACACAGATGAAAAAGAGAAAAATCATGCTTTATGGCCTGGATAATGTTTTAGGAATAAAAGGATGCCAAATCGTTTTGATAAAAATTTTAAATGATGAACCTACAGAGGGCCTAATTCAAAGGCAACCTGAAAATCAAAGTGAAAAAGTGATGCTAGTCCATTCTGAGGGAATTTCCTTGCAGCAACTCAAAATGGTACTCAGTAGTGTGTATGTGCTTCTAAGCATGACTGGCAACGTCTGGGCGTGCTCCTAATAAGATGGATGGTGTCTCGGAGTATCTTCTCCCAGGTCTGGACCAGGGCATCACTGAACTCCTGGACTGTTAGGTGCAACCATGGGGTTTGGATGGATTGAAAAATTATGTCCCAGAGGTGTTCTATTGGATTTAGGTCAGGCAAGCATGGGGGCAAGTGAGTGGTATCGGTTTCTTCATCCTCCAGGAACTGCCTGCCCTCACTGTCCAGCCCTTCGTGGCATTTGCAATAGAATACCAGAAGTGACAGGCTCTGTAACATCGTTCAGCCTGACTGTTTGGGTGGTGGGTCGGTGATGGTTTGCGGAGGCGTATCCATGGAGGAATACAACAGACCTCTACAGGCTAGGCAATAGCACCCTGACTGCTATTAGGTATTGGGCTTAAATTCTTGGACTCATTATCGCACCCTATGGTGGTGCAGTGGGTACTGGTTCCCCCAGGTGTAATGCGAGTATGCAGGCGGTGTCTGGAGGATGAAAGAATCAATACCACTGTCTGGCCTGCATGCTCACCTGACCTAAATCTAGCAGGACACCTCTGTGAATCTATGTGTAGTGACTCTATGTTTGGGTCTATGTTTCCTTCTTTTTTCACTTTGATTTTCTGGCTTCCTTCTAATTCAGCGCTCTGCAAGTAGCTAATTTTCATTCCCATCATATAATGTAGCTTCCTTGTGTTTCAAACACATTACTCAGTCCATAGCAGTACAGATATCAGCATGATTTTTTTACCGCTTGATATCTGATGTGTTTTTAAATAAAGTTGTCCTTTATTTATTTTTTGAGCAGTGCGTCTGACTATAATACACACATGTACAAATAACTTGACTAGTTTCATTCGTATCAAATGTGCGTCATTAACATCAAATCAGTATTCTGTCCATGTTGGTATATTGTACCACTCCTGCTTCATTGTCAGTATGCATAACAAACACTACGGATGATGAATCTATTGTAAAACTGATGTTGAAATGTCCCGCTGCGTTAGTCTACACAAGGTGAAAGGCATTAACTCGATGTGGTATGTGACTGTGCAGGTAATGCTGGTCGTTCAGAGCGCTTTCCCTCTGCTAAAGTTTGGGTCAGGGCTCAGTGTCTGCACACAGTAATTGTGTCCTTGAGCTATACCTGTGTGATACAGAGCCGATTCCACTAGTCTTCCTACATGTGTTTTCCTCTACTCTCTTTCTTTGTTGCTGATCTTTGTTCCTTTTCTCTTCTTCTTCCTTTCAAGCGTTCTTCTCGGCATTGCTTTTTGGCTGCTTTGTTTCATCCCATCCCTCTTTCATTTGTCTCTTCTTCCTAAATGTTCTCTTTGGTCCAGCTTCCCAATTATAGTTTAACAGGTGAAAACAGGTGGTGTTTTAGCTGACAGGGCAATGTGTATATGAGTGCATGTGGTCTACTGCGGAGCGGAAAATAAACCATGAAATTTAATCTTCACCACACAATAAAAAGTAGGAGTCAGTTGGTTCACACAAGGTTAAGCTAATGCTCACAGACTCACTAGTGTATCTCCAACTCTGATCTCTTTGTCTCACACACAAACACACATAACTGGAGCCAGCACAGTAAAACTATTCCTCAGCAGCTCAGCTACACTGTGAGTTATTCAGGCTGTTTTTACTTCGTCTAAGACACCAACACAGCATGTATTTTATTTTTAACTTGATTTTTACATATTTCATATAGAAAAAGAATAATAGAATATGCATAGTATATCTAATACTTGTATTGTGCTTTTTTACAATGACAAAGGTGAAGAGTATGTCTCTGTTTGGTTTAATGGTGCTTCTTCTATGGTTTCTCCTCTGTGATCCATCCATCCATTCTCTTCTGCTTATCCTTGTCAGGGTCGCGGGGGCGCTGGAGCCTATCCAGCTGTCTTAGGATGAAACGCGGGGTACTCTGTGATCCAATATTCATAATATAGCTTCTAAAACATAATGAATCTCTGTTTTAATTACACAGGTATGTTCAGTTTACTTGTATCACTCTTGGACTCAGGGTTTGAGTTTTGTTGCTCTTGTTTTCTTTTTTGTGAGGTTATGGTTCTTGCTTTTAGTTGTGTTTCTGTTACTCTTTGAAATTCAGTTAGTGTTCTTTATATTTGGTTCCTTGTGGGGTTTTTTATCCTCCCCGGTTGCTCTTTTAAGAAGTTTTGTCTGTTGCTTGAGTTTTGTAGCATTGGTTATCATTTGGTATTTGTTCACTGGATTTCTTATGTGCTTAGTTTTGTACTTTTTCTGGTCTTAGTGTTTATTTACTCCCCTCTGTGTTTTCCCCTTATTCTTAGTTTTTTTTATTTGGTTGTTTATTTGGTGCTTTAGGTGCTCTTGCCATGGATCATCTGTAGATTTACACTTTCTCAGTGTCTTCTTTCACTTCATGTATAATCCTAGAATTGCTACAGTGTGTTGGGATCAGAACTATGCGGGGGCCTGACAGTCGGCAGCAGAAATCCTTATTCCTCTTGTCACTGAGGATAGTCTTTTAGGACTGACTGTGTTTCTCAGGGTTGATATGCTGCTGAATGAATTTTGGACAGAGAATGTTACAAAATGAAAAGGCCTAAATTGCCTAAAGCGCAAAACCCAATTCCCCTTCCTTATAGTACATTTTGCTCCTCTGGTTCGTTGAGGGAAGGGTCAGCAGTTCCTCTGGCTTTCAAAACCGAGGCTTGCAATACAATCCATAAGTTCTGTTTGCTCTCCAAACCCAAACTATTCCCTTTTCATTTTTTTCCAAACCTCAGATTCTCCTCAAAGGCCCCATTAGGGACCCTCATTGTGTCCAAAGCCCCCCAAAATATGTACTTTTATTCCTTTCAAACCTTTAGCCTCTGGCTATCTGTGTGAATACAACAGCTAGCCAGCAAGAACCCCTGCAGTGTTAATGCGCTTTTATGTTTACTGTAAGTGGTTTGCTCACTTTATATCGCCGTCCTATGACCTTTGGAGTAGAAGAAATGTGCTCGGAAGTGTACTTGTTTACGGTAGGATTTCCAAAGATGGAATCTTTTTTAGGTATAAGTTCAGTCTGTCATCTTTATTAATTCTGAGAAATAGTTCTGCCTCCTTACCTCATACTGTTGGTTGAGAGTGCAGAGCTGTTTCTGTAGCAACATGGATTGAGTTTCTTGTTTGAAGGCCTGCAAAGGTTTTTGCTTAAGAAGATCTGACAGCTACTTATTCATATTCTGATCAAACCTGTAGTGCAAAGCCTTTTCTATATACCCATTTCATAAACAATATGTAAATGATGCTGCATCCTTTTAGACTGTATAGTCAGTTTCTGTTCCAGCATCAGTGCGCTCTGATACAAGTTAGCGAGAGAGCATGCTGAGGCTTATATTCTGGGATTTTGTTTGTCACTACGCATTTCATTAACAAGTTGTTGAGCCTCTGGCTGGCTTAGTCAATGATTGATGTAACATAGCTATAGCTGCATTAGTCCTTATCCCTGTATACACAATGTACATGAGTACACTGTGTGTGTGTTGAGATTTTTTTAAATTTATTTTTTGCTGTATACAAGTAATTGTGTTAATCCCTGGAGCTGATTGGCAGTACAGTATACACGTGGCGAATTGTGTTTCTGTAGCTTCTTGTGAGCAAATGTAAACGTGCATAGTTATGTGCATGTATTAAGGAGACACGGCATGTGTTACTTTTGATTTTCAGCTATTTAGCGATACACGCACTGGTCACTTTATTAGGGACACCTTGATGGTACTAGGTTGGACCCCTTTACTACAGAAGTGCCTTAATTCTTCATGGCACAGATACAACGAGGTGCTAGAAACATTGCTAAGAGATTTTGCTTCATATTTACATGATAACATTATACAGTTACTACAGGTTTGTCAGCTGCACACCTGTGATGTGAATCTCCCATTGCACCACAACACAAAAGTGCTCTATTGGATTGAGCTCTGATGACTGTACAGGCCATTTAAGTACAGTGAACTCATTATCATGTTCAAGAAACCAGTTTCAGATGATTGAGCTTTCTGACATGTTGCCTTATTGTGCTGTAAGCGGACATCAGAAGATGGGTGCACTGTAATCAGAAAGTCAGCAACAACCCTAGACAGGTGTGGTGTTTAAATGATGCTCAGTTGGTACTAAGGGGCCACAAGTATGCCGAGAAACTTTTTCTCACACCATTACACCAGCAGCCTGAACTGTTGATACAAGGCAGGACGCATTCATCCTTTCATGCCAAATTCTGACTCTACCATCCTAATGTCATAGTGGAAATTGAGACTTATCAGACCTAGCAATGGTTTTTTCCAATTTTCTGTTGTTCAGTTTTGGTGAATTGTAGCCTGATTTCCTGTGTTTAGTAGACAAAGATGTGGTCTTCTGCAGCTGTAGCCAATCTGTTTCAAGGTTCAATGTGTTGTTCATTCAGAGATGCACCTTTGCATTCTAATGATTGGTTGTTTGAGTTACTTTGGACCTCTGTCATCATCTGGAAGAAGTCTGGTAATTTTCTCTGACCTCTGTCATCAACATGGCATTTTCACCCAGAGAACTGCTCCCTGGATATTTTTGCTGTTTTGGACCGTTCTCTGTAAGCTTTGGGGTTGGTTATGCAGCAACATACTGCATACTGAAGTACTGACATCAACAACAATGCCATGTTCATAGTCACTTAAATCACTTTTGTTTGCCATTCAGATGCTCAGTTTGAACTTTAGCAAGTCATCTAAGCCAGTGGTTCCTAAACTTGTTTTGCTAGGCCCCCCTTTCCTTTACAAGAAAATCTTCAGTTGCAGGAGTAGTTAGTCTTATAAGAAGTGTTTGTGAACTAAAAATCAAGAATTTGATTTGGAGAGCCCAGTGTGTGCTCCTGACACAGGGGAAACCTACCTTGGAACGACAGCTGTTGTGGAGGTGAAGCCCAGGGCAAGATATGCTTCATCATATGTTCTAGTCTCTGGCTTGGATGGAAGTTGGTTTGGATGCATATTTAGCAACGCTTCTCTTTATGCTTTGCCTTTGCATGGGAGCCCCTTAAAAAAAACCCTGTCCATTATGCTATGGATAATAGCATAATGGACCCCCCCCCCACAATGGCTTCACTCACTCTGAGAACCTCTTCTCTAAGATCTGTTGACAAAAGGCTAAACGCATTGGGTTGCTGCAGTGTGATTGGTTGATTAAACATTTTTATTAAATTGATCAGGCATACCTAATAAAATGGCCAGTCATACATTATATTAGTAAGGGTGTGACTTTTTTTTAAGAAAGCACCCTTCTTCATCTGTATTAATGCAGTCTTCTGGGACCCTCACTCAATTCATCTAGGTTTATGACTCCTTTATGAATTCAGAATTAGTGTATGAATGAGTTTCGGTGACTATAAAACTCATTCCACCAGTACATTAGTCAAACCAGTGAAACCAATAAAACCCTTTCTAAAGCCTTTGTATATGTTCAATAATGCTTTTCATGACCCTGATTAAAAATTTTAAGTACTCTCATGAGCTTACTGTAACTTTTTAAAGATTAGAGGATTTAATGGCTCTGTCCATTTATGATACTCCAGAGGGAACATTACAGCCTCCACCTACAGCCACAAAAGAACAGGGAGGGAGCGTTTCCTACTGCAATATAACTTTTTTCTGTTTTTTTTTTCTTCTTTTTTTTGCGTGAAGCCTTTGAATTTTAAAACATTTAAGCATCTTTTGTTTTCCCATATTGTTTCTCTTTCTGAGTGACAGCAACAAAGCTGGTAAACTGCCAGACACCAGAACAAATGTAAAATGACACAGATTACACAAACACACTCAAAATAATGAATCGCTGATTGATGATGGGCTTTCCAACTCAAGCTGTCCTGACATGATTTGGTTTTGCAATAATTTTTTTATCACTTTTTTTTTTAACTTGCTCTCCCCATCTGGATCCACTCTTCTGTCTTCTTTCCTATCCTCAACAATCCACTTAGCCCCTCCCCTGTCTCACTTTCCTTCTTTCCTACTCTGTCCAGTGTGTCACTTCATGCCTGGCTAGCTGCTGTCTCACCCATCACGAAGAGAAGACGGTGTAGAAACAGATGTAGCACTGGCAGATATCTGACATCAAAACACTTTACAGGCCAAGCACTCTATCATTTTTCATCAGTGACAGCTCACTCTAAAAAAAAAAACAAAGAGGAGAAAGTGAAGATATGATGTGGAGTGTGGTTAAAAATTGAAAGACATCATGCACACATAGAAGAATTAATACCAGTGTTTAGCAGTATCAGTTAATGGGCGGGCCATGTATGGATGCGCTGGTTTTAGTGCAAAGTTTCCTGAGTCTGCACCTCTTGTTATAACTCCTGGAAACACATGAGAAGTGAGAGATGAGAGTAAGAGGACAGAGAAGGACTGATGGGGTTTTTTTTATTATGAAAAGATCATCTGGATATGAGCAACATTTAGCACAGCTCAACTAATCATTTCCAGCAAATTATAATGGACAAAATGCAAATGATGGAATTAAATAGAAACTACCTACCAATGTATGACTGATTAGACTTATTGTTGGTGCTCTGTATGCATTCATTTGTGATAAATGAAAAAAAAACGTAAAAGTTTCTCTATTATTTAGATGACCATCCGTCACCTACTCAGAGTTAATTTTTCGATGCTTTTACCTGATGGCAGCAGAAGGAGCTTCCTGAAGGAAAAATTATAAAGAAAAATGTGCTGTAGGTGCTACAAAGTTTTTCTGCTGTTTTGAATTTTATTTTGCATAACTTTTCGAGGTGCTTAAAGCACAGTGATGCACATAAATCATCATTAAATTCACTGACAGGTGTGCACAGAAATCCTCTCAGTTGCTTTGCTGTGGGTGGCTCCTGAAACCTTTTAAAACTGTCTAGACAGATTTTATTGACTGATTACATCCATTAGCAAGTGACTTTTAATTTTTTTGATAGCATGCTGTAAACCACATTGTGACATTGTCTATCTTTCTGTCTTTGGGTGTCATTGAGATACACAAGTCACAAGTTGTTTTCTGGCTCCTCTTTTTTTCCTAAATGCTAATCGCTCAGCCTAAATCTAATTTCAGGGGCTTTTGGGTCACTTGTCTGATAATTATGGAGTCAGTAATGTATTTTATTAATGTCAGTGGAATAATAAATTAGGAGGTCCATTAAAATTTCATCAAAGGTCACATGGTTTCACCTCTTTGATTGATGTGGGGAAGAGAATTTGAGATGATTAGAGATGACATCCGTGGTTCCAATAGCTTTCATTTGCCAAAACATTTATCAGCATCGAGCCTCGCTTGGGAAACGTGATTGATGATAAAATGACTGCTCCAAAATGTGAAAATATGAAGCTACAAATCTAAAGAGAGGTGTTAAAAGTGGTCAGCAACGGTATTACACACTATCTACAGGAACCGAGAGGAAGAAAACATTTTGGGGGAAAAGTGAAATGATTTGAAAATGATTTCAAACTTGTATTTAATTGTAACTTATACACACAAATGTTCAAAAAACGTTTAAACATTTTGACTAAGTTGATCACTGGGAAGTTTACTGAAGGCTACTGGTGCCATCTGGCCGGGAACAAGTGTGACTTCACTGCTTTGCCTGAACCGTGCTTCATTTGTGTAATGTAACAAAACGAAAACATGTGTGTGAGTTTTCTGCTTTATGCTGCTTCTGGTTTGTCTCTTGTTAGGTAGAGCCATCAAACATGTGAAGGAGTCTATTTTCACCTCAGAGGCGGGAGCCAGAAGGGGCGTTCCCAAAGTCCTGGTCGTTCTGACCGATGGACGTTCACAAGACGATGTCAACAAAGTGTCCAAGGAGATGCAGGTGGAGGGTGGGTATTTACGTCATTAATCCTGAAATGCAATGAACGATGACTTACTCTGGCCCTAAACTATGAGTCTGTGACAGTCGGTGAGATATGTAATGTTGTTATAATGAGCGTGTGTGGTTAGAGTCCAGGAAGAAGATCAGAGAAAATCCTCATTCGACCTCTCTGTTTTAGTCCTGGATCTCTCACGCTGCTGCGGCAAGAAAACTAACAGTGTGTTAGATTAAAGGACTTAATTAATTCCAGCTTGTAATGAGTCTTCTTTTTTAATTTCATTCTCAGGCTACATCATCTTCGCAATTGGGTTTGCGGACGCAGACTACGGCGAGCTGGTGAATATCGCCAGCAAACCCAGTGACAGACACGTCTTTTTTGTGGACGATTTGGACGCTGTGAAGAAAATAGAAGAGCAGCTCATTACCTTTGTCTGTGAGGCTGCCACTGCCAGTGAGTAACACCAGCTCATGTTTAAAACAGAGAGAGAGAGGCCGGGAGGAAAATGAGTTCAAGTCAGATGAGGATACAGGTAGACAGAAGGGAAGAGGGACAGAATAAAATTCAGCTGGGAGAAAAGGAGATATGTATCCTGAGGGGAAAAAATGGAGGAGAGGAGAACTTGTGCTAATGTTGAATGAACTAACAGACTCAGTTTTGTTCTTTCAGCTTGTCCGTCTGTTTTGATGAGCGGTAACACGTTGGCAGGTAAGAGTTTCAAATACCAATCACACAGGGCCATGCACTGTGCTGAAATCCCTGGAGAGGAAGTAAATAATAATGACTGCAATTACATCATGATGGCCCACATAGTGGTGCTAGCAATGATTATTGATTATTACACCAAAGTGTTAATGGTGATGATTCTGCTGCAGGTTTCCGTATGATGGAGAAGTTTGGCCTGGTAGAGAAGGAGTATAGCACCATACCTGGAGTTTCTCTGGAGCCGGGTTCATTCAACAGCTTCCCTTGCTACAGGTTACACCGTGATGCCCTGGTGTCTCAGCCCACCAAGTGAGTAAATGAACATTGATGCATCCGTTCACATCACAAGAATTGTGTCCTCCTTGAGTATTGGTCATATTTTACTGAAACTTACAAACAGTGATCACCTAATGGGCTTTCACTCAAACTGTGCTCAATGTTAATGAGCTTTATAAACTCCAAACACAGCTCCAAATTCTTTAAGGTTGCATGTTGCTACATTTTGCATGAATAAAATGATAAAGACAGAAGTTCACTGAATGCCATTTGATATGATAGCTTGAAACATTGCTTTGTATACCACTTGTATCCTGTTAGATGGTTAGATAATAAAATAATAATAATGGATTGCATTTATACAGTGCTTTTCGAGACTCTCAAAGCACTTTACAATTCCACTATTCATTCACTCTCACATTCATACACTGGTGGAGGCAGCTACAGTTGTAGCCACAGCTGCCCTGGGAAGTGAGGCTGCCATATCGCGCCATCGGCCCCTCTGGCCATCACCAGTAGACGGTAGGTGAAGTGTCTTGCCCAAGGACACAAAGAAAACTAACTATAACAGTGATCTTATTGGTCATGGTGAAGGATGGAGTGGTCCTAATGGGTGAATCCCACATAAGGAAGGTGTGGTTTGGGACTTTCTATCACCATTATGCTAAAATCAGTATTATGGCCACTGCCAAGTATAACATGCTGATGTGTTTACATATTTTTACCATACTTTTTGGTTATGGTTGTAAATACTCCTGAACTCAAACACTTTCTTTTGGTGGTGAACTGAATAAATTTGTCCTGGGTATGACTGCTTGAGAGACTTTTCGACTTCTCATTGGATTTTAATTCTCATTAGTTTGTGCAATACAGCCAACCAATGGCAAGATAACTTATCCGTTTCTACAAATTACACTTTACAAGAACCTGTGAACTGTGATGGATCACAAGACACATGAGTTACTGTGCCACTGAAATTGTATTTCAGTTGTGCATCATTATTTCGTCTGATAAGGAAGTGGATTTGCTCAGATTACTGTTCTCTTTATTTTCATTAATGATTTGCTCTGTTTTAGCTGAACACACAGTTTAGCTTTTCTAATTGATTCTCTTGTCAGAAAACTCTTAACTGGAGTCTGCATCTAATATAACAGTAACTTTTAAACAGCCAAAAAACATCCATCCATTTTCTTAACCACTTATCCAACTTTAAAATGGGGTTGGAACCTATCCCAGCTGCCACATGGTGAAAAGCTGGGTACACCCTGGACAGGCTGCACTTTCTTCGCAGACTTATCACATACAGACAGATAGCCCCTCATCTAACATCCAACATGCATGACTTTGGACTGTGGGAGGAAGCCACACAGGCACAAGGAGAACACAAAAGCATGCCAGTAACCTTCTAACTGTGAGGTTATTGTCCTAACCACTGCAGCACCACGCTACCCAAGCCAAGAAACAACTGATCACATTTCTTCTTTATGACTGCTAACTCGCCTGACAGCACAAATGCTTGATGAACAATTGGCACATCTGGAGTTGGCAGCTGGGCATAGCTTTATTCAAGTGTCATTAAGAATGAGATTAGATCTTAGAGCAAATAAGCAAAGATGATTTTGGCCATAAGAATGATCACGACACAGGGACACGATGATAAATGAATCAGAAACATCTGTAATGCACTACTTTCTCCTTCCTAAGGTCTGGGTTCACACACTTCTGATAGCTGTGTGCCAAATCAGGAAGCTACATTTGTGTTTTTAATATGTTTGACTTTTTTTCTGATTTATGGTTAAAGTAAAAGCCTCTGTATTTACATTCATGAATGAGAATTTTTAGTTCTTGGCGATGATGCACCTACTTCGTTGAATGTGTTCTTGACTTGATGTTGTAAAGGTGTTTTTCTTATCCATGGAAATAATTCTGTCATCACGCACTTTAGTTGTCTTTTGTGGTCTTTCTGGGTTTTCCATCTTGTTGGCCACTGTATTCTTTCTTTTTAAGAAAGAACTAGATTGTTAAGCTGGTCACTTCTAAAGTTTTCCTTTTATCTCTGATAGATTTATTTTGGTTTTCTTGGTTAATGATCACCTTTTTTATTTCGTTCGGCATCTCTTTTGATCTATTTTTGATGGTTTCCACGAAAAGCTCCCAAATGCAAGTTAAACACTTTGAATCACCTGCAGGTTATTTATCTCCTATTTGTCATAGTATAATGAGAGAAACTGCTTCACCTGGCTATTAAACTGCCTTTCAGCCAGTTGTCCAATTATTTTTGAGCCTCTAGAAATGGAGGACTGTTTATACAAATGGCTCTAATTCCGAAACAGTTACAATACAGTACAGCACCTTTGTTACAACCCTTAAATTAAAGCTGAAAGTCTGTACTACAATCACACATTGATTGTTTGATTTAAACTGTGGTGGTGTACAGAACTGTGTCATTGTCCATCGTACCTTAAACAAAATTAACTATTTTGTTTGGTCTGTGTTTTTATATCTACAGTTTTAAACATGTACAAGGTTTTGAATAAACAAACACACAATTAAATAAATAAGTACATTTTTATTTTAATTAATAAATAACATTTAATCAGTGTTTTGATAATTTAACATTGTGTACACTTTATTAATCCCATAGGAAATTCCTCTGCATTTAACCCATTCACTCAGTGAAGCAGTGGGCAGCCACCAATCCAGCACCCAGGGAGCAGTGTATAAAGGCAGCACCTTGCTCATGGGTATCTCAGGGTAGCCATTCGGTGGATTTAAACCCCCAACCTTGCTATCATGGGGCAAACACTCTACCTACTGAGCTATTACTATCCCCGGCTATCCAATATATTCACTTTTTCTTGGAATTACACATCTCTAGAAAGTCAGGTACAGAACTTACAGTGAAAGAGAACATGTTGTTTTAAAGCTAAAACTGCAACGAGCCAGCCAGGAGTCAAACCTAGAATCTTCTGATCCATAGTCAGACATTGCGCCACTGGCCCACATGCAAGGTGCTGGGAAGAACTTGAAAGCATTCGAAGAGATTGTTCATATAGGTTAAAAGATTTGGTACGTATCTACAGTAGCACTAGACTTCAGGTACACGTTTAAATACAACATACATGTTTGCTTACACTCAGTAGCACTCAGAGCATTCAGTGGCTCCAGTTTCGATCCCCAAGGTCTTTTCTGATGTTTTCAGAGCTTATTTTCACTTGATGCTGTCAACAGACTTCCATTTCAGCTTCTTGTTCTTTGATTGCTCCTTTTCTGAAAAGTGACAACCACTCTGAAAAACTGAAGCTTAGGAGATTTAAGCCTGAAGTGCTCGGAGGCAGCTACCTATAAAAAGACTAGGCTCTGTGATTAAAAAGAGGCTGGTGCTCATAGTGAGTCTCAGGCATCTGAAAACACTCTAAAAGCAATCACAACAGCTAAAAACAGACAGCACACTTTTTAAAGACACCTAGTGCATACAAGCCTTTCAGGCACCGCTAAGCTTGCTATGTGTGTGTTTGCCTGTCCTTTCATGTGTGTGACAGGTATCTTCACCCTGAGGGTTTACCATCTGACTATACTATTTCTATGATGCTCCGCCTACTTCCCGAGACCCCACAGGAACCTTTTGCGTTGTGGGAAATCCTCAACAAGGACAACGACCCGTTAGTTGGACTGATTCTTGACAGTGAGTTTGAATCACCTATTTTCTTTCTTCTTTACCTTTTTTGTCTCAGCTGGATTTTCGCACATCACAGTTTGACAAGTATAGACTTAAATAGCAGATGTTTGCTACAGCTTTCCCAGCACCTCCAAGTAAACCGAGAAAGTGCATAATGAAGCCAAACTTAGAAGTCGGGCTGCAAAGATATTAATGATTCCAGCTGGGATGCTACATTAACTACAGTTTTAATCCACTATGGTTTATGCAGCTTTAAGAAGTTGGGACGCGTTGTGAGAAGAAAAAGAGAAAAGAAAGAAGAGGAATGCAATGATCATTTAAACCCATGGTTAATTGTATGCATGCTATATGTGCTTATTTTCAAATGGATGCTATTAATGTGTTTCAAAATATTGGAGTCAGAGGCATCAAAAGACTGGAAAGGATGTGTACGTGGGGAAAAATGGTGCATTTCAGAAGTCACTGACAGAAAAAGAAAATTTAAGAAAATTTCGCTTTACAAGTGAAGATGGGGATTCATTACTGTTTTGAATAATGTGGCATATTACTTCACAAAATGAAGAATAATGCCTTGTAAAAGTAAACATTAGAATTCAGAGATTGGAGTATTATCTACTGCAGTAGTTATTACAATATATTAATACGTCTGGAATCTGGAGAACTGGAGAAAAATCTGTCATGTAAAGAAACAATCATCTAAACAAGAAACACCACCATGATCCAAACTTATTAAAGACTTTTTAGAGATGGAAGGCTGTTCTGTGGTCCGACCAGTCCACATTTGGTTTTAAACTAATCAAAGGCTACTGGTGCACCTCTGTCAAGGTTAACTTTCACATCACCAATGATGCTGCACACTGTATACAAGCCTATATATGCCCTGAAACATATACAATGGTCTCAATGATTTCAGGAACAAAATGCAGTTTTCCACTTTCAAAATGTCATATTTTAGCTTGTTTTGCTTTGTGGAAACAACAAAAACAATAAAAAGTATTTTCTATTTAACCTCGAGGATTAATAAAAATCAAAGATACAGGCATGGTTAAAATAAAGCATGGCCTTTTTCAAATCTAAGGTTTAATGTGTCAGGACATAAAAACGATCTTTTCCTTAGCAGGTCTTAAAATTATGTAAATACAACTTTAGGTGAACTACAAAACTATTTATTTAACAAAAATTAGGTCAAAGATTATAGGTGTGCAAAACTAAGTGCACCTGATTAACCAGTGTGAGCACCTCTATAAAAGCAGAGGTTTTGGTTTGGAGCATTCAGGTGTGTGTTTACACAATGCCAAAGAGGAAAGACGCCAGCAATGATCGCAGAGAAGCAATTATTGCTCCCGATCAATGTGGGAAAGGTTATGAGTTGATTTCCATCATTGTGTGGAAGACCTTCTGACAGTGGCCCTGCAAATTCACCATAATGTCAGGTTTAGCATTGCTCCCAAACTGTAAAAATACCCAAGAGCTTCATCTTAGACTCTATAAGCCTCAGTCAGCATGGCAAATGTTGAATGGCTGCCAGGAGAAAGCCTGTTCTCTCTAAAAGGAACATGCCAACAGGGCTTAGGTTTGCAAAGTTGCATCTGAACAAACCACAAAGCTTCCGGAGCAATGTCCTTCGGACAGATAAGACCAAAGTGGAGATATTTGGTCCTAATACACAATGCCACATTTGTGAAACACCACCTACCAGCTAAAGGTTGGCCAAAACTGGGTTATGCAACAGGACATTGATCTCAAGCACAGCAGCAAATCTCCAAATGCTGCGGCAGAACCTGAACCTGAAGGGAGCTGTGCATAAATAATTACTCAACCAGTGAACTGAACCAATGTTATAAAGAAGTGTGTGACAAATTCTTCTACAATGATGTGAGGGATGATAAAGTCATACAGAAAATGATTAATTCAAGTTATTGCTGCTAAAAGTGGCTCTACGAGCTATTGAATCATTAGATGTACTTAGTCTGTCACACTCTTCCTACTTTTTGCCTTAGTTTTTGCTAAATAAATAATGACATATACAAGAATGTCATATTTCTGTTTATCTGAGGTTGCAGTCATCTGATTTAAAGAGCTGATAAGGACCAGATTTGTCATTTTGTCCTGATACATAAAACCTGACAGACTGTATACTTTCTTTTTACAGTGACTGTTCCTGCTTTTTTTTGGTAAATACCTGTATTATTTAACTCTTTCTGAATGGTCCTGATTATATGTATGAAAAGGGGTCATGGCCTTAAATTTACAGCTGTGGATCAGCCACAGCTTGAGTACGATATAAAGTCAGTTTTAGTTAAAACAGATGGGATGATGATGATAATGGTGGCTGAAGACTTACCATGGTGCAGTGGCTGTATAGTAAGTGTTTGTGTCATACTGTGATAAGCCCTATCACAGAAAACAGTGCACACTCGGTAAGCTCACCCCTAGGGTGAACTTTTAGAAGTGTTTTGGACATCACTGACTTGGAGAAGACTTGATCTGCTGCCATTTCCATATCAGTGTATGACATCCCATGTGAGATCCAAGGAGTAGCTGAAGGATGTTAAAAAATCATTTAGTTTTCTCTGCTTTCCCAATTGAGCCCGATACAGCAAGGAGGCAACAAAATTGCATTTTAGTTTGGGCTTGAGTTACTTTTGAGTGAGTGACATATATTTGCTTACATCTTGAGTCTTTAGTGTGAATACAACAGTGTATGTGTTATTCAAAAAGCTGTTTCTGTTAGTCCAGACACTTGAAATATGCAGTTTGATTTTGTTTGTTTCTGATTGAATTTCTTTTTTTTAGGGAATGCATGTTTGTAATACTTAGTCGTGTGCTCAATTCACATTTGCACCGAATGGGAAAATTATCTATCCTCCCAACCTCACTACCACCACTTTCCTCCCACAGACTCTGGAAAGACACTGACGTTCTTTAACCATGACTACAAAGGAGACTTCCAGACTGCTACCTTTGAAGAGGCAGCAATCAAAAAAATTTTCCATGGCAGCTTCCACAAGGTTAGTTTTTTTTTTTGCAACTCTACGCTGAAAATAACTTTACGTAGCTGGATTCAAAATGTAGGCGTCAAAACAGACAAAGTATTTTTGCATTGTGGCTAACATGCTGATGTCAAGTGTTTGCGCGTGCGTGGTGTGAGAGCCTGCGGTGACACCATCACGACGGCCAACAAGATTTCAAGCAGGTTTGATTTTCTTACGACCAAACGATTGATGATCGGGAGCTGGTCGTGAGGTGTTAATCGCTTCTCGTTACCCCATGTATACTACACGATGCACGACGCACGATGAAGGCGAAACTCGGGCCGATCACCAAAACAGTCGCACGACTGAAGAATCGGCTCAAAATGGGCCAAAAATCGCACAGTGTATGCCCAACATTAGGGCCTTGAAGGTTCTAATCCAGATAACATATTATAGCCTAACGATGAGATATAATAACCAACACTTAGCATTGTATCATTCTAATTTCCCCTCAATTACATAACTAATTTATCACCACAAAAATTCAATACAGTGGTCCCACGTTTATCGCGGTAGTTACATTCTAAAAATAACCCGGGATAGGTGAAATCTGCGAAATATCCAACTTTATTTTTTACAATTATTATAGATGTTTTAAGGCTGTAAAACCCCTCACTACACACTTTATACACTTTTCTCAGACAGGCATGAACATTCTCACACTTTTCTATCTTGTTTAAACACTCTCAAAGTTCTAACCTTTGTAGAAAAATAAGTCCAGTATTACAGAATGAAAAGGCACCCGCAGTTGCCTGTGACGGTGCAAAAGTTTCGTCGACATTGTTGTGTTTGTTGCAGCACTTCAGAGTCACACTGCTAGTGATCGAAGATTTATGTAAATTTGACAAGCTGAATGCATTCTGACTGTACAGGAGATGCGGCACGAGATTGATTGACAGTGGTTTACAGCCAATCAGCACGAAGAACACAGTGCGCTGTAAAAAATAAATCGAGCAAAATTGCATTAAAAAATCCGCGAAACAGCGAGGCCATGAAAGGTGAACCAAGGGAGCACTGTATTATGATATGTGATTATAGCATGATGATATTACGTTGCCTGATGATTACATTAAAAAAGACTAAAGTGTAAATCATACAATAGAGCAGCTCGTGACCATTGAAGCTTATCTACAAAAATGTCCTAATTACTATACTTAATCACATTCTCTCAAAGTAGGACTACTTCCTGCTTGATTTATGACCTCAGTAAACCATTTCCTGTTGAGTTTATTTTTCCAAATAAATGACTTTATGTCTTATTTTAACATTACCCATTTTCTAAATTATGATCCCATTTATAACAAACTTAGCAGTAAGTATCTGCTTCAGGGTGAGCGTGGGTTGCAAAGTGGCTTTCACAGGTATATCATCTGTGTGCATGCTAAAGCAGCTTCAGTATAACAGAAAATGAGTCATCAAACGATGTGGTCGGACTATAAGATTAACTGATCTGCTGGGATTGCAGCTGCTAATGCCATGCTAACGCAATATTTGGCTTAACATATTTGCTGTACCCATACAGTGATAAACTCTGTTCAGAACTTTTAGGTGGTAGTGTTTCACATAAATGTTGAGGTTTGCTGCCTTGAAACTCTGGAGAGCAGATTGGGACAGAGAGAGAAGGAAATGTGGCGGTAAGCTGCCGTAGAGAGCCAAAAACATAAGAAAGCTCTATTGTATTTTTGGTGTTTTTGAAGCTGTGGCTCCTGTTGGGTGGTTTTCCAGAGGCTCCTGGGCTGAAATTTTTCTCTCGATCTGTCAGCACTGCTGCGGAGAGTGTTTAAAAATGTGATGATAGCCCCCTTTCCTATTCCCTATCTCCCTCCCACTCTCCACTGCTTTTCTTGCACCAATTGTTGTTTTTTTTAAACCAGTGGAGAGTGCAAAGTGGGAGTAAAACTGCAGATTTTAACAACCTTTAAGTAATTTCTATGGTCTCCTGTGATAAGGTTATTGTGGACTTTTGTCATTATTTTTGATGTGAATTTAAAAAAACAAGAATAATCTTATTTTAAACAGTCTCTTTCTTTAATCAGTGCAACACAAGTAACTTTTTTTTAGAGTGTAATCCCTTTAAAAAGTAGATTTTATGAGTACACCATTAGAACAAGGTCTTTAGTTGTTTATGCAGTCATACCTATTCCCTGGAGAAACCATATTATTTATCCCACCCAAATGATTTTCTTCCAAAGGCATTTCATATTTCCCTCGATGACTGGGATTACGTCTGAGCATTTTTATGTAAATTATGTTGTATCTAATTACTCTGACTGAGTGAAAATAGCAGATTCTGATGGCTTTCCTCCAACAGAAGACAATTTTGTGCTCACTTGAGAGGAAAGAGCATTTTGAGAAAAAAATAAACACAGAAATAAATACTGATGCAAATGCCCCCGCTGAATAAATAATGACATTGATTTAGCCTCAGCAGGCCCAGGAAATGACTAATTCACATTGCAAAACAACATTAGCCGAGATAAACGAAATAATGATAATCAGTCCTTTTGTCTTTACATGCACGTTCTCCTTTGAGTGCCGATCATTTCAGGAGCTCTCTTAATTCAACCAGTCGGATTTAGATTTTGCTTTATTTTCTTTATTTTTTTTTAAAGACTAGTAGATGTTTGTTTGACAAATGAATAGAACTCCAAGAAAAGTTTCTATAAACATTATTTTGCCTGGAATTTCTGTGGATTTCTGCTGAAAACAAGCCAACAGCAGCCCACTAACTGTCTCTATCTCAGTTCTCAAATGTCATGGAGTAGCTGTCCATCATTCTCTCTGCCTTTTGTCTTCTCTGTTGTTTCTCGCCTTTCTCCCGGAGAACATGACAATTTTCAGAGAGGGAACAGATGCAGAGGACTGCCTGACCAGAGGAAGTCTCCCTCTCCATTTAGACAGGATGACAAGTGAATAAGAGGAGTGTGTGTCTGTGTGTGCATGTTTGTGGGTCCTTTATAAAGGGATTACCATATGAAGACGCCTCATGTGAAAGCAGGAATACTCAGCGGGATCTGGCACTGGTGGAAGCACACACACAAACATACATTCAGCATGTTTGCGTGTGTGTTCTCTCTCTGTACACAGAGGGAACAAAAACAGGTAAAGGAAGAGAAGAAATGGATATGATGAGGAGTTTTAACTCTTAGACACACAGAGAGAAGAGGTGAAAGTTATCCGCGATACACAACTCATTTTGCTCCAAAACTGTGCGGTCACTATTTCTGTGACCCAAATGATTGAATGCCCCGCATTAAAAAGTTACAAGCAGCACACAAAGCTGTCGTTGTGTGCGCTGTAAAAAATCGACACTAAGGAAATTTCCACCTGTACGTTTGTTACTTTCTACAGCTATCCACCATATCTCACTAAGTTTAAAGAAGCACTTTTAATTTGTTTATTGATTGTTGTTATTATTATTATTTTAAATCTATATTGATGAATGTTGGTAGGTCCCCGCCTTTGACAAAACACTTTAGAACATAAACTATTTGGTCTAGAAAGTAAAAAGAGTCCCTGTAGGAAGTAAGACGTTTTTATTGTCCAGTGTAAAAAGCAAAGGATTTTCACCTTGGAGAGAGTTTGAACCATAAGTGCATCAGTGTTTAATGAACTGTTGTGTGGAGGACACATTTCTGGGCAGAAGTGCAGGATTCTTGAGACAGGAATAAACTTTAAACAAGCTTTAACGCTTCCGGTTCCAGAAAACCAAAAAGAAAGCCCAAAATCTGAATGGTGACAGGGTACCATTCCAAAGACTACAAACATACTCAGAAAAGTCAGGGAAAGCAGAGCAAGGAAACGAACAACAATGTGGAAAATAAAACACAGGACAGGGGGAGACTCAGGAAATGGATACATACAGGTGGGGAACACAGCTGAAAGTAATCAAGGACGAAGGGACAAGGAGGGCAAAATCAAATAAAAACAAACAAACACCAGAGGCAAAAATATTATCAACATAAAACAGGAAGAGAAAATTATCTGTGGAGCCCATATACATGCATGGACTCAACATATGGGTAATGACCAGAGATGGGCAGTAACCCTTTACAAGTAACGTCCAACATCCAGGGACCATTCTTGTCTTGTGGGAGAGGTTTAGGGGGCAGTTTTGTTTGTTTAGATTTAGTTTGTTTCTGCTTTCCTAGATTTTTCTATATTTATCTGACAGATAAACCCAATCCAATACTAGTGATGTTAGTCTTGCTATAGAAGACTATAGAAAATACACAAGGTTCATAATGTACATCCATGGTTTCACTTCCTGCTGGTAAATCTTTTGATGCATGTCATACTGTTCTCTTACATTTCCTGTTGCTCTCTGCAGTGACTGTTCAAATAAAGGCATCATTTAAAAAAAATTTTTTTAAATGTTTATTTTACCAGAGCTAGAGTAAAAATGCTCAAATCTGCTCTAGCTTCTCATTATGTACACTGATCTTTTTCATAAAGACAGGAATAATAAGACTTGTTTGTTTGTTTTTCAGCGACTCTAATTGTCAAACCAGATCCATTTACAGGCCAAATAATTGTTTACATCGACAAAACAAGTTGAGCATTTAATACTGTACTATAGGACTGGGCTTCTAGTCAATTCTACTTGTGTCTAGCTTGATAATCAGTGTATGGTCAGCTTACAGCATACAGTATAAGCTAGACAACTTTTTTTTTCTCTTGCAACTACATAAAAAACACATGCAAGAGCAACAGTTTCTTCATGTGTAATCAGGCATCCTCCCCTCCCCCTTCTTCAAAAATGAATCTGCTTCTAGGGTGTGAAGATCTCTGTGTTAAAACCACAAAACCAGATACAAATTGAACTTAAGAATCCAACTTTATTCATGTTAAAGTGATAATTCAAATTTAATGAACAAAACACTTTATTTATCAGGCACAGAGAGCACCAGATGAGACAAAACATCAAAAAATCAACAACGCAAAAACGTCAATGCTATCTAAAATGACCAATCGCAAATTTATCCGGATCATAGCCAGGCTGTGTAGAGCTGTAGTCATCAGTGCAGAGGTTAAACAATAAAGGCGATAAGACATAAGTTAGCCAACACCCTCTATGTCCAGTCTGTAATAAATCAATAATGCATGAAATGAGTCCAGGTGAAAGCTCAGGGCCATGCAGAGATGTTTGAATTTAGAAAGGGGCACGTAGAACCAGGCTGCATAACAACAACCCACATTCATCAAGAATCGAATATGGAATCGTATCATACTATATCACTGTCATTAGGTGTTGACAATGCAACGCAAACATGTTTTTCTTGATGGGTACAGTGTTGCTGTTGAGGGGTTACTGCTGCTCCTGCTGCTGATAGTGCTGGAGGGCAGGGCTGTGTTGATCTGAGACTGTAGACATTTAAAGTCCATAGGAGAGATGGTCTCTGATTAAACAGGTGTTATGAGACAATAACACATGGAACCATAAAGCAACAAATTTAAAAAAAAAATGTGGGAAATAAACTCTGCTCTCTTCCTCCTTCCATCTCCTCATCTCATCTATCTCTCCACTTCCTGTCCATCAGAGAACAAGGCACAATTTCCTGTTGCATTAATCTATTATTTAATTTTCCACACTTAACAACACCTAATCCATAATAAAGTAACGATAGAAAAATGTTATAGAGCCAAAACAATTGTGTTTATTATTGTTCTCTGCAATGCAACAACTGGTACATGTGTTAATGTTACCAGTGCTCTTTGTAATCCAGCTGCTGAAGGATCCACTGCCTTTATCAGCCTCACACAGCTCATTCTGTCACTGTTTCCTGCTCCTGTCCTTACAGGGCATGTCCGGACAATGTTATATCATGAGGAATAATCTAAAAAAATCTATACACACACACACATGCACATACAGTGACATTTTAGACTTTCTCCAGAATACTGTGTACTATGGCCACAAGTTTTCATCACGTTGCTGATCCAGAATCCTTCCCTTATTATTTATTCCTAGTACTATAATAATAAAATAATAAGAATAAAAAATAAAGGAATAAATATAAAATAATGTATTTGTGAGGATTTTGTTTCACTATCCACTCTGTGCAGGCAGAAAGCTTATTAAATGTTTAAACTGTAGAGATACAATAATTCTGCTGCTGTAAAATCAGTATTTTGTCATATTTGAAATATTAATCTAATATATCTGTTTCTTAATGTAACTTTTTTAAAACAGTGTGTTTTTTAAATATCATAATTATAATCATCTATAATTATGTGGATATGCATATTAGATAGTTTTTAATGAAATATAAGCCCTGTAACTTACTTTAAAATTAAATATGTTCCCTAAAAAGGTGGACAGAGCTACAGATCCATGACACCCTTACCCAGTTAGCTAGCGGCTAATGACACCACTACTTGTGCAGTTAATAAAAGGACAGGTAATGTTTTATCGCGCTGTTGCACACACAGCACGCTCATTTTGTTTCAATTCGTCAGTTGCCACAAGACAACTTAACGTGTATGTAAAAACCTAATACTCCTGTGTGCTATAGACTATAGCGTGAGCTGTACATCCTATTTACTGGTTTCCCAATGAATTTGTGTTTCCCCACAGCTCCGCACCGCCCAGGTGGCAAAAAATCTGGGCGCTCTGCGAGCTCGTTCCCAGCTCGTAACCAGCACGCTCTGCCGTCAAGAGCGAGCATTTGTTAATGGTAGTCATGTGCAAGCCAGATCCTTTTATTTAGCAAAATTGTGATTTGTAGTTAAATGTTACTGTTGAGGGGTACAGGCACCCCCCCACCCCCCACACACGTGCCTGGTGCAGCTGCATAGTTGAATCCCAAAGATAATAATGTCTACATATTTTACTTTATTTTGACATTCATATAGAGCCATTATAATAGTGATAGCTCTGTGTTATGTTTTTGTTTTTCTGATATCAAAGTACTTTTGAGTTCAATTTGTGAGACTCCTTATCAACCAAGTCATAACGTAGCGCTGTCAGTCACACAGTCACAAATGTATTTATTTATTGAACCTGAAAAATAAAGCAAAACAAGTTAAAGTGAAATAAACTATCTGTTGACAGGAGATACAAACAAATGAGGTACTTTATATTACACATGCAGCTGATGTTTAAGACAGCAGAAAATAGCAGCGTGTGTGTGTCTGTGTGTGTGTGTGAAGGAGAACGAGAGGGAGACACCAACAGAGTAATTTATCTTGTTATGGCAGCAGTATTGGCTGTGAACGGCTCCAGCCAGCCATCTGACCTGCAAGGTACAGCTCAATGCAAAAAGCATTATGCTAGTTATATGTCTTAAATTCCATACTCAGTTATTGTTGCCATGGCTTTTGTTTTACTTTATTTTCTTATTCCGCACTGATAAGTTATAATTCCAAGTCTTTGAGAATCTCTCTTGTTAGGTGTATGCGTGTGTCTCGAATGGACAAATACAAACACAAAGGACTCTCGTAATGTTGAAGGTAGTTTTAAAGTCACTCATTTGTCATCTTTTTAATTCTGTGTGTGGTCTTTACTGGGTCCTTCTCTATGGGATGCCACAAGGCCAGTGACAATGGGTGGTCTTTGCTGGTATATTAGAGGATGTAGTTGATTTTACCTAACTATGATGTGAGATCAAGTGCAGCTCTTTGAGATGAATCTCTGTGGAAAGTCATCACATAATCAACAGGGTGAGAACAAAACTATTAAAACTACTGGGGAGCTTCAGTGCAAAAGTAAGATATAAGCTATGAGAATATGAGCTACGGATGAAAATAAATATGAGCTGCATGTGCTGATTGTTCACAAATAACTGTGCATGTTTAACTTCTAGCCAGTCATGATACTTTCATATGCACGTTGTAGGACAATGGTGTCAAGCATAAGGTTTGGGGTCCTGAATTGGCCTTGCAAATTCACCAATCGGTCCCATAGGATGGCTTTGGAAAATATTAACTGTATTTTTACATTTTATAGCAATATAAAACATTTTAGAAAGCATTATAAAGATTTCATTTTATGGCTTTAAAATAAATAAAGACCTCCAGCATTGGCCCTTCATACTGCACCAAAGTAATCAACTAAGACATGACAGAAAAGTTCCTGCATGTTCTAATAAAATGATATTTTCTGTCAATTATAATTACAGGACAGTCTGACCATTGAGCTACTTTCTGTAATTTTACACTTTTATTTCTTTAAATTTAAGTCCAAAGAGCTGCACTGACAGATTTCTTTCATTTACCACAGCAGAGATGTATTATTTAAATTGCACTTCTTTTTCTTACATTAAGATATGTCAAATGTGTAGTTAAACATCTTTACACTGACAGAAAATAGAGTTTCACAAGTCCGGTCCATGTCTTAGGGTATAGATACTGGAAGATACTGGCAGCAATTTGGCAACCTGGGACTATGAAATGTTAGTGAATTCAGTGGCTTTAGACACTGATTCATCCATTTGCTTAATTGCTTATCCATTTCAGCGTTGTGGGGGCTCGAGCCTATCCCAGCTGTCATAGGACAAGAGCAGCTAAGTAATTGGTGATGAGTGCATTACACATGGAGAGGGGCTTTATTTTAGTTCAGAGATTGTTTTTTAATGAGTCATCAAACAATGAGGAAAGCAATAAAAGAAATTTAATATCCATCCATCCATTCGCTTCCGCTTCTCCTTTTCAGGGTCGCGGGGGGGGCTGGAGCCTATCCCAGCTGTCATAGGGCGAGAGGCAGGGTACACCCTGGACAGGTCGCCAGTCTGTCGCAGGGCTAACACACAGGGACAGACAACCATTCACACTCACTCGCACATTCACACCTAGTGGCAATTTGGATTGACCTATCCCCACGAGCTGCATGTCTTTGGATGGTGGGAGGAAGCCGGAGTACCCGGAGAGAACCCACGCAAACACGGGGAGAACATGCAAACTCCACACAGAAAGACCCCGGCCTGATGGTGGAATTGAACTCAGGACCTTCTTGCTGTGCGGCAGCAGTGCTAACCACCGTGCCGAGACTTTTTGTTGCATCCACCATTCATGGGTACAAAAACATATATAATCAAAAAAGATATTAAAAATGCTAAATCAGCACTACAAGATAGCCGATTATTTCAAGATTGTTATTCCACAAATGTGTTCCCTAACCAAATGCTTTTTAAATGTGCTTGGTCAAAAGTGCTTAGGCTGCAAGCAAACTATAAAAAGAAACTCTTAAATAGTTAAAAACACATTTGTCTGTTTATCATGAGTGCAAAATACAGTGAATGACAAGTAAACAGCGAATATCTGCTTCCTGCAACTGTCAACCCGATTATTCCGATTTCACGGAATCCGCTGTTAAGAAGGGAAGAGTGTATCAGTCTTTAGCCTGAAAATCAGTCATTGCTTTAGGAAATCCAGCCACCCAGAAGGTGAGTGACTGACATCTTTTCTGCACACACAAACACACACTGGCCTTCATTCATTCCCTAAACACCAATGTTAACCTGAACTGAAACCACTAAATGCCACAGAATGTCGGCAAAATGTCTGCACCTTAGAGGATTTCATCATCTTTTATATCATAAAAGTGTAGCACTCACACACCCTTCATGCCCAGTGAAGTGTGCAGAACAGAGGATGAGAACAGAAAGTCGTTCTACAGTAAAGCGGGCGCGTACGCGTCAGCTGATGAATGGTCTCTGACACTTGAATATGAACTTTGTTAAACCTCCACATTAGCTGTAGCTTGTTTGTGTGGCTTTGTGCATGCATTTAGACGTGGACACATGCATTTGTAGTCCCGTGGCTTAAAACTGGCTTAAGTAATGTGAAAGAGCAAAGTAGTTCACGTAATTGTGAATAATGCGGACACTAATAGTCTAGTTTATTCCTGTCCTTCAGCATGATGCTGCCCTCTTTGCTCATTAACTGTGTGACCAGTTGAATTTCACGGTTCATGGCTCTGGCAGAGGTTTCCTCTAAGGAGGCAGTTTTAGCTCACAGGCATCCGACACTCAGCTCATACAGGGTAATTTAAGTGCATGGATGCTTTTAGACTGGTTTTATTAGAAAATACATACACAAAAGAACTCATTGTGACTGATTAGTAAGTAAAAAGATTGCAGATTGTTGATGCACTCTTCTGGAACATTCACACTCAAGGGAGTCAGATGTTTTCTACTCTGGCTGATCATTACCTGTGACAGTGCTGCACTTAAAATCAGCAGCTCCATTTGACGTCTGTGTAGCTATTTGTGTGTTTGGGCAGCCCTGCAAAATGGTAAACTCTATGTAGTGCTCCATATAGTGTGGTGTGAGTGATTTCAGACACGCCGCCAAAGCATTTCTAATGCAACCAATTATCTTTTTGCCCATTCAGCTCCATGTAACCATCAGCAAGACGTCTGTGAAGGTGGTACTGGATTGCTCAGTGGTTGGGGAGAAATACATTAATGCAGCTGGTAACATCACCACCGATGGAATGGAGGTCCTCGGAAGGACGGTTCGATCCAGAGGTAGACAAGACAGCTCTGCTCCGGTTAGTATGAATACTTGTTTGGATCAATGTAAAAAGGAAGCATTGACTACAACGTGTATTAACAAATGCAGATGTAGGCTTTGTTTCAAGACAGCATCCGATAGGATGACTTGAAAAATGAGCAGGCAAAGGTAAAGTTGCTTCTTGCTAGAGTTATTTTACAATCTGTTTCAAATTACCAGAAATGACCAGGCACCTGAGTAAGTGTGTGTGTGCGTGTGCATGTGTGTGTGCATAATTATGGCCTGTTAAGTGGCAGCCATAAATATTCACAACCATTTCATTAAGTCACTCAGTAGGAGTTCATTTTATTTATTGCAAGTGGAAATGCACAAAGTGCTTTATATATTCTGTGTTAGCTGTTCTCTACCCATTAAATAGCACAGGCACTCAAAAAAAAAGAGCTTTTGGCAGACACAGTGAGGGATGAAGGTAAGATAACCTGGGCGTTTGGAAATACTAAGTATTTCCAAAAGCCCAGTAGTAAATGTATACTACTGAGCTTTTCCAAAGAAAAATATTAGCTGATAAATGCTCTTTAATTATATTTTCTCTACCTAACAGATTGTTCTCCACTGCCAGTGAAGAAAATGGCTATTTATTTAAAAAATGTCTACTGGCTTGCCAACAGTATTTGCAAAAAGCATGTGAAAATGGAACTTGTTGTACAGAAGAATCAATGTAGTCTAACAATTCTATGTTTTAAGTGGCAACGAATTGAACTGGAAACAATCGTAAACATGTTCGTGTTCATAATTAACTTTGTGTTTAGTTGATTTAAAGGAGTACAAGTGTAACAGAATAAAATCGTACGCTCACTGGGTGCTTCATTAGTTACACCTTGTTAGCAACCGTTTCAACCCCGATTTGTCATCAGAGTTGCCTTAATTCTTTTTGGTACAGATTCAACAAGGCGCTGGAAATATTCCTCACAAATACTGGTCCATGTTTACATGACAGCTTCGCAAAGTGATTTCAGATATGTCAGCTGCACATCCGTGATGTGAATGATGTAGTGACTGTGGAGGCCAGCCGAGTATTACTAGGTAGGCTGTGGTCATGTAAATGATGCCCTGTTTGTACTAAAGGGCCCAAAGTGTGTCAAAAAATATCCCTTAGAAATTGAGACTCATCTGACTAGCTAATGTTTTTCCAATATTCCCATTTTAGTGAACTAGTGATAACTGTAGCCTCAGTTTCCTGTTCTTAGCTGACAAGAGTGACGTGTGGTGCGGTCTTCTGCTGCTGTCCCCCATCTGACATGCAGATTTGACTCGCTTTACCTTCAGAGCTTTACCAATCTAAGCTCTTCCTTAAACTGGTTGTAACGAGGGGTTATTCGAGTTACTGTTGCCTTCCTATCAGCTTAAAGTAGTCCAGCTGTTCTCCTCTAACCTCTGGCATCAACGAGGTACTTTTTACTCAGATACACACTCACTGGATGTTTTTTTCTATTTTGGACCATTCTGTGTAAACCTTAGGGATGGTTATGCTGGAACATACTAAATCAGCAGCCTGCAAAATACTCGGACCAGCCTATCTGGCACCAACAACCAGGCCACATTCAAAGTCACTTAAATCACCCTTTTTTCCTATTCAAATGCACCACTTGAACTTCAGCAGGTCATCTTAACCATATCTACATCCCTAAATGCATGGAGTTACTGCCATGCATTTGATTAGATATTTGCTTTAACGAGCACTTGAACAGGTGGACCTAATAAAGGCTGTGGTGAGGGTATAAAGAGACATGTAGCATTTGTCAGTGAGCTCAAATTATGAAATGAAAATGGGTCAAACCCCCAAACGATTCACAGCAAGTCCGTATCTTTTGGTCTTAACATTAGTTCCAGCTTTACTGTAAGAACACAGGCTCTTAAATTCCAAGACCCCCTGCGGTGCTGCAATAGAAGCACTACATATATAATTACAAGCTGTGCCACATCAGCAGCAGGGGAGCGCTCCTGTCTTTAGGAATGAAAAACCTCTGAGCCAAGTTTTTACTTACTGTCATACATTTTCCCAATAAATTGAACTGCATATGGTATTATTTATCTTCTGATGATATTATGTAAATAAGGGTGTTGGGTATCTTTTAAATTAAATGTAATTTAACTGATTTTTGTTTAATGACCTTGAGACTTTTATGAGCGGATCTGAAAACAAATGTGCATCCCATCATTATAATTGACAAAGTAAATCTGATGATTATAGGAATAATACAACAGTGTAAAGAAATACAGTTTTCTACTATATTCAGCATGAACTCGGTGTCCAGTGTCCTAGATGAAACTGCTTTATTTATTTATTTTTAAGTTTAAGAGGGGGTTTCCGAAAATATAGGTTGTCTCTGATTGTATATGCATTACACTGGAAACAATGTTGACGAAGTTTGAGGTATTGGGAATGTCAACACTGCTTTTCTAATAAAATAAATAGTGTACGGGAGCAGAGCCCCTCTTAAGTTTTGATGCTAAAATTTCGAAATGAATCAGACATAAGCCAGGGACATAATTTATAGCCAGGCCAAGACTAGCGGATCATTGAGAACATCCAGTTTGTTTATTAAAGCAATCAGCTAGACTCCATATATCTGTCTTCCAGCACATTTCAGCTTGTTATTAAAGCTCATAAGCAGCCAAGCTGTCTGTCTTCTTGCTTCTTATCAACACAGAAACACAGCATTACAAAAAACCTGGGTAATATTCAGTTTCTAATGCAACTTTTCTTTTAATTCAGCATTTTATTTACCTAATGTACATCGCAACTGCAGTATTAATGCAGAGGTTATGTGTATATCCATATGTACTCATACATGCACATGTGTTTACAGTTCCAGCTCCAGATGTTTGACATTATCTGCAGTACTTCCTGGGCCAGCAGAGATAAGTGTTGTGAGCTGCCAGCATTGGTAAGTAACATTTCTCCCTCTACTTAAACCTACTCTATGAGATAATTTGGTACGTACCTGATCTCTCTTCTTCTGTGCATTATTCACAGAATATTAAAACTCCATATAAATAAAGTGATAAGTATGGTTCCAATCAAAGCCAAAATGCTCATTCAATTAATTTAGTTTAATGTGAAAGAAATTCTCTTAATGAGACCAGTTGCGTATTATGCATATACAAAAAGTCACAAAAAGTGTGTGTCTGCCTTTATGGTAGCACCAATCAATTAACGCCCCAGGCATAAAATGTAATCCACTGAGCAAACACTAAGATCCTTATTAATTGCACACCTGTACAATAGGGTTCAAAATGCAATGTCTCAACGTACTAACCAATTTCTCTGAGGCCTGAGTGTTATCAACACATCACTGGGTAATAAAATGCATGGCAGTTACTGTCATGAGTGCGGAAACTCGCAATGTCTGAAAAATGAAATAAATTCAAAAATTAAATAAATTCAAGGCGATGAACTGCATTGACTTGTTTATTTTCAGTGTGATGTTTTTAAGCTAAGTTGCACAGCTAACACAAAAAAGTCAACTCTTACTGTAATGCACACAATGTGTTTCTTTGGCTGCCAACTCCCCCTACATGATCAGGAGTTGAGCAGCCAAACTTGGCAGGTAAGTAGATATTATGATATCACCGTGTTGCCTAGTAACTACCTTGCAACAAAGGCCTGTTTTTAGCAGAGCCCTTGAGTAAGTCGGAGTCTGTCGGCAGGGGTTCAGAATTCGGGTCTTCACATGGGTCATGTAGCCTTCAGTGCTAGTGGTTAGCTGGCAATTAAAATGTGTGCTGGGGCTTTGAGCTTATTTTGTATTTTTAAAGACAGGTATGGTTTAGCGAACGTAATGTCCTTATGTAAGCGGGCTCCTCTATACACAAGAAGAATGAAATGAAAATCCCAAGACTACTAAATTCATGATTTTTTTTTTTTACTGATTTTTTTGAGTGTTTGCATTTTCAAATATGCTCCATACTCATTACATACACATTCAAAAGTACAGATTACTCAATGAAAAAGTAGGCATGCAAAAAGTATTGATTACTCCGTCGTATTGAAGCATATTTTTGAAAATAACTTTATTTAAATGCACTTTGTAAGGACATTGTTTGCATTTACAGTTTGTAAATAATTATGCAGTTGTGTAGCAATAATAAAGAAAAGAGTTTATGCTGCATTTAAACTGAAAATACATTGTTTTTGACTTTTTTAAGAGGAAAGATATGTTTTTCTGTTAGAAAAAGATGTAATTTTAGCTGGTTTGTCCAAAGAACTCCAAAGTATGATATGAGATTTGTGGAATATGAAAAATATTAGTTTTACTGGGCTGTAAATTTAACACGGATCCAAACACCTAAGACAAACTGGCCAACGATAGCATGTATTACAAGTGTTATCTGTTTTTTTCCGGCAAAGTCTAAGCCTGTTTATGTGTGTTTTTAGTGCAGCTCAAGCCTGACCTGAATATTGACCAAAGAGACTGCACACACATTCTGTGAACTGTCTTTTCAGAGAGTTGAAGAGCAGTGCCCTCCCATGCCTCATGCCTGTACCTGCTCTCAGGACAGTAAAGGACCTCCAGGACCATCTGGACCACCTGTAAGACGATATTTATACACATTTACTCTTTAATGTAGTTACTTAAACACTCATACTCTGCCTTTTATGAACAAATCACTCCGATGTGGAAGTCCTTTAAAGGTTTCCTCTGCTCTCTGTGCTTTTTATCCTTCTTTGTGTTGTTAGAAACTCAATTGAACTCTTTCTTTAGATCAGTTACTCATTCGCTTCATCTAGTCTCTCAAGACTCTCATCAACTAGAAAATTCTACAGAAGTAAAGAAAAAATGTTTGGATGGTCATTAGTGGACACTGCTCGTAATGTCAAAGTCAATCCAACATTTTCAATGTGAACATACTTTGACTGAATTAATTTTAGTTACGGTCAGTGCTTTTCTCAAGACCAGTCTTAAAGTTATTGTCGATTTTACTCCACATAGAACTTCTATTCAGCAAGATGTTAATTTTGGGACTGAGACCTTAAATTTACCAGGGAAAGGTTAATTGATTTCTGCATAATCATACTTTTGCAATCAAATTTGTTACCTCCTGCTTCACAGTTCAGATACAGAAGCTTAGTCTAACTATAGTTTATGACAAAATCATAAAGACCAGAGCAAAAGACATCTAAATATGTAATATATCACAGTGTGAATAAACTCTAGATGGAACAGGGTGAATATATCCAGCAACACAAAAGGACATGATATCAAAGGGTAGATAAAAGTGCTTTTAGAGTCTACCCTGTGTTTTGTGACATATACACAATAACAAGTCTTTTTTCTTTTCATCAATTAATGCCTGAAGACACTTTTCCATTTCTTAGAGGCATTTTCTCTGGGGTGTCTGAATGTTAGACAGAGTTGGGGTGTACATGCCGAACAGTTGTATTCCTCTCACGCAATCGCAGATTGTACCAGAATGAGGTCGGGAGATGAGAGCGACTAAATGAGCTCATTTGCAGCCCGAGACTTTTTGTCTAAATTCTTCTTTTTCTCTCTTCACCACTTTCATTTGCGCTATCGCTCCTTAAGTTCTCTCTCTTTGTCTTTGTCGGCACCTTTGGGTAGCGGAGCAGGAGAGGGGTGTAGATCCACACTGGTATAGTTTGAGAAAGTAATTATTGGGCGACTCCATTTATCACAGCCAAGTAAAATCCCCCCCTATGTTTTTTTTCCTTGTCCAACGAGCCAGATCTGCTTTCTCATTGGTAGGGTTATATCCACAGGTCACAGCTCTCTCCCTCTGGATTTGTTAAACCTCCAGTTCTATAACAGAGGAAAGCTCTATGTTGTATAAAATGTTCACATTTTATAGGGAAACTACCAAAGAATTGAAATTTCTCATGTAATATTTAGGATTACATATTGTTCTCTGTGTTTCTTTCATGTTTTCTATATACAGTCTCTGTTGCTTCTTCTGTTTTCCAGAGATTAATATAGCATAGAAAATACCTTAGCTTCTCACTTTTCATTGTTTTTCTCTGTTTTATTTATTTTACCTCCTCCTCCTGCTTGGGGCTCTTTCTCTCGTTTTATTGTCGTTTTATGCCTCTCTGTAACTGTTTCTGTCGCTCTGTCTGTGTCTGTTACTCTCGCCCACATTCAATGGGCTTCTTAAATCACATTTTAACTGCAG
Organism: Pundamilia nyererei; assembly: GCF_000239375.1. Taxonomy (NCBI): domain Eukaryota; kingdom Metazoa; phylum Chordata; class Actinopteri; order Cichliformes; family Cichlidae; genus Pundamilia; species Pundamilia nyererei. Next base: position 447,082 of record NW_005187545.1, on the reverse strand, counting down.
GATATGGGAATAGATGAATGGTGTGATGGCGAAATCATAGCTGCTTTTGTGCTAAAACTGCACACTGTAGTCACTGGGATTTAGAGAAAGGATGAAAAATTATCACAACTCCCCTTGTTAAAAACGATATAACGGTCGGTTCACGTGTATGTGAAAACAGATTTACTCTTCTGTTGTTGCAGTGCTAACACTTTGTTCTCTCAAAAATAAGGTGGTGGTGGGGGGGGGGGGGTTAAGATCAATCAAATAAAGCTGTAAAATAAACATGTATCAGGTAGATGGATACCTGATACAGCGTCTAATACTACAGTCACATTGGGGGAAACAGTAGTTGAAGATTACAGTTCAACTAAAATTAATGCAACTGTGTGAAATGAACTTGCAATCTAGTTGCATTTGAAATGGTTGCATTAAAGATGGGAAACAGGTCTGCAATCACTGGCACTCGGTTGCTTCTTACTAAAGCAAGTGGGCACCAAACGGGACTTTGGTACAAAGATGGCAATAAAAAGGTGGTAAGATGGCGTTTGTCAGCCATCAGTTTGTGATTAAATGGGATCAAGTAGGCAGTTACATTTAGTCTAAATTGGTGAACATCGTAAATCTGTTGCCATCTACATACACATACATTTACATTAAACATATTATTAACACTGTAACTACTTACATTCAGAGTCCAGCCACAGCCTCTTACACTTGAAATAGAAGTTCCGAAATTCCTCCTCAAATAGTGACGTAGTTGCTGCAGGATGGTGATTTCATTGCATTTCATTAAAGATGTATGCTGTGCATTCCACCCTGTAAAAAGAACAGTTCCTTAAAAAACTAAAATTACTGTGACATTCATCCTCAACAATGAGTGGATGTAAACTTCTGACCACAACTGTACTGGGGCTATAACCAGAATACAGGCAGTGGGTAACCAGTCCAGTCGAATCTTCTCTTGCAGTTAGACATCTTGCAGAGATGTTGCATATCCTGGCAGACTTACTTAGATTGATTTCAAGTGAGTCTGTAGATTGTAAATGGTAAATAGTCTGTATTTGTAAAGCGCTTTACTGGGTCCTAAGGACCCCAAAGCTATACACAATCATCCACCCACTGGTGATGGCAAGCTACAGTGTAGCCACAGCCGCCCTGGGGCGCACTGACAGAGGCGAGGCTGCCGGACACTGACCACCACCAGTAGGCAACGGGTGAAGTGTCTTGCCCAAGGACACAACGACCGAGACTGTCCAAGCCGGGGCTCGAACCGGCAACCTTCCGATTACAAGACGAACACCCAACTCTTGAGCCACGATCACCCCTGATTGTATCAGTCTGTGTTTATAAATTAGATGCTAATTATTTGCAAGACTTTGCTAATCTGTCTGAGAGTGACTATAATAAGTCCAAGTTGGACCACAGTCATTAGAAACAGGTTGCCTACCATCAAGTAACCATTGCAATCAGCTAGCTATTAAAAGTGGTCACCTAGAAGTTGAATATTTTGCACACTGGGATAATTGTAGAAAAATATTAAATGGGTAATTTCAGTAATGTCATGAAAACAAAAACAAGGAGCCAAATAAGAAACTGTAATAGCAGAAAGAAAGTTTTTGTAATAGCAGAAAATGCACTTTTGTCTGCTGTATTTTTCCAGTGTGCAGACTACAGACATAATCACTCACAACAATGCTGAGCCTTTCTTCCTCAGAGTAATTTTTATGTTTGCATTCACTGCCAGATGTACGTCTTTTCCTGCCTCACGCAGCAGCAGACCTCTTCACATTTCAGCATTTCAAATACTATTGATTGGCTGAGCTGAACTGCAATCTGTGCCGTCTGATTTGGCACAGACTCAACTTAACGCTGAACGTCAGTCAACAATCAATCTAAAATAAGGAAAGCAAGACATGCTCAACCTGCCATGTCTGTTTGTTCAAAATGAATAGTGCCCATGCTGTTTGAGATCCAAGCATTATTTAAAAAATGTAAATTTCCCTTCGGCATAAAATTGCTAAGTTGAACAATAATTGCCCCGTTTTTTCCACATTCATTAAAGTCTCGTGGAAAAATCCAAATGTAATTACATGTGCTGTTACTGTTGGAAGCTCATTTCAGTTTCTCTGCAGGTTTTTCCGTGCCTCCAGCAAGTGCTCTGATTGTTTAGAAGAATCCATTAAAACAACAGAAATACATTTTTGAACTGATGAACAGGCCCAGTCATTTTAAGTACTACTTTTCCCCTGATGTGATTTTACAAAGACACAGTCGTCATAGGCCCATTTCACCATTGATTCAAAGTATTTCAAAATAATTCTAGGGGTCATTGGTCATTGTCATCATTCCTGTCCTACCTGACAAAATGAATGTGCCAATTCAAAGCTTCGTGTTGGGATATTGGCTGCCATCTGTAGGTTTTTTTGATAATAGAGTTGTGGCCCAGGAGCAAACCTTTGGCTGTCTAACAACGAGTATTCCTCCACAACGAAAACTAAAAACACACTGGAAAAAACCCTTTTGATTTGGTTAACTTGGTCTGCTGTTACATTCGCCTTTATTAAACTTTGATTATGGTTTTGTTAACTAATTGAGCCTGTTTCTGTCACTTTACGTTTAAGTACATAATCCAAGACCAGCACACACATAAGGAATCCCTGCAGAGAGCACTGACTACATCTAAAAGAGACAATATATCCTACGTCTACCAATTAAAGCAAACTGATTGGTGTTGACTTCCAATTGATAGAAATTATCGAAAAGAAAATGACCTCTTGTTTTTACCACATCTGTATGTCTCTTCTCATATTCCTCCCACCCTTGTCTCGTCTGGTTAAATACTTCAGGAACTACCTAGTTGCCCCCAGCTTCCCAAGGCAGACCTAGTTAAGAAAACACAGGAAGGGGATATATCCCAAATGGGCCAATGATTAGCAGATGTGTGTTGCCTGTCCCTGGATAAACCTCGAGAAGGGTCAGCCCGAGGTTTATGGCTTTAGATTCTCGCTGTTAGTCACAGATGCAGCGTAATAAAGTGTAGAGCTCACAGGAGCAGTTTACAGCATTATGATCAGCGCTGGCTTCTCTCCATGAGCCTCACAATCCATTCATATGAAAGACACGTGGCGTTCTACGTTTAGCATATTTTTAAACATAAACCCCAGTTTCCATGTTTTAGTGGAAGTCTTGATACATTTACAGTCTTACAGCCCATGTTTTTTTCTTATTTCTGTTATTACCGTGTGTCTCTGGTGTTTGTTTCAGGGTGGTCCAGGCATACGAGGAGCCAGAGGAGACAGAGGCGAGCCAGGAGTGACGGTTTGTAAAATGCTCTTAAATTCTGGGACACTATTGTCCTGCTACAGTCTTGAACATTTACTGTATTTCACACGGTTAAGGCATGAAAAATGTTCCACAGTGGGAAAGCAGAATTGCTGCATGAGTTAAAAATAATGTTGAGACTGGATTTTGCCAGACGAAATTTTGGTGTGTGCTGTGGCAAGGAGCAGGTGGGAAATGGCTGCGAGTACGGCAGCCAGCATAAATGGGCATAATTTCTGTGATTTTTACAGAGGGATAAATTGAGCCTTGAACTTTGAAATATGTTTCTTGGATGACATCTGACCCCTTTAGTAGAGCCTCATGATTTCACCTGTCACAGTTCAGTCAGACTGAAGTCTGCATGAACGAAATGAAGGTGGATCAGTTTGCAAAAGCCAGTGAGTTTGTCTCTCACAGTGTAATAAATTTAAATGGATGCCCGGATCATTTGTTTATTTTTGTGTGGTATTCTGCACGTGGTGGTCCACACCAGTGGGTCCAAGAACAAAGCAACCATCGCCTTCTGTTTAATGACACATTCAGTGATGAAAGTGTAAAATATCGGACTTTGAAAGAGTTTCAACAGCATTCAGGTTACATACCTGTAGTTTAAAGGAAACTGATATTTGCAAGGGTATATCTCACTTGTCTAGTTTACCTCCACTCGCAGCCATCCTGACTGACTGTAATGTTTGGATCTGCTCTGGTTTTGGTATGGTCGTCTGTTCCAAACTTTTACTAAACATCCAGCTGCAGCAGTCGCTACAGATCCTGATCCTGGTGGAAATTTCTCTGAACAAAAGCTCCCATGAGTGAAATTTAATCTTAGAAAAAAGTTCTGACGCTTTTTCTTCTTTGAAGGAGGCGACATTGGTGATGCAGCTTGTGCTGAAAACCACACTACTGTCAGTCAGGGAAATAAGGTTGTATATCGCAACCATATGTCCCACTTTTTTACCTCAGCGACAGCACGTCAAGTGCGACACATGAAGTGTCCCACAAAAAAAAAACCCAAACAACATATAGTCAGTAATGACTGTATGTGATGTGTTTCATGGGTGCAATGGACTACCTAGTGCAAGTAGTCCATTGTGTTAGCTATGAAGAGAGATGTGGCTTTCTGCACTGCAGGCACACACACACAGTAGAGGATATTAATATACAGTGCTGTGCAAAGGTCTCGATTTACCCCTTATTTCTTCAGATTTTGTTTCCAAGGAGCCAGACTGAAGTGCTATTTTTTCACAACACATTCTCACTCCCAAAGCATAACATTTTACGCTAGGTGACAAATCGTCAATATGTTACACTTCCGGGCACCCAACACATCCCTAGATTACGAGATCGGAAAAAATGAGGAAACATGAGAACCATTTGGAATGAATCCACACATGTACATTCATTTTACTTAAATCACTTTGGAAAACACTATTAAAGTTTAGAGTTGAGGTTAAGGTTAGGGATAAGGTTAGGGCTGGAGTACATGGCTGGAACATGTATTACAACAGGATCATTCTACTGGATTTCATCCATAACCCGGCACGTAGCATACGCAGACGGTCACCTTTCGCGTTCCTTAGGAACGCCGTGGGACTTGACAAATCAAAATTATATTTGGCCTCGGTAGTTAGAGCGGGCTATTTTTTCAGAGGAATTTTTACAAACTCTAGTTTTGCCTTCTATACTGTATTTACATGTATGTTTGCATGTGTTTCTGGCAAAATATAAAGAAATGATTGGTGGATGAAGACTTTCACACAGTACCGTATTCCTGCTCGATCAGTCTTACAGCATTCGTACATCTGTGTCATCAGTATGCTCCTCCCTGAACTCATCTTTATTCAATGCTACTAATTCATTTTAGTGAATTACATATTACAGGATAACGGTGGATAAAACGCAAAATAAATTATTCTTTTTGTAAAATAAACCTTCAAGTGATTTACTTTGGTGCAATATTTTTATGAGAATAATATTAAGTTAAATATGAGATAAAAAAAACAACATTTCTCTCTGTTTGTTTTTATTTCCTTTCCACTCATGTATATCTGATCCATGCTTTATTTTGATCATGTGCATGGATAAGGCAGCCCTGACCCAACAACCTCTAAGGCTGAACTTTAAAATAATAAATACAGCTGGAGCAACGATTACTTTGGCTACTGCTGCCGCTCAGCCAACAAGCCACAAATACTGCAAGTCAGTCGTGGTTTGTAGGAATTTCTCTTTTCTGTCTCCTGTTTGTGAACTGGGTTTGTAATCCATACACACCAATGAAATGAGCTGCAAAGACCTGACTTCAGATGGATGGCAACCATCTAAACCTGATGGACATCATGCTGATGAATTGGCACAAAAAATCTCTTAAACATTCTTTGGAGATTAAATTGATCAAAAACGTGTAGAACGATCTGAACAGAAGCAGCGATCGTGTCCGTTTTTATATTTAGTAAAGCTATAAAGCTCTCACGTTCTTTTTAGCCTTGTTTATGAAAATGAGCCTCTGAGCCCGATTCAGGCCAGTTCCTTTATCTCTCCAACAGAGAGTCTCACATCAGGAGATGCTACAGACGGTTAAATTGATGTAAAAGGCTGTCATGCCTTTAAATGACATTTTTTATTGCTGACTATGCAGTCGTGTTCTGCACTCTTAAATTTTGCCATTCCAGATTCTGGTGAGTGAGGAGGTCACAAAAACATTTTTATCCTCAGGGGGTCAGACTAAAGAACCACAGGGTTTATCTTTCTCACCGATCTGTGTTACTATATGTAACTTAAAGTTGCTACTTTGGTTCCACGTGGTGTTGTTTTTCACAGGGACCTCAAGGGCCCGTAGGAGAAGTTGGCCCTTCTGGACCCCCAGGGCAACCTGGTCCTCAAGGACCCAACGGACTCTCCATTCAGGGGCCTCCGGTAAGACTTTACTGGCGTAAAGGTGGATTTTTCCATAATTGCTTTAGCGTTGAAACTCGCACAACTTCCTGTAATAACAAAAATAAAACTTTGGGATCAAGTAACATATCAAGTTTTGTCATTCTCAAGCAGCACTTTCACTGAATTATGATAACCGGTCACTGGACGTGTGCTTTTTGCAGTTTGTTCCCATCTTTCTTCAGCAAGTTCAGAAATGTGTGCAATTATGACTGCACTTGATATTAAGCTGTCTACCACCTGCCATTGTGAACTGACAAATGTTGACATATGCCTCAAATAGACTTCCAGACATTTCTCGGATCTTGCCCAAAGAAATGGCCCGGCATCTTATTAAGATAACTGATGTTGGCTTTTCCAGTCCGTGGCTATCACGAGGCCCACGAGTCCAGCCCAGCCGCAGTGACATTGTTTGTTTTACAGGGAGCTCTTGGGGAGAAAGGAGAGAGAGGAGAGATCGGCCCTTCCGGACCAATGGTAAGAACATTTCCCAAAAATGGTCACTGTTGTAAAACATAGCAGTAAAGTGTGTTTTGTGGCACGCTGATCTGATTCCCTACATTAAAAAGTACAACACGGAGAGGGAATTACTTTCCACCCTGCCTGAAATACAATGTTTTCCTCCTGTGTTTCTGTCTTACTTATAGGAGCTAAGTACTATTAAGTATACCCAGCTATGGGTGTGTGTGTGTGTGTGTGTGTGTGTGTGTGTGTGTGTGTGTGTGTGTGTGTGTGTGTGTGTGTGTGTGTGTGTGTGCAGAATTGAAATGAATCCTACATCTAATAAAAGGTGCCCTGGACCTGTACGCTCACAGAAATGAGACGTGTTACTCTATAAAAGCATATTTCTGTGTTTTCATTTGATTTTTTACAATTATTTTTCTTGTTTCCTTGATACTTTCGGCCGTTCTTACTAAGGCTGACATGGACTCAGTGTGTTATTTCTGATTAACTTTAGCAGATAACTTAGTTAGGGATAAATAAAATGTTTTACCAAAATGATTAGCTCACCAGTACATATCTAATGTGATAGATAAAATGCACTGGACTGAAAAAAATCCAAAATGACTTGCCTGTGTAGCCATTATTGGTGACATGTTTGCCAGGCCAATTCAATTCAATTCAATTTTATTTATATAGCGCCAAATCACAACATAAGTCGCCTCAAGGCGCTTCATAGATACAGAGAAAAAAAACCCAACAATCATATGACCCCCTATGAGCAAGCACTTTGGCAACAGTGGGAAGGAAAAACTCCCTTTTAACAGGAAGAAACCTCCGGCAGAACCAGGCTCAGGGAGGGGCGGCCATCTGCTGCGACCGGTTGGGGTGAGAGAAGGAAGACAGGATAAAAGACATGCTGTGGAAGAGAGACAGAGGTTAATAACAGATATGATTCAATGCAGAGAGGTCTGTTAATACATAGTGAGTGAGAAAGGTGACTGGAAAGGAAAAACTCAATGCATCATGGGAATCCCCCGGCAGCCTATGTCTATTGCAGCATAACTAAGGGAGGATTCAGGGTCACCTGGTCCAGCCCTAACTATATGCTTTAGCAAAAAGGAAAGTTTTAAGCCTAATCTTAAAAGTAGAGATAGTGTCTGTCTCCCGAATCCAAACTGGAAGCTGGTTCCATAGAAGAGGGGCCTGAAAACTGAAGGCTCTCCCTCCCATTCTACTTTTAAATACTCTAGGAACAACAAGTAGGCCTGCAGAGCGAGAGCGAAGTGCTCTAATAGGGTGATATGGTACTACAAGGTCATTAAGATAAGATGGGGCCTGATTATTTAAGACCTTGTATGTGAGGAGCAGGATTTTGAATTCAATTCTGGATTTAACAGGAAGCCAATGAAGGGAAGCCAAAACAGGAGAAATATGCTCTCTCTTTCTAGTCCCTGTCAGGACTCTTGCTGCAGCGTTTTGGATTAGCTGAAGGCTTTTCAGTGAGTTTTTAGGACATCCTGATAATAATGAATTACAGTAGTCCAGCCTGGAAGTAATAAATGCATGAACTAGTTTTTCAGCATCACTCTGAGACAGGATATTTCTAATTTTAGAGAAGTTGCGCAAATGGAAGAACGCAGTCTTACATATTTGTTTAATATGTGCATTGAAGGACATGTCCTGGTCAAAAATGACTCCAAGGTTCCTCACAGTGTTACTGGAGGCCAAGGTAATGCCATCCAGAGTAAGAATCTGCTTAGATACCATATTTCTAAGCTTTTCAGGGCCGAGTACAATAACCTCAGTTTTATCTGAATTAAGAAGCAGAAAGTTAGCGGCCATCCAGGTCTTTATGTCTTTAAGACATTCCTGTGCTGACACGGCAAATTATTGGTTTGTTTAGAACTACTGTGGCTTCATTTGATCAGTTGTAGACACAGTTGTTGTGTTGCTCCTGATCATTTCATAATTACACTATGTAAGTGAGCGGGAGAGAAGGGAGGGGGGAGAGAAGTGTGATTAACTCTGATTAACTTGTTACGGTGGCCCTCTTCAGGGAGGTGGACACATTATAGCAGCTCTTGAAGGTGATGTTTTGAAACCAAGATAAATGTCCAAGTGTGAAGATCTCAGCAACGTTTACTCAGACTCAGCTTTAATTGTCATTGAAATATGTGACATGATACAAATGAAACAGTGCTTTACAGTAAGCCTCAGTATACGCAGCATTCTACTGAACAATAGGTAAAACAGTTGTTTCCGGTTTAATACCTGCCAAATGTGGTCCAAAGGAAAAAAGGTTAGCCTGGTTTGATGACATCATGTAGGCATGGCTTGAGGCTCTGGGCAATATTCTGCTGGGAAACTTTATCTGGATGTTACTTTTGCTTGTACCTAAACACATAACCCCCAGTTTCATTACAGAGGTATACCCTGACAGCTGTAGGGTGTCGACTTGGCCACCTTATTTCCCTGATCTCAGTCAGGCTGAGCATCTGTGGGATGGGCTGGAATAACATGTCAGATCCAAATTACAGGACTGGAAGGCTCTGGTCTTAATGCTAGTGGTTGGTGGGTTTTAGTGTGTGGGGGTGTGTTTTAGTAGTCTACACATGCACATGGTCATGATGCAGTCTAATGGAATCAGTGAGATGTGAATAATCATCACAGGCGTCTCCATTATTCTGCACTGAACCAATCCAAAGTAATACTGAATTAATTTAATGGTGTTCTACTGGGAGCCCTGGACATCAGCAAAGACACAGTCATTGTTTCAGTAGCTGTGTACCAGGAGACGCTTATTTTTCAAGGAAGAATATGTCACTTTTGTGCTTCTTTTAATGTATCTGTATTATAATAAATCTCTATTTAATCAGATTCAGGTTAGGTCATTGTGGAAGGTCATAGGCCCAAACCACTAATATACAATGTCTCCATCACTTCAGAGGACATTACTTTTACTGCCCCCCCAAAAAACCTCACCCTACTACAACCTTGCACCATAAAATTTAATGCTATGGTATAAAGACTTTGGTATTTAGCCTCCAAAGGGAAATAAGTCTTAAGAATGTGACTATGTCAACAGATTTATGTCCCCAGCAAAGGTAATATACACGCACCACTCCTGAAAACAGAGCTAATCAGGCTAATTAAGTGAAAACAACTGTGAGGGTGAGTAATGGGTGTGTAAGCTGAGCTGGAGTCTGAATCTCTGCTGTTTTGCAGCTAGACTGGTTAATTATTAAATGAATCACTTACCTGTAGGAGTCTGCAGAGACTTTCACTATTGTAGAAGTGCTTCTTGACAGACCGTTTTTCTAATTTTTTCAAGTTTGTTTTTCTGTTTTTAGCTGATAAATAAAATAATCCCTGGTGATGTGCATGCATTTCAGTGAACGAAGGTTTGCTGAATTTACTTTGTTTGAAAGCGAAGAAAACGGAAGGCGTAAAAGTTCTGTCTCACTTCCTCACACTTGTTCTCCTGAGCTAAAGCAGCTCCTGACGCAGCACTATCCTCTCCGCTCTGTGCAGGCCCGCCTGTTGTAGAAATGGTTAGTTTTTAAACTTGTGAACTGGAACAAGAACACAGATAACGCTTGTAGGCTTCTGACTGGGAGACTGAGAAAATCCATTGACATTTGAAGTGGCCAAGAACCCTTTCAGGCGTGTAGTATTTATCTGGATGCATCAGCTTTGGTTGAAGAAAAGAAAATGTGTTTCAACGCATTTGAGATGGAGTATTGATATAATATATGAGTGTCATTTATTAGCACATGGACTAACATCTAGAGGCCTTCTGTCTTGTGTCTTTGCAAACCATATCTCCAGACGTTTACGGAGATAAGAACGTTTCAGAGAATAATTTGATCAAACTTAAACTTAAATTCATTACAACAGCTGCACTCGAGCTGACAGTGCCAAGGTTTTGATTTTGAGAGATGGCTTCAGCACAGAGCAAAAAGAAAGGAGCAGTCTTATATTTTATTTATTTTTTTTACATCGCTGAGCACAATTTGTTACAGTCACTGTTCCCATCTTCCCCCTGATCGTGTCACACTCGTACATTGATCTGCAGAGCACACAGGCTCCATGTTTGGACGGTCGTTTTCTAATGGTTTCCTTCAACAGTTGAATCAGCCGATTTTGTTCGGTACTGTAAGAATGATTAAATAATTAATAATTCTCATTGGTCAAGTAAAGCCTGGGTAGTCAAGCTAATGGCACTCGACATCTTTGCACACAACAGGATATTTAACATAAGAACTCTTTTTAATTTTGCACTTATAATAAAGCTTGATTGGATGGGGGTGCTGGATTGTCTCCGACCCAGCGCTCTGAGTACATTTTGTATTTGTCTCATTTTAGATTTGTGATTAGTTCATGTGTCATTCCTATTTAGCTTTTCGTTGAGGTTAAAGGCAGTCATTATTTATCGTTTCATTGGTTTCTGTATTTGGGTTCTTATATCGTTCATCACGTGTTAGGCCTGTTAAACTTGTTGTCATGTCTAGTTTCAGTGTTTCCGGTTTTATTTTGAAGGAGTTGGGTGTTCTTGGTTCACTGTATTTAGTTTCACTTCCCCTGTCCTGTCATTAGGCTCATGTCTTGCCTTTTGCCTTTTGTTTGCAGTTATTTTGCCAGCTCAATAAACGGCTCATTTTTGGTTATTCAAGTCACGTTTCACGTTTTGTTTCGTCTGCATTTGGGTCCACGTTTCACTCTACACGCAGCCAGCCCTGCTGATTGTGACAATTTTAATTCACCTGCATTTCAATGCCCAACAAATTGCAAATTTTCATTTTCTGAAAGAATTTGAAAATGTTTTCTATTTGTCCCCCCAAAAAATGTTTGTTTCTATTAGTTTCATTTTCAGAAGCGCAGCGAAACGTTAGCCACTCTCAGGAGGCGAGAACAACTAGTCTCCCAACGAGCTCACGGAGAGCTTCAGCAGTCCTCGATGCGGCACTATCTAGCGCTCTCTGTGCCTGCATAGCCCTATTAATAAAAGCTGGCAGTGCTGCCCTGTGCTGCACTATGTTACTGAGTAATAATGTTTTTTGTCACAGCAAGGAATATGAATGGGTGTGTGTGTGGCTCAGTGGGGGAATAATGTAGCTTCCAGGGCCCTGTTGTAATATACGAGGGACCACAGAGAGTATCACAACTCTAAAGCATCAATTACCTCAGTCTCTCTCTCTCCCTCTTGCCCTCGCTCTGTTTCTTCCTGCAGTAAATACAATGTAACCTTGTCGTCAGCATCCCCTCCACCTCTGTTTCAATTTGACAATGAAAAATGCAGCTGCATTGAAGAGCGGCGACTGTGTGTTTGTGTGCGTAGCCGTCTCTCTCATCTCTCGCTTTCATTTTGTTTATCGCGCGCATGTGAGGTTTTGTTATCGACTAATAATTTTGGTTTTGTCTGAGAGAGGGATGCGGGTTGTTTTGGTATAGGCAATAATTTCAAATTGGTCTCATTCTTGATCTTGTGCGGATATATACGGTTGCCCCACATGACCCCCTCATCTCAGTCCTTTATCTGCCGGACACCATGGAAATTTACAGCTGTGCATTTCCGTGTGTGTGTAAATCCCGAGGCTAATGTATTGAATCAGAATCACTCGCGCACTCCAATTATTAATTTCTTTGGCCTGCCTGTTCATTTTATTCTCAGGGTGTTGTGAATTATGCAGCATTTATCAAGAAACAAAAGAATATTTTAATATTTTATGATCAAACACTGAATATTTTATAGTTAGACTATAACTGAAACTTGAAGCTTTTTTTCTTAAAAGTGGTTAAAAAAAAATCGGTACAGGTACTGCTCTCCAAAAAAAGAAACCAAAAAAACTAAATGGGACAATGGAAAATATGAATAAGTATGCAATACCATTATATCCAAATTAATTAAACTCTATATTAAATGTAATAATACAAAAACAGCCTATTTAATGTTGAAACTGACATTTTATGTGTTTTCAGCACGTATGCTCAATTTGAATGTTATACAGGGAACTCCTTCAAAGGAAAGTCAAGACAAAAGCAAAATAATAATAAAAATAAAGACTTGAAAAACTCTCTAGTTCTCTACAAAAAAAACCCACATGGTGTATTAACTCAGAGCTAATTGGGTTATATAGTGGCATTATTATAAGGGCGGAGGAGGGCGGTGCCCCATCAGTAAAACAGAGCAATCTAAATTTGCAGTTTGAGTATTTTATCTTGCACAGTATATGATATCTTTAAAAGATTAAATTAAAGCCAGTAATAAACAGCTGTGATCTTCAGGGCCTCAGACAGTGTTGTATTATAAACACAGCACAGTTCTGTCCTGGAAATCACTGCATGTGGTCAGGAGGACATCCTAAAGCCTGTCCGAGAACAGAGTTAATCACTATCCACAAATGCAAGCTGAAACTCGATCATGCAGAGCAAAAAATGTATTGAAATAACATTTAGAAATGTTACTGTGCCTGAGCTAATTTCAGAGACTGAGGTAAAGTGGAAAACTGTCCTGTGGTTTCAAGTTTGAAAATGTTGAATTCTTCCTTGAAGTAAAGAATGTCTCATCCTACGAGCTAAAGAGGATGTGGACCATCTAGACTGCAAATTTAATATAATAATATAGTTTTGAGGAAAGGTTTGGCTTGTGAAAGCAGGAGATCGCAGAACACATGTACAGCTTATGACAGCGGGGCTTGATAGTAAAACAGTACAGCTGCTAAACTGGACGTGTCACGCACATATTTTGGCATATTTACCATAAAAGAAACTCAGAAGTGTCGAGCAGCTGAAATCATTTTACTATAAAGCGAGAAATAAATGAGAAATTAGTCTTATTGCTTTTTTGAAAGAAAAGGTGATGCAGCGCACTTTTTATTTAACATTTAATATGTAGTGTTTGTGGATGTAGTGTTTAAATTATTGAATTATTATTTTTATTTACATTTTACATAGAGCCACGATACTTTCATAACATTTTTTTGCTGTAATTATTTTTCTTTTGCAGTTTGCTTTACTAACTTCGTCTTTAATGTCAGCAATGGTTTCATCAGTCTTTGTGTTTTGTGCAGACGTGGAGGTTTGCCTCTCCGCTCCACGTGTTTCTTGAAGTTTGTCGATATCTGAGTGAAAGTTGCAGGGGAGGTATTATTGCAGATGTCATGGGAGAGTGCACATCAGGCAACATCTGAACGGCGGCACATCGTTAATCATATGAGGCCTGTCCTCCGCGACCCCGTCCTGTAATTTGTAGAACCTTTAACAGTGTTAACTGTCCTGTTTTATGAGCCCTCCACTAATACTGAAGTGCGGAGATAAATCACCTCAGCACGCAGTCCGTGGCTGCATTTTGGAATTGGCTGTGTGTGCATTGACCTGCGGAGAGGCGGATGAAGGGGAAATGGGGCAGGAGATGGAGCGGCGGGGTCGACTGCTGATATGAAGACTGTCTGTGCCCAGAGGGTTAAAAGCTGGTCCGTTTTATAAATCAGATTTATGTCCACTGCCGTCAAAGCATTGTTGAGCAAGATAGCAAATCCTCAGCTGTTCTGACCTTTAGTAGCACGTCTGTGCGTATTTTAATTATTATGAGACATTTATGGATAAAGACTTTCCTTGATATACTGTACGTGATTCGGCAGCTAAAACACTTTTTAAAAATTCGCTGGGCTGCGATGGTGCAAAAAGAAGAAGAAGAAATTAAATGAATTCACAATTTTAAAGAAAATCTGATTTTGAAGGCTGATTTAAGTCCTTTGGTTTCCTGCTCATATCAGGTCAGCAACAACCAAGATGACTGCATGGAAATACTACAAATACATTTTCCTAATTATGATGAGATTCCTGCTGATGGACAATGATGCAACCTACACAAGCTGCCGATGACGTCACTGGCATTTATGAATCTGCGTTGTGCATTATGTGTTAATTACCGTTCGGTCATGTCATGTCTGATTTATGCATGGAGCAAGTGTCGTGTTCAGTCTCCAGGAAGTACTGGAGAATGTCTGTTGTTTAAAAAGATTTAATATGCTTCAGCAGTTGAAATTACAAGTTACAGCACTGGACCTCTCTGTGAAATCAGCCATCTGTCTTCACAGAAAGGATGACCCCGGATGGAGCCGTGCAGTTTTATACCCCAACAAAAACAAGTATTCTTCCGGAAGCGATGTGGTGGTCCGACTGTTTCCCTATGAGTCTTCTCTCCAACCTCCTATCTGCTCCTTCCTGGAATAACAGAAACAGAAAAAGAAAACACCTCCCTGCGTAGCCTTGATTATAAATCTCTTACTGATTCTATTTATTATCTAAGTTCGGGATATTCTGTTCAGACTCCCTTGGCCCAGTAAATATCATCCTGAGTGTTAGCTAGTTATGATGTGTAAGCATGCTGCGAAAAAACCCTCTGGACTCTACGTCAATCACAATATTTCAATTCAGTCATAGCACTGAATGAAGCTTCCGACCTTCAAAACATGGAGCTCCAACTCTTTAATGATCCCATCACAATGTGCATATAAAAAACAGCTTAAATAATTTTAATCCTAACACCAGCCGATAGAAACAAATAAAAAGCTGGGACATCTTTTGTTGTGATTAGCTTTTTTCAGGGACAGATATCTGTGTTCCTCAAGTTCTTCCATTTATTTGTCCATTCCTTCACATCCATTCCCGCAGTTTTAACAAAATCACTCCATGATTATGCCGACATTCGTGAATTCTTACATTAATGCTGTTATTATTTCTTATATTGAAATAAGTTGTCACTGGTAAATTCAAAACCTGGTGTAAAAAAGTAGCTGGACATTGATAGTGCTGAAAAGCTGCGCGACATGCCGTGTGGTTAAGGTTTTAGGCAGGTTAGCATCAGTTTGGACTGTAGGGTTTCAGATTTGTTAGTGGTTGCTACGTAGCTATGGCGTAGTTTTCGCACTGAAGCATAAATCCTCAGTCAGTCTGTATTGCCACAATAATTCAAACCCCTGTGTTTGTGTTTTTCTCAGGGAGTTCCCGGAGGTCCTGGCTCACCTGGTAGAGATGGTCCCCCAGGATCAAGGGTAAGATACTGACATGATGTTCAGCTTTGCTGGTTTGTGTTACGCTGCCTGATTTGTTGGTTGTTGGAAATGTAGAGTGTAGTGTACTGTCTAATGCATGCATTTGGTTAACTACAGTCTGAAATACAGTACATAGGGGTGGACGTTTTAATTTAATGGGGTGTAAAATACAATTCTGAAAGTGATCATCTAAATAAAAAAGGCACAATGGATGAGATCTGCCTTTAAAGATAAAACAGTAAAACAGCTGCATAATCACTCCGCTGTCATCACGAAAATATGCTCTAATACACTAAATAAGTTTTGAGGAAATATACATAGATTCATTAATATTCATGGCATTTCTTTGTAGTTTCTTTAATATGAAAATCAAAGTTTGCATTCAGTTAAATGAGTTAGATAAATAATACCATACAAAGGAAAGTGAAAACAGAGGCGTGTTTATTGAGAACATTTTTTATGATCCATTTCCAGCTTTGCACAGCGCCTTAACCTGTTAGCAGTCGGACGTACCGCCCACGGTACATTGGATGGTTTAGGGGACTAATTGTAAATTTGTAGGACTGCTAAGGGGTTAATGTCCAGCTGCATTTCTCTGTTTAGTTTTATGTGTCTTCATAAAACCATGCATGTCTTCCCCCAGTTGTTCAGAGCTACATCACCCTGGTTTCATGTACAGCATTCACAGTATATGAGATCCAGCACTTTTAGGGCTCTGTGATACCAGCTGGTCTGTAGTTGATGCTGACAGCGGGATCAGGCCTTACAATGCTCAACTGGACTGTAAATACCAAAACAGAAACATAGCCAGAGGGTAATGTATCAGCAAGCAGAAAAAAGGAGGTTTATTCCAAATATGTAACATAGTCATAGAAGCCTGTTGTCCTAGTCTGGCTCCTGGAGAGGTGAAAGTCTTGCACTTCATCCATCTGCTGTCTCTTTTTTGGCCCACACATGTCCAAGCACTCATCCCCTCAGTGGTAGTTGTCAGAAGACGTCTTGCATAGTTTTCAGGCTTGTCATGTGGTTTCCTTGAGGATGCTTGCATGTTGGCCAGAGTTTCTTCTCACTGTGCCAGAGAGGTTTGGAGTTCATGAACTTTTAGAAGGAAAACAACCAACTTACATTATAATTTGGTTTAATTAAATCAGTCAGTGACATCTTTGTAAACTTAAAACTTTTTTTACTTGATCTTTTTGCCACCTGAATTTAAATACAGTATTGAGAAAGTTCAGATTTGATTATCAGAAATTTTCCACAGAGTCAAACTGAATTCACAGTGAAGTTTCAACAAATTGTACAACTCGTGCTGACTTAAAGTTGTGTTACACTCAGTACTTACTTATGTAGCACATGACTTTTAAGATTTGTAATGTTGTCTCAAAGCAACATCACACTGTGTACTACTAGAAATGCCACTTTCACCAAAAACATTTATTAAGATCTGCAAGCATTTGTGCCTTTGGCCTTATGTTTTTGCTACACATTCGCATGAATACAATAAATACTGTGGAAAAAATCTCGAGCCGTCCCTCATTCTTTATTTTTTGCTAGGAAAATGTGAAATGTATTCAAATGTGCAAATGTACATGGATATACAGTATATAAGGCAAAAAAAGAGTTTGTATAAGTCTAACAAGCTTGATAGTCAGTATTTTGCTATGATCACTATTATTCTTCAATAAAGCCTGAACTCTCTTAGGCAAGCTATCTTTCTACATGT
The DNA here is from genome assembly GCF_000239375.1 of Pundamilia nyererei. Classification (NCBI taxonomy): domain Eukaryota; kingdom Metazoa; phylum Chordata; class Actinopteri; order Cichliformes; family Cichlidae; genus Pundamilia; species Pundamilia nyererei. The sequence goes on along the minus strand of NW_005187545.1, from coordinate 429,625 downwards.
CATTTAGTGAAATAAGTATTTGATCCCTACAATCCAGCCCTAATTATGGCTCTCCAAGATTGATTGTAATGTGGCCACAGCCAATTACAGACACTTCTGATCTCAACTCTTTGTACATACAGGGAGTGCAGAATTATTAGGCAAGTTGTATTTTTGAGGAATAATTTTATTATTGAACAACAACCATGTTCTCAATGAACCCAAAAAACTCATTAATATCAAAGCTGAATGTTTTTGGAAGTAGTTTTTAGTTTGTTTTTAGTTTTAGCTATTTTAGGGGGATATCTGTGTGTGCAGGTGACTATTACTGTGCATAATTATTAGGCAACTTAACAAAAAACAAATATATACCCATTTCAATTATTTATTTTTACCAGTGAAACCAATATAACATCTCCACATTCACAAATATACATTTCTGACATTCAAAAACAAAACAAAAACAAATCAGCGACCAATATAGCCACCTTTCTTTGCAAGGACACTCAAAAGCCTGCCATCCATGGATTCTGTCAGTGTTTTGATCTGTTCACCATCAACATTGCGTGCAGCAGCAACCACAGCCTCCCAGACACTGTTCAGAGAGGTGTACTGTTTTCCCTCCTTGTAAATCTCACATTTGATGATGGACCACAGGTTCTCAATGGGGTTCAGATCAGGTGAACAAGGAGGCCATGTCATTAGTTTTTCTTCTTTTATACCCTTTCTTGCCAGCCACGCTGTGGAGTACTTGGACGCGTGTGATGGAGTATTGTCCTGCATGAAAATCATGTTTTTCTTGAAGGATGCAGACTTCTTCCTGTACCACTGCTTGAAGAAGGTGTCTTCCAGAAACTGGCAGTAGGAGTGGGAGTTGAGCTTGACTCCATCCTCAACCCGAAAAGGCCCCACAAGCTCATCTTTGATGATACCAGCCCAAACCAGTACTCCACCTCCACCTTGCTGGCGTCTGAGTCGGACTGGAGCTCTCTGCCCTTTACCAATCCAGCCACGGGCCCATCCATCTGGCCCATCAAGACTCACTCTCATTTCATCAGTCCATAAAACCTTAGAAAAAGCAGTCTTGAGATATTTCTTGGCCCAGTCTTGACGTTTCAGCTTGTGTGTCTTGTTCAGTGGTGGTCGTCTTTCAGCCTTTCTTACCTTGGCCATGTCTCTGAGTATTGCACACCTTGTGCTTTTGGGCACTCCAGTGATGTTGCAGCTCTGAAATATGGCCAAACTGGTGGCAAGTGGCATCTTGGCAGCTGCACGCTTGACTTTTCTCAGTTCATGGGCAGTTATTTGGCACCTTGGTTTTTCCACACGCTTCTTGCGACCCTGTTGACTATTTTGAATGAAATGCTTGATTGTTCGATGATCACGCTTCAGAAGCTTTGCAATTTTGAGACTGCTGCATCCCTCTGCAAGATATCTCACTATTTTTGACTTTTCTGAGCCTGTCAAGTCCTCCTTCTGACCCATTTTGCCAAAGGAAAGGACGTTGCCTAATAATTATGCACACCTGATATAGGGTGTTGATGTCATTAGACCACACCCCTTCTCATTACAGAGATGCACATCACCTAATATGCTTAATTGGTAGTAGGCTTTCGAGCCTATACAGCTTGGAGTAAGACAACATGCATGAAGAGGATGATGTGGACAAAATACTCATTTGCCTAATAATTCTGCACTCCCTGTAAAGCACACGTGTGGAATGGACAAGACCAAAGAGCTGTCATGGAAACAATTGTAGAAGCGATTGTGGAAACATTATGCTTTGAAGCTGTTTTTCTGTTAAGGGAACAGGACAACCTCACAGCACTGAAGGGCTAAAGGACGGGGCCATGTACTGTAAAAATCTTAGATGGGAACCTCTTTCTGTTTGCTAGAACAGTGAAGATGAGTCATGGATTGGTCTTACACCATGACAGTAACTCAAAACATACCACCAAGGCAACAACTGGCCTAGCCAGTCCCCAGACCTCCATCCTATTAAATAAAATCTGTGGAGGGAGCTAAAGCTTTGAGTTGCCAAGCAGCAGCCAAGAAACCTAAAGGACTTTGAGGGTTTCTGTGAGGAGTAGTAGGCCAAAATCCTTCCTGAGATCTGTGTAAACCTGGTAACCAACTAAAAGAAATGTCTTACCACTGTGTTTGCCAACAAAGGTTTCTACTTTGGTATCAAATACTTATTTTATTAACTGATATGCAAATCAGTTTATAATTTTATTGTGTCCATTAAACAGTGAAACTACCATAAAGCCATGAAGCCTGTTCATTTCCCCCACTGTAATGATGACTACTTGAGACAAAAATTGTAAATTTAGATTGATCAGTCCATAAAACCTGTTTCCACCGATTTTCAGTCCAATACTTGTGTAATTTGGCATACCTTAGCCTTTTCCTGTTTCCTCTCTCCTTCTTGACAGCCATCCTTCCATCGAGACCATTTTGATGAGGATTTGATGAACAGTAGATGGATGAATTGAAGGCCAGATGCATCCTCAGATTTTTTTTATTTTTTTTATTTTTTAAGGACTTCGAGATACTGTTCATCTGCTGTAGATAGTTTTTTAGGCTTGCCAGTTCTTCTGTCCACCACGTCTCCAGTTCCCTCAATTTTTGTTTTTTAGGACACATTGCACACCATCCTGATTATATGTCAGTTTTTAGGTAATAGGTCTATGGGAATTATCTCTTTGGTGCAAAATTGGTGCATATTTTATGGCCACTGAACTGTGTCATCTTGTTTGTTTGTTTTTTTGTAGATTCAACTAAAGAAATTAGAAAGGGGTAGCTCAAGACTTTTGCACAGTACTGTAAGCACCTAAACAGTGTAAAAGCACCTAGCATCTGCATCATCAGCTGATGATGTGCCCGTTCCCTTTCCCTCTTTCCACTGCGTAGCCACTCTGGTGATATTTGTTCACTATGAGTGCACCATACGGATACTTGTAGAGCACCTCACATAGATGGATTGTGTGAAGGCTCTTAAGCACTTAACTTGTGTGTAAGGAAGAACGTGATTTGAGAAACACAGCAGGTGTATCTGTCAGACTGTGCAGCAAATACAGTATAATGATGCAGGCATTTAGTAAAAGAGTCCAGGAAACTGTTGCAGGATCAGTAGCAGCACTTCTCAGCTGTCTTAGTACACTTAAGCCAGTGAACTTAATGCTCACAGGGATTTGTTCTTTTTTTTCCTATTTCTTTTTCTTTTGGATTCAGTTCTTTAATACTTTTAAAATATTAAAGCTCAGTTTGATACCACTTGACAGACTAATGTACATCATTTATATTAGAGTGTGCGCCATATTGTAATATTTTTAAACGTTAAAGGCTCTGCAGAGCTGCTACAAATGTGGATCGAGAGTTGGCTTGTGTGTTCAAACGCTACGCTACAGACTGCATCCAACAACACTCTGACTGTAATGGAAAGATTTACAGTCCAAAACACTGAGTCAGAATACGCTTGGTTTTTCACAGCTGACATTTTGGCTCATAGTAAAAGAAAAAACTGAAAAATTGCTGTTAACATAAATCATAAGAGTAAGCTAGCTAGCGAGCAAGAGCAACGCAAAGAAAGTAACACTGAAACTAAAGCAGCTGTGCTTCCAACGTATGTTTACTCAAAATGTCTTTACATCATCACCTCAACCTGCTAATTAGTGAAGTACAGTATTTAACTAATTAACAGCATTATTAATTACTAGAATGGTTTTTTTGTTTCTGTAATGATCAGTATGTGCAAGCTCATTAATCAAAATAATAATTTTAATGCTATAGTATAATTATTGTTGTCATCCATAAATATTCAAATTGACTGCTTTACAAAACGGCAGATAGATTAAATAATAAAGCACATTATTATTATTTTTATTAAGATTTCAAATGAAAATCTTTACTTGCAGCTGAATATTATGCTTGATTAATTTCTGACTTCTCAGAGAACTCCAGTATGCCAGCTCAAATGTGGCTATAACAACATGAATTCAGGAATTTTTTGTTTTAAAAGGTTTTTGACAGGTTTCTAAAATAACATAACATAAAACTGTATATAAAGTTTTCTGAAGCTTCTTAACTAAGCGTATTTGCATTAAAAACAGATTATGAAACAGTTCAGGATTATAGCTGAAGCAATATATTGAATAGTTTCCATCTACAGCTTTTTTCCTCTACAACTACCTACAGATGCTAGGTGTAAGTTCAAAAGGGCAGCTTTTACTTGAGGGGTCTAGTCTGCGAGCGACTGGTCCAACACAGCTAACAAAATGAGAATGAGTGTCAGAAACAAAGCCAGACACACACAGGCCGATTGACACAATAAAGGGGTTACTGGACGCTTGACACATTGCTCTAACGCTGTCTGGCAGAGGAAGATGGAAACAGCTTGAATACACTGAGGGGGGACAATTAAACACAGGTGCAGCTCATTAGGGTGGAGCGCACAATCACAAAGGTAGGAAATGCACCAGAGCTGGAGGTATCTGAAACAACAGACACGGGCAGGTACAATATCTAACAGGAAATTACAGATATAATCAACAGTTAAAAACATAATTTTGGAGCCCTGGTGGGACATCGCAATCACCAGCCTGCACTGTATCATACACTCAAGGAATACCGTGTTTACCAACCTAATTATTGAGTGTAATCGTGTTCAATTACTTTTCAGGAAGCAATTTTAGCTGCTCTCGATTGGAGAGGCGTCCCCTCTGCGCCACTGTGCATGACTGACCTCCCACATTAATATTTCATCAACATGCTACAGATCTGCCGTGAATTTTATGTTTTTAAAAATAACCCACAGTGCACTGGTGTGTAAACTCGCAAATTGTTAATGAGAATTCAGTTTCCATGCAAATAGAGAAAATATCTCTAATCAGTGCTTTAATTGCTGTGGAATTAAATCCAGCAGTGCTCTCAGGCTGAATGCATCCAAAGAAGGAGGGAATAGCGCTAAATATCAGTTCATCAGATGTTATCGATGCAACAGCAATCTCTGATATCAACAGTCATTTAACTGCAATATAGAAAGGAAGCTTTTACCAATTGAGCAGTAATTAGAGAAACTTAATAGCCATTCACAATGCGTGTGGTACTTTTGGGATTAGCAATAAATGGGGATTTACACCAGCCTGTATCATCCAGTGTGTACAATGCCAGCTAGGGAAAGCAGATGATCCTTTCCTGATACGGTAAAACTGTATCAGTATCACTCTCCTCCTATGGGCATACACACAGTACAGAAGTCTTTAAGAGGTGTATATAAGCCAAAGATAGCCTGGCTTGGAGAAAAAACAAACACAAGTCTGCCTAAAAGTGGACTGCTGCCAGTTAGATCAGATGAAACAACAGCAACTGTCTCCGAGGTACTTTATTTGTTCGTAATATCACAGAGAAATGGATCAAGCAAAGCTATAAATCTTTATTTTGTCAAAGTTTCCCAACTCAGGAGAAAACTAAGTTGATCCAAGTTTTCCCCAAGATCCAGGCTCATGAAACCGTGATGAAATTCTTGTGAGGGCCATCACTTTGGCTCGCACATTTATTATTTGGGATCTACCGGTGACTTATAAATTATCCAACACTGCGACGCTACAGTTCTCACCCGTCTGTGTCCTCGCAGGACTTTGCATAGAAAGTTTAAAATTAATACAAAGACTTTTTAATAGAGGTTACAAAAACAGAGCCTGTGCACTGTTGATGGATATTATGCTGCAGTTAGATTAGGCTCCCCACAGTTTCTCAGAATATAGCCCTTAAACCTGCAGCTGCTCTGATTCTGAAATGCAACAGCAGTGATACATTTTCATGAGCCTGACCTCTGTGAGAAAAGGCCGGAGACTGAATTTCTTATTTGAACCTCAGAGACAGAAAAGGAAAAATCAGGATTGCACTATAGCTGTAACTGATGATGTTTGTGTGTACATTAGACATTATATTAGTGCTGGATGGATACATCCGTACTATACTTGCATTAATGAAACATTTTGTGTGATTAAATGGTGAGTATTTAGTGCGACTGCTGGCGGACTTCTGCCCAGGACCTCAGCAGATTTGCTTCACAAAGATTTGAATTCTTGTTGCTCCTCATTCGCTTCTGCTCAGACTGAAAGGATTTCAAAGTAAAATGTATTCGACATTTTAAGGCATGACTACTGGGAGGATCTGAGGCCCTCTCCAGAGTCCCATTAGTGGGTTGACGAGTGTTTACTGTGTGACACCAGAGTAACTCTCGCTGAAGAGTTTTCAGATGTCTCATAGCAGCTCAGCTATTTCAGAGAAACTCCGGCATATCTTGTTGTGCAATAAGTGCAGATTTTGTTGTGCTGTCACAAACTGCTTATATTTATTTGAAAGGATGACAGTTTAACTTTGGTGACAGTAGGATGTAGCCCGACTGGGGAGTCTTCATTTGTGTCATACTCTCCATGTTTATGTCGCTTTGTTGTTATTAATGGATGGCTTCCCCTCACAAAGGTTAATCTGAGTCTGTTAAGACTGAAGGGGACTCAGTGTTTAACCACAAAGTACATCCAAACTGGAATGAAAGGATTAGCTTAACCTCAGGTTAAGCTGTTCTCCAGAACACTACGATGCCGTGTTCAGCATTAATAACAGGGAATTTGTTCAATTCGAATTACAACTATATTTTGACCTAAAACAAGTCCACCATCATGTCATTTCAAATCATGTTATTATATGTGGGCATTCAGAAAATTGGCCTACACAATTTCAGTGTGCTTCTGATATAAAAACTGTGCTTTTGAAAAAGAATCACCGCATAGTACATAAATGTATCATGCATGAAGTGGTAGAGGTGCATTTAAAATCACAATAACAATCACCTAAAGGTTTTGTAAGGTAAAGATCCTGCAGCTATAAGCGAGCACTTGGTAACAGTGGGAAGAAAAAACTCCCTTTTCACAGGAAGAAACCACCAGCAGAACCAGGCTCAGGGAGGGGCGGGGCCATCTATCAGGACCGGTCGGCGGTAGGGGGTGAGGATAGACAAAAGACGCAGACTTATGATTAAATGCAGAGCGGTGTTTAAAAGTAAAAGAGAGTGAAAAATAATAAAACTGTGTTTTGTATAAAATGAAAGTAGATTTGATTTGGTGTGTGCAGTTACCACCAGCAGAAGCTGCAGATGCAACAGCGTTTGGGTTCCCAGAGAAGCCCACAGGAATTAAAAGAGTGCAGCCGACTTTAATAAATGTACTGTATTTCACTCATGCAGGGTCTGCCAGGTAATACTGGACCACAGGGGCAACGAGGACCCCCAGGACCAGTTGTAAGTCTGTTTTCTTATTAGTTGCACTGTGATTTTGTGTGAAAAATCCACTTGATCCCTCAGCTTTCAGCCATCTTTGTTCTCCATCTGCACCTTTTTCAGGGAGCACCAGGAGCACCAGGAGCTCCAGGACCAGGTGGGCCAACAGGGCCACAAGGGGATCAAGGAGTTCCTGTGAGTGAAAATGTTTTTTTTGTTTGTTTGTTTTTCGGTTTTGTTTTTTTGTTGTTGTTAAGATTAGTATGATACTGCATTTATCTGAGGACTTTGCAATGAAATATTATGACATGATGCGCTGTGTATGCTGAGAAAACACCTTATTGTCTGACCAGAACCATATTAACCAACCTTCACATAAACCTACCTACACAAAGTTTAGGAAGTGTAAATACACATTTTGGTTTTTTCCCTCATATTCAGATGTAATTAGTCCTTGAGGAAGTCTTGTTCTCTTCCACTTTATATTTCCCTTTTCCTCTGCTTTTGAGCAGTAATCAAACTAACATCACAACCTCTGCCAAGGAGGTCATGTTTTTGGTAGTGTGCATATTCAATTCAATTCAATTCAATTTTATTTATATAGCGCCAAATCACAACATAAGTCGCCTCAAGGCGCTTCATATGGGTCATGTTAACATGTTAACAAGAATTCATCTTACATCCACCAAGGTGCTTAAGGTCAACTTAATGATTTACTGGTCGCAAATTGAGAAGCCTTAAAACTTTTATTTTAGCTTTAATATCCGAAGTACAGTAAGTCAGACTTGTTTAGCCCTTTAGAAGAATTTGTGCAGGAAACATAATTTTAGATGAGGATGCTGAGGAGATGGTGTGGGGATCCATGCTTTGTGTAATGCTAACAGGAACAGATGATACTGTGGAGTCCTGTGACAGCTAATCTAGTCTTGGGTCAGCTTTGCAGGCCAGCAGCAAGTTTGGCTCAGACAGTAGGGCTATAAATCACTTCCTCTCTCCTCAACATATACCCAAAAACAGTGAGAGATCACATCTGGCAATTCTACGAGATACAGAAGGAGGGGGGGTAGCAAACACTTTATGAATGTACAAACATGCATCCATTGAATGAATGGAAAAACATTTTCCTTCCTGGCGTTTTATTAAACTTTGAGTTTCAAACTTTATCTCAACCAGAAATTACTGATTCAGTGTCTGTTCTGCCCCCTGCAACCTTTCACCAGTGCTGCAGGAGAATATTTTTCTTCTTAAACAAGTTGTTTAAAATAGCAGACAGTTAATTCTGGAGGGAAATTTACCACTTTGCTTCAGAAGTGAGTCCTAGAGTACTCTACCTGTTTGTCTGAGGTAGAACCTGGTACATCTATCCCACTACTCTGACAAATTAGATAAGAGACAGTTTCTTGAGCACAGAGTGAGCATAGAGTTTAAAAATGCAGAGAAGAAGGTCATTCTGCACTTTCTACAAATTCTTGCCTCGAGCATCTAATGTAAAACCCAAACTGTTCTGTTAGGGAAGACATGGTGCATCTGGAAATGCTATGTGCCATCTGTAAATATAGGGATTTATGAAGCTTTTTAATAGAGACTTAGAACAAAACATATGCATGGAGGTCTTTGGAAGGGAGAAGACTGAGTGAGAATCTAAATATGCTTTACTCCTTGATTGACTTGCATATTTGCCAAATCTCATTCTGGTTGTCAGTAGATGTTGAAACACGTCGTAGCTCTCGCCAACGTCCTGAGTTTGTGGGACTGAGACCAGATACAGTTTCTGGATGTGGTTTCCAGCTAGTCAACCACCTGAGGGGTTGACTAGCTGGCGTTTGCCAGTTATGAAAAGGAAAAAAAGGAACAAACCTAGTGGCTGTTTTATGAGTCCACATTTGAAGTCTTCGCAAGTGGACTTTCCTTCTCAGATAAAATGGGAAATATTTTGAGTGAAAAAACACCAACTCTGCACTTTGGAAAGACTCTTTGTATACATGACATGTTGGAAAGACACTTTTGATTGAGTCATAAAAGAAATTTGATTTATACCAGAGCTGTTCTTCTGTCTTTCTTGTGCTCTTTGGCACCTGATGAGATAGTCGACATTTATGTGCCCAGGAAGATTCAGAACCTCCAAACAGGCACGCAGCGGAGGTCCAGGAAGAGACTTTTATTGTTCAGACCTGCACTCCAATTCAGCCACTGTGTCAAATGTTGGCAAAGCCTTTTTATCATCTGTGGTATAATATGCATATAATATCCCAGGCCAGCATGCACGCATTTTCTCTATCCCTCTCAGCTCAGCCTCCCTCACACACACACAAACGCAGCCTGTCAGTTGGTGGTCAAGGACACGTTTTCCCAAGATAAACAAAACTCTATTCAAAAGCTGCAGCAGCATCACACTTATATTTATTGTATCAGCTCACGGTTCACGCGGCCATGAAATCTTTGTTTTTAATTTGCCTCTGATATGCAAGCTTGGCAGGTATTTCAGAGTATGCGCGTACCGTGTTCAGATATGCATCTCTGTGCTTTACAGTGTTGACATTGGAGGAAAGCAAGCCCATCCAAGACACAGATGATGCCCTCTGTTTGTGAGCACTCTAACTTTGGAGCTCATGAGTGTTATGGAAAGAAAACAAAGACTCTGGGCTCATTTTGTCATATTTTAGATGTATTTAGTTGTACTAGCTGTTATGTCAGAGATGAAAAGAGATGAAGAGATGGGGCTTGATAAGATGGGGACAGAAAAAGAGATGGCTGTGTGTGAGCATTCAGCCCTGTTGACTGTTTATTCTCCTCATGTGCTTTTATGTTCCAGGGTCCTGCTGGTACCAAAGGCGATAAAGGAGAAAGAGTAAGTCTTTCCACTGTTTTGCAGCTCTTTAGAGCAAATCCTGTTTTACTGGTTTTATTTTGCTGTGGAAATACAGTTATTTTTGCTGAAGTAAAACTTCTAACAATTACTCACTAATACCTCCCGCCCATGTTGTGGAGAAACCGCAGCGTACCGCAGCACGCAGTTCCTGTTCGTCTTTTTGCACAAACGTTCACTCTATTCCTCTTGCTCTCCCTCAGCCTCGTTTAAGGCGCACCAAATCAAATCAGTGTTCATGGTCCAAATTTGCAGCAGTGCAGGGTCTGTATTTCTGCTGACACGGGAAAGAGGCCGTCACCGCCGAGGGCTTGAGAGACACGCAACTTGCCAGCTTGAATCGAACCTGTAATTCCTGTTTCTGCTTCATTTTAAGCAACTATTGGGGACATTTGTACCCTGCTGCAGTTAATTTCAGTACAACATGACATGAAAGGCTGGGAGAAAACGTGCGAGAGGATTTTTTTTTCTTAGTGTATATTTGGGTGAGGTGGCCCAGTTGTGATGGTAGGAAAGCTCTAGTGAATTGTTTAACTCTTAAACAATACATTTTTAATGCAATGTTATTTTTAATGTGTATTCTTGCTCTTATATAAACAAACACCTGATGCTCATAGTCAGAGAGACAGAGGTTCAGATAATCTGACATTAGGGGGCAAATTTAGTAAGCAGGACAAATTAGCAAAGATGCACTCAGTCGAGTGCAAGGTAGCCAGTCCACTTCAATAATGATCCGCGTTTTATCGAAAGCAGCACACACTTCAGTAACAAAAACAAGCAGACCTGCTCATCGGCGGTGTATGTTTGCACAGCTGTTCTCTGGGTAAATCCGACAGCACAGGTGGAGCATCAGAATAACAGCTGACCAGCACGATATGTGAAAAAAGACAAAGAAATATTGTCAGATTTCCATCATTCGCAAGTACTGCGATTGATGCAGGTATTAATTAAAGTAATATTACATATTCTAAGATAAAGACATTAATCTACACATTTCAGATCTCTATGAGTCCTGTTGAATGCTGCATTTGGTACATAAAAGCTCTGATATTAGCTTAAAAACTACATGAAAGTTACGCTCTATGTGTGTTTGTAATGAGATTTCCCTTCCTGAGTTCTGATCTGTTTCATTAAAATACTTGTTTTTTGAAGACTAGAAATATGGGACCATGCTCATAGCCCTGAGCCATCTACCAGTGGCAATTACACATGAATCCTGCTCGTCCATATAAATGAGACATGCTTCTATTCTCTGTGAAATTTGATGACATTTGTGGTAAATTACAAGCTACAAACCTTTTAAATACTTTCCTCTCTAAATTTTTGCTCGGCAAAACTGACACAGTGCCTCTTAAGTAACTACTGACAGCCACTTTTTAAACAAAATGACAATATGAAAAAAAATATGATAAAGAAGATCATGATAAAAAAATCTTCCTGAGCAGGTAAAGTCCCGTGTCAATCAACAATGGGACAACATTTCTCTCCCAAAAGACCAACAGCTGGTGTCTTCAGTTCCCAGATGTTTATAGGCTGTTGTTAAAAGAAGAGGGGATGCTACACGGTGCTAAACATGCTGTTGCTGCTATCAAATTGCTAATATTTTTCCTAAAATAGTGAATACTTTTTAACATTTGATATTTTTTCTAGTTTTATTGGGAATAATATATGGGTTATGAGAGCCACAAATCATTTTACATGCAATACAACGTCCCAAACGTTTTGTTATTGGCTTTGTAATTTCATCTTTTTTGAGATGTAGTCTGGGTTGTTTTTCACACCTCCTGTGTCGTACTCCTCATGACAAGTTAACTGCTTAAAAAAAAAGAGATTAATTTTTAAAATACTATAGAAGCACACTCAACAAAGTTAGCCCAAATAATTAGTGTAATTAAATCTTGATTTATATTTAATCGTCCTGTTTTCACGTACTTGCTATGGTTCTGGCTTTCTGTTTTGTGTCAGTGTGGAGTAAAGGTGGAGTACACTCATTAAACACCCATAAAAAAACACCCGCCCACCACTTTATCAACGTCTGGTCTGGCAGCTTATGTCTGTGTGGTTGTGTAAAGTCAGATCCTACGAGCTCTGTGTTTGTTCTTCCAGGGTGATGTGCAGTCCCAGGCGGCTGTGCGAGCTATTGCACGTCAAGTGTGTGAACAGCTCATCCAGAGTGAGTAATCTCGATTTTTTACAGATTAACACGAGCATGCTTCATTACTTCTGATTTTTTTTTTTAAATAACAAAACATACATGAATGTCAAAAGTTAAATCTGGGTGTTTTCAAATCATTCAATCTCCACCATCTATTTCAGGCCACTTGTCACGTTACAACTCCTTCCTGAACCAGATCCCCATGCAGCCAGCGGTGTCAGTCCGAACAGTGCCTGGACCACCGGGAGAGCCGGGTAGGAGAGGCACCCCTGGTCCTCAGGGAGAGCAAGGTCCAGCCGGGAGGCCAGGCTTTCCCGGTACTAACGGCCAGAACGGGCAACCAGGCGAGAGGGGTGAGACATAAAGCTGTGCTCATGGTTAAAATCCGAGTTTGTTGACATTAGACAGCTCATGTCAACAGGCACACATCGGTAATTTTTTTTCCCCTTATCACTGCTATGGCTGAGGAGTCAACATCCCACATTTAACAGCATCAAAAAGACAGAAACTTGAGTATTTATTAGGCATGTGTTTGTGTGTAATATTTAGCAAGACATAAAGAAAAATACAGTCACAAGCCTTTGAAGTAATTTAACGTCTTTAAGACAGATAATAGGAATATTAGCTGCGAGATACACATGAAATAAAAACTGCAGTGAGAAAAGTAGAGCCCCTAGTGTGAGTTGCACTCTGGGTAAAATAAGTACCAATTTTCTGACTATGAGTACCATCAGATGAACCTGCCTGGTTCTGCTGTGCTCATTATTTCAGCTGTACATTGTCAGTGTCCAGACAGAAACCCGTCATCTCTGTGAATTATACATTACAAATGCTGAATTTTGAAAAGTTGCTTTAAACCCCCAAAAGCTCAACACATTGAGCTTCCATGTTTTTCCATGTCACTAATTATCAGTGAGAAAAAGAAAGGATTCGGGGAGGGGAAAAAAGCAAGAAATTCTCAAACCCGCCTGCTTGTTTGCTGTATTTTGTGGTCTGTGTAGGTTCCAGACAAACTCACAGTCAGCATCAGCGCTCCTGTGAGGTTCAGTCCAGGCCAGAAGACAGTAACTCTAATATCCATGAGGTCATTCCCCTGCCACGAGCCCTCAGAGGAGAAACAGCCTTTATGAGGCTCCATTCTCATCACGAAAACACGCAACCCACACTGAAGAACCACATGCTGAATGAGCCTGTGCACACACACACACACACACCCACACACTCACACGGAGAAGGCTTTGGAAAGCTCAGAGCGCTTGAACTTGTGTCAGGGAGTGTCAAGGTTCAGGTCTTTGAGTCTCCCTAATGACATTTATGATCTGTAGCCACTGGTCTACTACAAACACACTAATTTACTGTTTTATAGAACTGAAACCAGAGTAAGCATCCATTCTAAGATGTATGGCTTTCATATGAACAGATGGTGAGCGCAGGGCTACCAGAATCAGGCTCAACATTAGAATATTTTCAGTAAAATTGACAGACAGTGAGACAATGGAGTTGCAATCATCAAGTTACAGTCATAATGAAGCCACCGTAGTAGAAAACGCATTTTTATTTGAGGTAATGTCAAATGTTTTCCAGCCTCGTGGTGCTTACTTCCTTTTTATTGATGCGATTGATTAAGGCGGTCGTAAAAGCAGCACGGCAGAAAATCTGCACATTAGTTTTATGTGGTTCTTTAATATTAGAGTGTACAAAAAATATTCCATTAGGTCATTCGAACAGCTGCGCAGAGCAGACGTTGGGTTTATCATACATTTTATTGGGCTGATCACAGAGGCATAATTCATTTAGCAAATTTTCTATGAAAATATTCATATAATACAACGTTGGGAGAGCAAGTATTGGACAATTATACTCAGAAGCTTAACTACTGATAGAGACCGTAAATGTAAGACCTACTCATCCGAACAAACAAACAAAAGTAAGAGGTTGTGCCATATTATACATTGTTTGGTAATAGTGTTCAAACTTAACACTTGTGAAGGTGCAATGAACTCATGTTACAGTCTGTAGACACCTTTAGGTTTGGGACATTTTGGGAGGACGACTACAACAAATGAATGCTTGAAACTACAGTTAGGCTAATAATTTGCATTTTTGTATTTTTGGCTCCACCGTGGTGGATTCTAAGCCAAACAACCAAGATGGGAATTATTATTTGGAATGTTTTTTTATACACTGTACCTCATTTTTAGACAATCTAAAGTAATTGGACAGCTGAGTAAGGAGCGGATTCATGGCCTGGAGAGGCCCGTTCCTTTGTTATTTCATGAAAAATTGAGCAGACATATATGACATTAATTCACTGTTGAATTTGTATTTGATATTGTAAGTAAGGCTCAAAGAGATTGGCCATCATTAGACTTCAAAAACAAATGAACCTGTTTGAACATCAATAATCTGGTTCATTTGCCAAAAGGCATGAAGACAATTAAAATGCAGATAAAGTGCATTAAAAACTCATAAAAATGTTTTTATTTGGCATTTTTAATCAGGAATAAATAAAAAATATGGATCTTAAATATAACAGACAAATAAATAATAATATTGATAATAAATTAAATAACTCAGATGCAGTTGAAGTCTTTCAGATGTTCAGCTTTGATTCAGCAGGCTGAACAAAAAGATTGCATAAAAATGAGATGAGCTAAATCATTTTTTAAACACAATCCCTTCGTTTCAGCGGCTCAGAAGTAATTGGACAAATTAAATAACTGTAAATAAAATGTTTGTTTCTAATACTTGGGTGAAAACCCTTTGCTGGCAATAACAGCCTGAAGTCTTGAACTCATGGACATCACCAGATGCCGGGTTTCCTCCTCGATGCTCTGCCAGGCCTTTACTACAGTGGCTTTCAGTTGCTGTTTGTTTGTGGGCCTTTCTGTCTGAAGTTTAGTCTTCAGCAAGTGAAATGCATACTCAACTGGCTTAAGACAGTATGTATCTGAACACCTGTGCCACATTATCAGTAAACACGGGTTTCCAAGTACCACTGGCAGCCGTGCACGTTCAAGCCATCACACTGCCTCTGCCATGTTGTACAGATGATGTGGTATGCTTTGGATCATGAGCTGTTCCACACCTTCAACATACTTTTTTCTTTCCATCATTCTGGTGGAGGCTGATCTTGGTTTCATCTGTACAACAATATTTTTCCACAACTCTGCCAGCTTTTTTTTTTTTTAAGTCCAATCTACCCTTTTTTTTTTGCTGAGATTTATGAGTGACTTACACCTTGCAGTGAACCCTTTGTATTTACTTTCATGCAGTCTTCTCTTTATGGTAGACTTGGATATTGATACTCCTACCTCCTGTAGAGTGTTGTTCGCTTGGTTGGCTGTTGTGAAGGGGTTTCTCTTAAACATGAAAAAGATTCTGCGAACATCCACCACTCTTGTCTTCCATGGACGTCTAGGTCTCTTTGCTTGCTCAGTTCACCAGAACTTTCTTTCCTTCTCGGGATGTACCAAACTGTAAATTTTGCCATTCGTACTATTGTGGCAATTTCTCTGATGTTTTTTTTTCTATTTTCGCAGCTCATTTTTTACCTGCATGGAGAGCTCCTGTGACTGCATGTTGTCTGTTCACAGCAAAATCTTCCAAATGCAAGCACCACACCTCCAATCAACTCCAGGCCTTTCATCTGCCTAACTGATGACATAACAAAGGAATTGCCCACACCTGCCCATGAAAGAGACTTTGAGTCAATTACTTTTAGTCCCTTTACAAAGAGGTTGGAACTTGTTAAGGAGCTGAAATTCCTAAACCCTTCATCCAATTTGAACGTGGATACCCTCAAATAAAAGCTGAGAGTCCAAACATTATGTCCCTGTCCATTATATAATTGTAATTGTAATATGTTACAGCAAACCGGTAAAAAAGTATTATGATGTTTCCCTGCCCTTTGAGAAACATGTTGGTTCACCATCAGGTTCACCATTTACTCCACCTGTGCCTTCCCTCCTGCATATAAAGCTTATAAAGCCTTAATCTGTGCAGACACCCAAGAGGACAGATGTAAGATGTGAATTTATGTTTAAATGTGCATCTCTTTGTTGGTTTCCAGGTCTGCCAGGAGAGAAGGGAGAAAGGGGGACTCCAGGGGTTGGGACTCAGGGGCCTCGAGGACCACCCGGACCTCCTGGTAAGAGACGAGCCCGGGAATACTCAACACTCTCTCTCCAGCGTTCTCCAAGCTACACATCAAGGCGCTGTAGCTGCTTCGAAATCTGATCATTTGGCATCTTTCTGCTCCTGAACATTTCTTATTGGTGTTTTCAGCTGGAGCTACCGAATGGGAGATATTCACTGTGTTTCCACTGAATAAACCACAGCGGCTTCAAATATTGAAACAATGGAATTAAATGGCACAGAGACTTAATCTGCTTTGGATTTACTTTACTCTCTGTTGAATCGCTGTCTGAGGAAAGCAAGCAGGCATTTTGGACCATGAATATAATTCTCTGTATTGATTTCCCGGTACGCTTTGTGGAATTTGAGGCTCGTGTTATGAAAATATGTCAGTGCTGGGATTTTCTGTTTACTGCGATCAATACTTCTAGAACAAGCTGACAAAACTTTGCTGTGATCAGATAACTAAAAAAAAAGGAAGCCCAAACTTCAGATTTTGAAAAAGGAAGTCTCTTCTAAGATGAGGGTGCTGAGGGGAGGTGTGGGGATGGGAGGGCTCAGTCCTCATCCATTGTACTTTTCTGAAATATTTGTGGGATGATAATTTTAGCCCCTGGCAAAAGAAACTCCCATCCAAATATTGATTTCATATTTCTGCTGACTGCTGAAGTGAGTCCTGGTGGGGCAGTTTCTCCTGTGAAAACAGAAAACAGATGCCTCTGGCTCAGCGTGAGCAAAGAACTGTGTTATTCCTGCTCCTGCCCTCATGACATTCACCATCACCTTTCTTATCCACAAGTGACAAACAAACACTTGCTGCCTTCAGATCATGTTTTTCCAGCTAATAGAGGAGACAGGATTTAAAAGCCATTGAAGAGGTGATGGTACGGTGACAGGTTGTACACAGGCTGCCATTGTTAATTGTGTGGTTTTCCCTGTATTCCTTCACACCCAGCATCATCTGCTGAGAATCGTTTTACTGAATGTCAAACAAACACTTGGATTTTGGGAGTTTTTGTTGTTTTTTTAACCAGAAAACTTTCCTTAATCTTAAGGTTTGCCAGGTGAAGGACGGACAGGTAGCCAGGGCCCACCTGGTCGACCTGGTAACCCAGGGACACCGGGGAGGCCCGGGAATCCAGGGACCACAGGACCAGCTGGTCAGCCTGGATACTGTGATGCAAACTCCTGTTTGGGATACAACGTGGGAGGTAAATATCATTCAACTTCATGCATTGGTACCATTTTAAATAAAGGGTGTAGGATTTGGCAGAGGTACATAAAGCCTGACCGATATTGGATTTTTAGGACTGATACCAATATTTGTCAATTTAAAAAGCCAATATATCGGCCAAATGTTTTGGTTTTTTCAGACACACAAAACATAAGTAGTTGAGTTCTTACTAAGGTAACATGAGACTGCAGTTGTATCACAGTTATAAACAGAATGAAAGATGCATGTTGCTACCGTGATGTCACACATTTATTTCTTAGTTACAAAAAAGCAGACGTGATGAGGAGGGATGGATCTGACCGCACACTCACTGGCTACTGATGTGTGATTGACAGATAATCCTCAATATTGAATCATAGTATGACCAAGATTTACAAAGCAGACTTCACATTTTATTCAACATCAGCAAAGATGATTGACTGAACCTATAAAATCATCAGGAAAGAAGTCATGTCAGAAAGACGTTTTCCTGCAGACTTCAAAAGGAGCGGAAGTAATCCCAATATCCAACATCTTGTTACTCATGATTTGTTTTTCAGCTAAATTCTGGTGAAAATCGTAAATACAAAAATGCTTAACTGATATATTTAGTAATTGTCAGTTAGACTGATTTTCTTTGAATGCAATTAACAAAGTATAACTTAAAATTATGACTCACGATTGCAGTTACATTGGCAATACTGGTTCCCACGTGGAAGTAGTAGTACTTACAGGTTTCTACAGGGAGTGTTACTATGCTGTACTTGTTTTTAATGCTATTTTAAAGAGGTGTAAAAAAGTAATTCATAATTCCCAAAATAATTGTTATTGCACAAATGAAAAATGTCACTTTGATGAACCTCAATTTACATTCAGTATTCCTGTTTTCAGTGTAATCATTAGCTGTCGTAACCTGTCAGCTGCTTTAAAGCAGCAAATTCAGTCCCCATCATTGAGATGCCACTCTGATATTTAATGACTGGTTGGAACAAAGCTGCATTACAAAAACAGAGAACGAGGTGATCCACATATTTGTGTGTGCTTTGCTTTTCTGTAATAACTCTTTATCAAATCAAGGCAATGAAAAAGAAAGAGAGGTGCAGGAAACAAAAGCATCGGTGCAGTTGCCCTAATTTTCCTCCAGTATGGAAAAGCTAAAATTCCACATTCGATTTTAGGTTCAAATTATCAGCAAGAATCCAACTACAATGTTGTCTTATCCACACAAAAGGATCAACTGATTTCTCTTTAGGTTTAGTTATGTGTTTTTAATAGCTTCATAACAGAGCAGAACGTGTGCTGCAGACAAATGAATACAAAAGCACATTCATAAAAAGTGTGCATAGTAGGTGAGGAGCTGCCACCAGGAATCGAAATAACATCTTGACTGGAATATTTTTGTGACCAGAGTCAAAACATGAAATATCCAGACCTTACCAAAACATTCTTCACTGCTGTTTATCCAGACTTGCCCTGATTTGTCCTTCTGTATTCGAGCGATATTACTTTTATTCTGAGCAATTTGGTTTATTTTTATGTTCGCTAACTTGCTGCTCTAAGCAGCTTAAACAAAACCAGGCCTGTTTGGTCTTTATACGCCCTTATAAAGCATCTTTTATATGTGTAAAACACTCAAATATTGTTTTCACAGTGACAGCTGTTCCTGGCACAGTTATTGTTCTTGTAAAAGTGTTCGGAGAATTTGAGAGCTACCCGACTTTTATGGCTGTTCCACTGTGAAGTTTATACATTCATGTCCACACCGATGGATTAAGACGTTAGAAGGCCAAAGCTATTCATCTGTATTTAGATTTAATAAAATATGCAGTTGCACACACGTCTTTGACGACATTGAATATTCATACCGATGAGACCATTGCAGGGCTTTATAGGGTCTTGGGCCATCTCAGCTTGGACGTTACACGTCTAACAGACTCTGACAAGTTGCCCTGATGATGTATCATCGTCTAAAAGTAGCTGATAGATGAGACATTACTTCATCCATCAAACCAGATTTATTTTATAGTGATGGATTCCAGTCTGAATGGTGTCTTTTTGTACTTTATGACTTGCGAGAATCCTCAGCGCTAGTCCCAAATGTGCACAGATTAAACACAGCCTCCCTGACCACTTAAAATAAGTGTTTTTTTTATTTTATTTTAAAGCAAATAAAATGCGGCCTCAAACTGTGTCTTTGTGACAAGTAGAATTTATTCCTACATTTGTATTTGTCAACCTGAATAGTGTAGTTAACATATCATGGCTCAGTTAGTGCATTACACAAGGATCAGTGTCACGGCTTCAAGATGATATATGAGGTTTTTAACCATCAAATGTCAGCCATTACCAATCTAAATATATGGAAAAAGTATAAAATTTTACATCAAAAGATATATGTAAATTATTAACTTTAGTTTGGCCTAATTGATCTTATATCAAACAAGAGTGATTAAAGTCCTTTTCCCACATTCCTAAGTTGTTAAAATCTTGTAAAATACACTATTTGGATAAAAGTACCGGGCCACCTTCACGTTACGCCTACAGGAGCTGCTCGGCCATGTAAACTCACAGTGCACACTTTCTGTGCTGATGTTAATTCAAAGGGAGGTTTTTCAAAGTCTCCAAAGTTATTGAGTCAGCAGAGCGTCTGAGACTTTTACACACTGGCATTTGATGACCTCACTGTGTGACTTTACGTGATCTGTAACTATGTGGCTGAGTTGCTATGATTGATAAACCCTTGCAATTTGCAATAATCGCACTTGAAGCTGATGGGAAGAAACTTACTGCAGCACAGTTCCACGCTCAAATCCAGTGAGCTCTTCAGAACGACCCAAGCTTTCACGAATGTTTGTAAAGGAAGATTGCATGGTTAGGTGCTTGATTTCCTACACCTTTGGCAAGTCATTAAGAGGTGTGGCCCAATACTTTTTTGCCTACAACTAAACCAAAAGCTGCTTAGCTAAACATTAAGATGGTACAAAAGGCAGTCCAGCTGTCTTAAAACATACACACTTCACTGGGGTGCTGTTTGCCAAAATAATCTGGTGCATAGCCTTTAGAAAATGCACATTGGTTTATGGGCATTTTGAGATGGTGAAAGACAGGATGTTGTTACTTTTAGACAGAGCAATGCGAAGTGTTTCACACTATATGTTATGCTCAAGATCAGTTTAAACTGTTTGTTTATATTGATCTTGTAAGAAAAATATGTTTTATATAGATATAAATGGTGATGCATCAGAAAAACTGGCACAAGCTTCATGGGTCTCATTCTTTTAGAGCTATTTTTTGTATGTGTTGTATTTAACTGCAACAGATGTCTGCCGAAGATCTCAGTCAGGGTGACTCATAAGGCGTGTTTTCCTTGTCATCTGTTTTCCGTGTTAGAAATCTTTATTTGCACTTTCTAACATCCAGAAAGGTAAAATAAAGATCTGACACATTTTCTAAACATTCTCCAAACACTTTATAAAAATGTCACAGTGTTTATTTGAACTAATTTCTCAGTTTGTGCTTTTTGTTTCTCCTAAGAAGAAACATAGATTACAACACTGATATTTTTTTTCCACCTCAAAAGCCACATCGAAGCGGCTGAGGAAGCACAGTCGGTGTCGTTTATGAGGTTTAACTCTTTTGGTTCACTGGGTTTTCTTTCTGATATGAAGTAACATCTTCTCTCTGGTTCTTTTTTTCCTTCTCTCTCCTCCCTCTTCTCTCCTCCCTGCATCTCTCGTTCTGAAGTTCAACAGGATTATAGGAATGACTACTGAGGAGCATTCTTGAACCATGCTCCTCTCCTCCACCTGTGCTCACCTCCTCCTGCGTCCTCTTTTAAAAAGAAAAGACTAAATACTGAAGAAACTCCTGTTATTCCCTAAAGGCTGCCATATTTCCTGGGATGGATAAGTCCTGACACTTTTGAAGCTGTAGTCCCTGCAGCAGCGATTATCACATTTTTCTTCTCTGGAGACCTTTTGTTTTGTTTTGTTTTTTTAGCTATTTCTAAGATTTTTTTTTCTTTAGGGTTTTTTTAAAGGCACATCAGTTTAAAAGCAAGGTGGTTTTCTCATTTTAGAAATCGTTACGCCGTCGTTCGGTGCAGGTTTGTACACAAACACACCAGATTTTCAGACTTCATGCACCCGTGAGTAAAGTATTTTGATAAGAACTGCTTCATTAAACGAGTTATTTTCCCGTGTCGAAGGAAAAATACGAGCAATTTGACTCACTTTTCCACAAAAAACAGCCACCGCTCGTCGTCAACGGGACCACCTGTCGACAGATACTCGTGTATGCAAAGCTTTGCTGCCGCAGCCTTTGCTTCACCCTGCTTTAAACTCAGATCTCATAAAAGCTAATCTCATCTTTCAAAAGCCAGACAAATCAGCTAAACAGTGATGGATTGCTTTGATGCTGACTGGCTGCTTTCATTACTGAACATCCCAGCTATTAGTGCATCTCAGTTTCTGCAAGATGGACAGAAAATCTCAGTTTTTACGCCTGATATAATGTGATCATTTTCATTCCTGGAAAAATAATCACATCTGGGCGATACTGGGGCAGAGATTAGATCTGTCTTCAGTTCCATTAAACTACTTCCTTATTAACCCAATCTTTTGGACTCTGTCCCGGGTCCTGAATCTGCTTCTGCAGAGAAGTCATTTCACCATCAAAGAAGTAAGAATTGTTGACTGGTTGAAATGATTTTAACCTGCTGTGAAGCTATTTCTGAATCTGTGCATGCCTCACTTTCCCACTGTGCTTCTTTTATACCGTACTCTTGTGTTGGCCTTAACCTCGCGCCACGCTCTCCTGTAGTACTGGCTTTGTGTTCGCTGTGCTGATGCAGAACCACTCCGACTGATCCTAAATATTCCCACCACCCCAGTTCAAGCTTTGCCTCATGGCGCCTACCAGCCCTACAGTCCTCCCTACAATCAGCCACACCACCCTGCTGCAGAGGCTTACGACAACCGAGGAGGGGGTGAGGAGGAGGAGGAGCAGGACCCCTATTATCGTGGTTATCCCCCTCAGTACTACCCTCAACAGCCTTCTCAGCTGGCACACATCAACTACGGTTACCACTTCAGCCCCACCTACTCCGAAGACGTGGAGCTGAGGTCACCGGGCGTCGCCGGGAGGTTTTTGCGGGATGCCGACGTAATGGAGGAGAGCGAGGATGGAGGACTTTAGATGAAAGACGAATTAAAGTCCTCAAGATAAGGACACAACACAGATGTTCCCACAAAACGCAAAGAGCTGAGACATGCATATAAAACACCTGAAACTGTGGTGAGAACTTCCGTCCCTTCCCTCCCGTGTCCCCGGTGGGATCCCCCAGCCCCACCCCCATCAGGTGAAACATTGTAAATAGCTCTGTGGACTCTTGTACCATATCTCTGTAAAAGGGAGGTCCGAAAAGTGCCTGATCTATGTTTAGCCACGCCCATTTGATAATGTCAAGGTAAGACTTGTTCCTTCCCATCTCACAGCCGATTTAGCAACTTTTGTGTGGAGCTGCATGGAAGTGGAACCCGCGCCTCTTGTTTTGGTTGTAACTAACTGGGTTGTTTTAGTTCAGCTGGTAACATTTGCGCAGGCTGCTTTTTTATAATGATGAATCATGTTTCCTCTGGTTGTCTTTGTTTTTGTACCAACTGTTGAAAAGTGGTGTTCTTAGTGGACATGAATCCCAGACCAATCAAACTCCTTTCCCTGAACACTTAGAAGCACACTTAAAAAAAAGATAATTTCTTTTTAATTTGAACATTGGCGCTCGTTACTGTTCTGGATTTTATTTTATTTCGGGGGGCTTTTGTGAATTTAAAGAACATTGTTATGTTCATTATGTTCCTTTTTATTTCTTATGCAAATTTGGGCCTGCTCACTGTGGAAGCTGTTTGCTCACTGGCTGAACTCTGACCTCTTTCTGGAATAAGACCTGAAGTCAGTTGTTATTACAAAAAAAAAAAAAAAAAAAAAAAGAAGAAGAAGAAAATCCTCTCGCCTCTCTGTGAAATCAATAAGAACCCCTCTTGCACTGCAGTCAGAAAAACAAGCAGCAGACGTGTTGCTACGAGCTGGTCCCGGTCTGGATTTTAACTGTCAACCGTGAATAGCTTTAATAAGGAATGTGTCTCGCTACCGCACCCTTTGGTACAATATGGACTTATTTATTTTCTATTTTGTTTGCTTTTATAACCAATAAATCTGTAATGAGACTACAAGAATTGGCTTAGGTCATTTGTTTAACAGTGCAAAAGGGTCAAAAACCCAGAGTTTACAACACTTTTGTAAAAACAACATTCGACAAGAAGAGGTTCGTTAAACTGTTTATTAGCCTTTTTACAATCCACTTAAAAGGGGAACAGATTTATCGATGGAAACTTAATAACCAAAAAAAAAAAAGCAGCCGTGATCAAGTTAACATTTTGGGATTCTCATATAGTTACACATTAACTGGTTTCACTGTGCATCCACGAGCCTTTAAAGGCAGGATCAGCTCTAACAGATGTCACTTTTAATGGACCAGATCGGATCATTTCATGGTGTGTAATCAGAGGAAAAACCCACAGAATCTGATTTTTCTCACAGCTGAGCCACATGGTCAAATCTCAAGCTGTCATTGGATAATTCAGGCCCACCGCGGTCGCGCTGGAGCCGACAGGAGCGACAGAGAGGTTCCCCTGGTAGGATAATGTTGATGTTCTTGGCATCTATGTTATGTTAAGTGCTGTCGAGCTTTGATGCCAGTTCTGCAGGCATAAACTGCGGGCTAAATTTACACAAATCAATAGCAGAGGATGGTGCTGCTTTCACTGTTGTGTTGATATAAGACCTTTTTTTCCCCCCTCCATTTCTCGGTCTCATTGGGCAGCCTTCATTTCATCTTGTAGTCTTCAGGTCTGTGGAAAAAATACAACACAACGCATTAGTATGAAGGGTGGGGAAAGGACCGATTACAAGGAAAAACATGGATAGAATGGGACAGATGAGAGAGTGGGCAGATCTTATCTCTTTTTTCCCCCCGCCCCTTTTTTCAAAATGACTTCAGAGACTGTGTCGTTGTTTTCAGTTTTTCCGCTTTAATTTCAAGCAGAGTTTGCAGCAGACAGATATTATCAGAGCGCGCTGTATTGGTTTTGATACAAAGTAGAAAAAATGTTGTTATCAAATGTAATAGCTCTGCTATCAGCTACACCCGTATGCTGTCGGTTTTCTGTGTCTGAGCACTTGTTTGTGTGTCGACTGTGTGCGTGTGTGTTGTACAGGGGTGGACAGGGAGCTTACATTCAATAATAATCTCTCGCCTGGGCTCCAAGGTTTTTCTGAGAGAATATTAACAGTGTGTTTAATAAAAGGGTAACGATTGAATCGCCCTGGATGACCTTAACCCCATCTCCCCTGAAACACTCACACACACACGATCAGTAAAATGACTGAGGCAGCGTGTGAGCGAATATTAACTAGACTGAGGCCTATCTCTTAAATAAACCAGGATTAGTTTGACCTTGATGGCCACACAGCGACCAGCCTCAGCACACAGACTGATTGGCTGAGGAGATTGAAGCAGTAAACAATAAGTAGTAGCTCATTTATCACCTCGCACAGGCACACACTCTGACAGCAGTGGTGAACGCAGCACCGACATGCTGTACATATCTGCACAAGGCATATACACGGAGTGAAAACTAATGTCAGAGAACACAAATAAAACTATTGGCCCCGTGTGGCACCACTGTACCTTAAAAATTTCATGTATGCATTTTTCTACTTAACAACACGTCCTGCGTCATCACTGTTCAATAGGACGAGGAGCAGAAGAGGGCCTGACCTTCGACCTGGGGGTGGAGCTATCCTTTTAGGAACCAAATCTGCATGAGCCAGTCCCCGCAAATGCTGACACTATTCTCATGTGCCCCTAAATAACTATATTGTTTGAATACATCTACTTGGTGGTTTCAATTATTTAGTAGCATGTTTGGTTTGCTGCCTCAGAAAAGTACAGTTAGACCACATAACACTAGCAGTGCTTCTAAACTCTGATCACTCGAATGCTCATTTTAGGTTTTTCAGGGGTTCCCTGCTCCAACACACTCAATTCAAACGATCATCTTTAACCTGCATGTAATACCTTTACTAATATTTTCCTACTCAAGTAGGAAAAAAGCTGAATTGTATACAGAGGGGTGAAAACACTGATTCTAAAAACTGATATTAGTTTAGTTCAAATGTGCAAAAGGTTAGGATCATACGAGCTAAATTGTTCATTTGACTGTTGTGAAGCAGATTTGGTTTTGATTCTGAGAGTCTGAGATTTCTGTGTCGACACAGAGGAGATCAATGGTATTTTGCTTGTGGTGTGTGCAGCACCGCAAACAAAAAACATCAGCATTATTTCCAACAAAACAATGTCAGATCACACCACATAAAAAGGAGGAAGAAGAACATGACGAATTTTGCCATTTTGCTCAGTGTAATTGTTAACATGCACCGAATCCTGTTAACAAAATCCCATTAACATTTATTGTGGGACATCACAGAGGCATCCAGCATCTGAAAACCACAAAGGAAACCGAGCTGCAGAAATAGATTCATGTGTTTATGGGGGTTTTACATAGAGAAAGTACGATGGCAGGAAAGCAGGGTTTGGATTCTTTGCCAATAACAACAACACATTTATTAAATCCTGATTTAGCTGCTGTCTAAAATGTTTACAACAACCTGGAGAAACAAAATCCAAGCTTTCGAATTAAGCACCTCAGACTGGGTACAAGAAAGACCATCAGAGGTCCTGGGTGCTGAGCATGTCCGGTGGATGAAGAGCAGTGACCCTGACTCAGAAGCAGCTGGGCCGCGGGTGAACGGATGGATTGATGGATGAACGGATGCAAAGGCTACTGCTGAGCAGGTGAAGCGAGAACGCTCTTCGTTAACCTGTCAGAACGATGTTTACTGCGGCTGAGGCCAGGGAGAACGGCACGATATTATCATGCCGGCAAACCGCGGGTCACAATGCCAGTCTAATCTCCAACCAGAAAATACTTGACTCAGAAAAGCTATGAATATGATTAGGCCGAGTAACAGATGCTCTCTCACACATCCTTCAGAGAAAACTTGTGTATCCAAGTGCTCAGGAAGTGAGGGAATACAGCTGATTTTCCCAGTGTGCATCTGAGAGAACCGTCCTGCTCTGTTTTTGAGGTTTGGCTCCTCGTTACGATGTACAGTGTCCTACTTTTTTACAGCTTTTCGATCGAGCTCACAATGAAGCCAACTTGCATCAACTTAAAAAAGAAAAAAGAAAAAAAGTCAGCTTGGGGACAACTACTCCTATTTTCATGTAGTAGTGCACACAGGAGCCAGCTCCTTAGTGGTTCAGCACTTCAGTTCTTTGTGCATCGCGTCACATAATGACAGCTCTAAGTTGGCTGACAATCATTCGCACCGCAGCTACATGTGTTTGTAGTTACGATGAAAAATGTTGCACTTTTTTTTCCTGCTTGAGGAGAAACTGTCATGTCACAATGGCCACAAAAAAAGGAGCTGTCATACATTTGAATTAGATCCATTTGTGTGCGTGTTGCTTAGTAAGACCATGAAAACATTACAGGACTGCGTCAAAGCAGAAGAAGGCAAACCTGGGTCGAAACCTTCCCGTCTTTTAAATATCTGAAGATTGTGCCAGCGCACACACAAGTTCACAAGTCGTCTGTTTCTCATTTTAAATGCTTAATTTAAAGCTTTGCACTGCTATTTTTTTTTTAAGATAAAACAGAGTAGGCTGGCATAGAGAGAGGGACTGTGAGATGGTACACAGTTCAACATCACCCCCTTCTGGACCATCCTCATCAACACAAGACTGAGTGTGACGCGTCACCATGAATGTTTCAATTTCTTCAGTATAAATGCAGCAAAATGGGAGACGGTGATAATTTCATTGGCCAATAATTTTCATCAACAACCTTTTTCTCCTCCTAACGAAAATGTGATGATAACAAACACTATGATGAAATGTGATGAATGTACTGATACTTTAATCCCGAATAAAAACGAGATGAAAATATTTTGGAGAGATTGCATGATAAGAACTAATTAAAGTTGTGTAGAAGGGCGGGACGAGTTTGGAGGTGATCCAATCAGAAGTAATCTTGTGCGGTAAGGTTAGACGGGCACATTTGATCTGGTAAAACCAGCGCCCATCCTCCCTGTTTCTCATGAAAACGAGAGAACATTTCAACACTTGGCAGAAAGATCAGAGTAGAAAAGGAAAATAAGACACTGAGAAACT
This sequence comes from Pundamilia nyererei, assembly GCF_000239375.1. Lineage (NCBI taxonomy): Eukaryota > Metazoa > Chordata > Actinopteri > Cichliformes > Cichlidae > Pundamilia > Pundamilia nyererei. The sequence goes on along the minus strand of NW_005187545.1, from coordinate 401,699 downwards.
CTCACCGGTATAAATACGACAAACGCTTTCTTTTAATCGTCTGAATTAACTTTAGATTTACTCTGATGTAATCTTATGTTATTTAGTTGACTAAAAGCATTTAAATACCTAAATTATGACTAAAACTAAATCAGAATTTGCTGTCAAAATCAACACTGATGGGAGTTTGGGCTTCTTTTTGGATATTAATTGAGAGTTACGCTTCTACATACGGTGTCCACAGCCTGGGGAAGGCATCGATTTCCTCCTGAGTGTACTCGCTGAGCTTCTTCGGTATTTCTCTGGGCTGAGGCAGCTCCTCTGTCAGGTTGGCTTGAATGTCATATGGCAGCTCCTGGAGAGAGGTGGATGAAGGAAACGTTAAAGGCATTTGATCCAAGACACAAAAATTCAAAGAGAAAAGGGAGGAAATGGGAGAGAGGAAAGAATTTATAGCAACTGACACAAATAAGGAGACTGTGTGTTACAAATGGTGCCTTATTCAAAGGCCTGGAGGAGGTTTTAAGCTGGGAATAACACGGAGGAAAAGAAAAATAAATAATCAAAAAAAACACCAAATGTTCAATAGAAACACTGCCTAAACTGTTGTGAAATGCCTCAGGCTTAGAAACGCCATCTCTAAGTACTACTTAGATTCTGCTGTTAGGACCAAAGTCAGGTAATCAGTCGTTCCTCTGTATATGGACACATTCATTCACAGTATTACAAATCAAAATACCTGATGATGGCACTCCCACCATGATAGTAATTACAATCCGCTGATATTTAGATGGACCCCGTGTGTCAGTTAACAGCCCATCAAGCACTTTTTATGTTAAATTCATTCCAGAGGCTGTGATGTGTGACGCTGGCTCTAGCCAGTGTAATTTGAAACCAATCAATATGCTCTCAAGTGCCAAAAAATGCACGCGAGGCATAATTCACTGCGGCGATGATACGACGCATCTGCTCCGCTTTAAATCAACGACTGAGACGGGACAGTTTGTCAACTCTGATAACCGATTGGACGCATTATTTACATTCAGCCTCAGCTGCATTTAATGACTTTTGGCAGTCAATAAGATGTCATTTTCCACAGTGGGCAGAAAACAATACTTCACTGACATCGACAGTCACTCGTTTATTTACACGTCCCTATTTACATAATCCCAGTATTAGCATTCATTGGAGGTGTGTTTACTGGCCGCCCTGTAAACTTTAATATTTACTCATTTTATACTGTTTTGGTGTACACTACCACCTAAGGGTCTCTTGAACAAATGGCCAGTTACAGGTACACACTTTGGGTTAATCTGACGGCATTTAAGTACCCTAGTTACTTTTAAGTAACAGCTGCAACAGTAAAGTTACCACATCAGGCCCAAATAAATGTACATATCACCTTTAACATGGCGCAAGAATTTACACTAATGTAGTCGCGGCCCCCTCCCTGAGCCTGGCTCTGCCAGAGGTTTCTTCTTGTTAGAAGGGAGGTTTTCCTTCCCACTGTCACCAAGTGCATGCTTGTAGGACATTGTTGGGATATTTTCTCTCTTATTGTATTGTCTCTCTTATGATATAAAGCACCTTGAGGTGGTTAAATTGAATAATAAAATAAAATTAAAGCAAACTAGTCTAAACAAAGCCAAACAAGCTCCCCTATGAGTGGAGGCAGTTTAGCACCAAGTGACACACAAAACTGCAGTTACAAAAGCCTAAACACTTCCCCAGAGTTGATGCTTATTAAAGTCAAACTACAATAAGCCTGAATGACTTTAACACAGTGATGAAGTCGGTGATGTCATGTCTAAATGTCTAAAAAGAGCTCATCTTCACGAGTCCTCGCCCTTTTCTGTGATTTGTTCTTCTTAGGGCATCAGCAGAAAGTGAAACAATGGCCTTAAAGATTCATGAGATGAAGTGCAGAGTCACGAGACAACTCTGGTTCCTCAATATTCTTGGTGACGCATCGTAAATATAGAGCTGCTGACAATCCATCCATCCTCTACCGCTTATCCTTGTCATAGGACAAGAGACGGGGTACACTCTGAACAGGTTGCTAGTCTGTCACAGGGTAACAAATTGAGACAGACAACCATTCACACTCACATCCACATCTATGGGCAATTTAGAATCACTAATTAGCTTAACCCCACTAACTGCATGTGTTTGGACTGTGGGAGGAAGCTGGAGTACCCGGAGAGAACCCATGTAGACACGGGGAGAACATGCAAACGCCACACAGAAAGAACCCAGCCAGATGGTGGAGCCGAACTTAGAACCTTCTTGCTGTGAGCCAACAGTGCTAACCACTGCACCACCTTGCCGACCAGAACTGCTGATAAGTAAAGCTTTAGACAAAAGGGAGAGAGACTAGCGCTTCTGACAAGAGGACAACAACAACCAGATTTAGTAAAAAACCTTAACCTCACAGCCATGCACTCATTCTCTTAATGTACCCTGACTGTCTTTGATTAGTGAGATGATGTGAAACAGGGCTTACATCTTCAGGAAAGATGTGTAATCGCTGCATCATGGTGCGCCGGTGCAGGTTCCGAGGCAGCATGCCGTAAACTGCTAACCTTACGATCTGGAGAGGAGAAGGACAATGAAAATATTGACATAAAAATATTTTCAAAAGTCTGTGTTTATAGCAACAAATTTTCTGTTTTTCTTATATTTTCTTCTAAATTGTTCCTCAATGTGAAGCAGGTTACACAACTTGGATGAAGTTACTGGATTGAGAGAGATGTTGGACAGACGCAGTGCTGACAAATCATTTGTGTGTCCAAATCTATTTCTTCCTCTTCGCACGCCAACCCTTCAAATGTCACATCAACTAAATCACCTTCAGGATGCACGTCTGTGGTCGCTGACTGGCCTGAAACCAGCAGCTTAGTGCATGTCTCTTCTGGTTTAGTGCACTTCAGACTGGAGACCAGTGCAGGTCATGCACCTACATCGAGTCATTCCCGCATGTCAGGAGCAATTTTACGGTGTACTTTTAGCCTTCACTAGCTGCATATGGGAAAAAAGTCTACAAACCCACAACTTCTGCAAAAAACAGACTTACTGAGTGCACCACTGCAGAGGCATGCTTATCCTTCACACAGCTTCAGGCGAGGCCTTAACATGCAAAACTCACTTTTATATATTTAAAATTTAAAAAAAAATGTTTGATAGATGTCTGGGGGGAAAAAATCATGATAGATATTCTCCAATACTTAATGGATTTAATATTTAATGAAACAGAAAATGCTGTAAGTATGGGACTGACTATAGTGAGGCATGTACTTGAGTTACGACTATGTGCACTTCTTTTCACCCACTGATGTCTCTGTCATTTTTGTAACGTTTGAATGAGGACCTGTGGAGATTTTCTTTCCCTTATATTCATATTTATTCATTTATATCTTCACCCCGTCTGTGTGCCTCGAGTTCATTCATCATTTTCTCATCATTTCTTTTCAAAGACATTTTTTTCAAGGGTTAAAAAAAAAACTTCCTAAAACAGCTGGATGCTGTTATTTTCTAATCACCTCTAACCAGAAGTATTGAGGTGTTCAGGGACTGTGTAGAGGTGCAGAATAATACACATCTGGTTTTCTAGTAAGTGTCCCAGATGAATAAGGGAGCAGCTGAATGTATCTTTTATTTTCAGTGTGTAAATGGTAAACGGGCTGATTCTTTTCTATTTTATTTGTGCACTCGTAGCTCTTTCTCCTACGAGCCCCACACACACACACACTTTTTATACTTTAGAGCTTTTATCTGTCACACATGCACTCTCCAGCAGATGCATTGGGGGTAACTTGGGGTTCAGTATCTTGCACACTGGAGGAGCCTGCAGCACCAACCAACTACAGTGCCCATTTTGATTATAATGACGTGACACCAGAGTACACATTTGTGTCAGGACTGATTCAATAAAAAGAATCAATCACCCTCACTAGAGTTATCCTTCAGCTCCTGTTCTGTTGTTGTTCCTGTTTTTTGAGTCGCTGCTAAGTAACACAGGAGTTTGCATCATCTGTTAAATACAGTATGCAGGTCACAGTAAGTTTGCCTGGAATAATCATGGATGCATGTAAAATATTATGTAAAAAAGCTGCCACACTGGGCTCTACTCTTCCTTCTACACAGGAGAAGAGTTCATTACCTTGAAATCATAAATATGCATCACAACCAAAATCCCAAGAATTATCCTTAAACTGACATTCTTGGTCTGAGTTTCAGAAAATATCAAAACACCTCCATCAACCAGCACAAATCCACTGCTGCTTAATCCCACTCCTCAGCACTTTATATTAATATGCATGAGCAGCACATACGAGGAAAGGGATGAGTGTCAAACCAGGAAGCACCTCCACTGCAGAGCATGTGGCACACTTATCTCTGTGTGGTTTAATTAATCATACCTACAATATAATCAAATTCTTGGTGTGAGCTAAGGTTTAAAATTCACTCTAAACCACACAAAGAGGAGAACAGAAGCCAGCAGCACTTACAGCTTTTGGGTCCTTATGATGGAGCTGAGCAGCTGTGACTTGTTTGAATCCACCAGGGTACCTTTAAAGGAAAATGAAAAAATTTACAACAAATCTCTGCCAGTTCAATTTTATTTCATGAACTGAAATTGGCATTTATTGCTCTGATGATGCTTTTTTAGTTACCAGTTCGGATTATTTTTTCAAATTAGCCCAACATCATGCTGTCCATTTTACAGAAATACACATGCTGAAGGCAACATTTACTGCAGTATTTATATGTTCATGTGAAAGCCAGCAGGCTCACTGAAAATCCAAAGGTAATTTTTAATTATAATGTTTTGTGAAGCAGTGGCTGCTGCTCTCATTAGGAGGCGTGTGTGGATGCAGACTTTGAGTCAGAAGACGAGAGACTGTGACGTGAAACAATGAAACACAGTTTATTCTAAATCTGAGGATTTCTTTTCATACAACTGCCAGAAAAATGTTGCAGGAAGAAACTCGAAAATTCTGATTTAACTTTTCAGACTGAGCTTACACAGCAACAAAGTCAAATCAGACATAAACGAGTATTTCTGCTGTTCAGTGACCCAAAAAACCTCATTTACATCACTGTTGGCAGCAGACTAAACAAAGCTTTATGTAGGCCTCACTTTGTCCTGCTTTGAACTGGAAACATGAAATTAAAATCATGACAGATGGCACTATACACTTACCCCGTGTGTGATGAGTAGACTTTCTGTTCCCATTTGTTCCCAGAGAAAGCTATGTGCTTGCTGTTTATTACCACCACATGGTCACCACAGTCACCTGTGAAGATGTTCAACAGGTTTGTTTTCAGGCTCAATGCATGATTAAAAGGCCACATTATTTTGTTTTAAAGAGAGGAAGACTAGCACATATAGCTGCTCTACCAATGATGCCACTACTAAGAGCAGCAGCTACCTTGTTTTAGTAAAGCTAAGCCTTCCTAAGGCTTAGCTTTACTAAAACATATTGTTATTCCAAAGTATAACTGAGAAGGAAGGGAAAAACATTTTTAAAGCTTGTCCTCTGCTGCCACCATGTGGCAGTTCTATATAAAAGTAGATGTTTCTGTCATAATGTCATAATCCAGACGAGGAAATCCCAAAAACTGATTCTGTTTAACTGGATGTAGTGTTTTCAGTGGTAGAAATGTTTCATTGCTCATCCAGTCTCAGCTGACTGCAGGTTTCCCCAACCTTATAAACAGTACATTTGCACAATGACTGCAATTAGCACCACTGTAGAATAATGGGTAAAGTTCTCTTAAAGGAGAACTTTAAGAAATAAAGTTCTTACTTCAAGTGCTGCTTCAGCTTTTACCTCTGCAGTGCTGTACCACAACATGCTTAAACTAAGGGTTTGTTGTGGTTTAAAAACAATACTTCATATATACACAATGAAACCGTTAAAGTGAGTTACAGTGAGAATTTGTTCATGACTGTCTGGTGAGTGTGAGATGGAGTTCCTACTCACTCAGAGCATGGTAGATAGGTTTGTGTTTCCCCTGTAATCTAATAGAACACATAGTTGCAATCTTCCCAGGCGGCTGCATCCTGGCATCAATCAGGAACCAGGAACGGGCAAAGGTCGCCCATTGCTGAACGAAGTCAAGGGGAAAAACTTAAATTACATATGCTAACAAGCCGAGACATCTCAGCATCAGAAACCAAAGAAGGCCTGTTAATTTTCCAAGCTCCAAAATTGTAAAGATGGGCAGCTTAAAATAATGGACATGCCAAACTGTCCCCTTCAAACTATAGTTGGCAAAATGTTTACTCTTCCTTGTAGACAATTTTAATATCCTAACCTTTCAGCAATTAGTCAGCTGCTAAGAGAGAAAACAAAGGTACTGGACGTCTTCTGGTTTCTTCTGATATCTTTCTCCAAAACACTTAACCTGACCTGTCCCTCATTTCTAATCTTAGCTATCCTGGTCACTCCAAACAAAACTTTCAGCATCAAAACTCAAAATCATACATCATAACAAAGTCTCGCTACCATCTTGTAAACCTCAGGGTAAAAAGTGATTGCCAGTGTTTGTATATATTTTTTAATGTCTACGTTATAATCAACCCAATCCTTTCTCCCAGTTAAAATATATTTATAGAACTGGTGTCACAACAAGACATTTGTAACATTTGTAACTGAGCAGCTTCTACCTGGTTACAGAAATACTCTTTCTGGTTCAAAATGACAAGACATCTTTGATGAGATAAAATATATATCAATAAATCATTTAGAACAGGTGAAATGCATTTTCTGGTAAATACAGGTGGCACATGATCATCATTTTTTTAAACACTAGATCATGTGTTTAAATTATTAAAGTATTTCTTACTTCTTACTACAGAGCCAAGTAAGATAGAAATGGTGGCGAGGATTAAATATCATATTAAGCCAAAACTTAAGAGTCTGTAGAAGAACTGTTTCAAACAGCTAGCATCAAAATAGCAGTATAGCAACTCTCTAGGATAAAACCATATGAGAAACGACGTTATGTCAAAGACTAGACGTTTTAAGTGGTACATTTCACTAACTGAAGGTTAGAGTTATAGTAAATGGACAATAAGACCTTCGATTTTTTTAGAAAGCTTCTAACTACTGGAGGCAGTGCACTCGTTCACAGCTAGCTGTTAAAATTTCTCTCATGTAACAGTGTCAGTGCCGTTCAGCGACGCTAGCTAACAGCAACCGCAACCATTAAATAACAAAAAATACAAACATAAGGTGGAACTAATGCAGCCCACAGCGTCTTAGATTACCTGTGCCGATCTGGAGAAACTGGACATTTTAGATTAAACTACTAGCGCATCCTCTAAATAGTTGACCCCAACGTGAGCTTCGGTCCGCTACGAAATTATGTTCGGTTGAAATAAGATATTTTTAAGGGTTCCTAGGTTCCAAATTCATCTATATTTATCGTGAGCTCATGTAGTGTCCGGCACTATTGTATATTCACGATTATACATATTTTAACTGACAGTATAGCTCGATATTTAGCTAAAAATTAGCTTCAATTATAATTCTGTAGTATTTAGTTTCTACCCGGTGGTATTTTTACGTGACATCATAACGTGGTTACCTCACTTCCTTCTCGCGAAAGAGAGAGCGGGGAAATTTGACGGCCCTTCTTTGGCAGAGTGATCAAATTGCTTTGACTTGTTTGTTATTAGAAAAGGAGTATTTGCTTTGGTTTGTTTCCCACTGTAAAAGTTTTGGTTATTGTTGGCCATTTATTGCCGTCTGACTGACAATGAGGACTTTAGAGGAGGTGCGGGCCACTCTGCAGATCGCCAAACTCAAAGAGGAGGACTTACAGAAAACTATCCACTGTCTGTCCTTTGGGCCAAACGTTTCATCTGCGGACTACTGCCTGATGGAGCTCGACGACACACTCTGCAAACACATCGAGGCTGGCCAAAGGTAAAGCTGATTGTAGTGAAAATTCCCGTGAAGAGACTGACAGCAAAGAAAATGTTCCTCTGTTAGTTTGGGGAACAAATCAACAACCTTTCAAAGTTATTGTGCATTTAGGTTTTAATGATTGATTAGTGAAAGTGTAGGAACTACAATTTTCTGCTTCAGAAAATCAGAGCTGAAGTGCAGGGTGGACGTGCATGTAGCTATATGTAAATATAAACTAATTGACCACTTTTTTAGGTATACCTGTTCAACTGCACATATAACGCAAATATCTATTCATAGCAGTAGCTCAGTGCATTTAGGGATGTAGACATGGTCAAGATAACCTCCTGAAGTTCAAATTGAGTTTTAGAATGGGGAAGAAGGGTGGTTTAAGTGACTTTGAACATTGGTTGTTGGTGCCAGGCAGGTTGGTCTGAGTATTTCAGAAACCGCTGATCTACTGGGATTTAAATAGAGTGGCCTGAAGAGAGATAATATCCAGCGAGTGGCTGTTTTTCTGGGAGAAAATCCCTTGTTAATGTCAGGGAACAAAGGAGAATGACCACTTAAAGCTAGCAGGAAGGCAACAGTAACTCAAATATTCACTTGTTACAGCCACGGTCTGAAAAAGCATCTCTGAATGCACAACAGGTCAAACACCGAAGCAGATGGAGTACAGCAGCAGAACACCACACCAGGTGTCACCCCTGTCAGCTAAGAACAGGAAACTGAGGCTACACTTTGCACAGACCGGTCAAAATTGGACAACAGAGTTGAAAAACATTGCCTGGTCTGAATACTCTCAATTTCTGCTGTCACATTCAGATGGTATGGTCAGTATTTTTCATGAAAACAGTTCAGACTTGTGGTGGTTTTGTAAGACAGGGAGAGAGATTTTCTTGACACACGTTAGTGCTAAAGGACCATCGTTTAAAAGCCACAGCCTACCTGAATATTGTGGCTATCGATCCTTTCGTGAGTGTACACATCTCGTGATGGCTGCTTCCAACAGGATAACATACAAAAACTCAAATCATCTCAAACTGGTTCCTTGTATCCACAGTCACCACATCTCCACCCAGTAGAGCACCTTTGGGATGTGGTGAAACAGGGGGGGTTGTTATTATGGATGTGCAGCTGACGAATCTGCAGCAACTGTATGATGCCAACATGGACAAAGAAATGTTTCCAGCAACTTGTTTAATCCAGTCCATGAAGATTAAAGGCAAAAGGGTCCAGCTAGGCAAACTTGAAAGTTAAGTTTACCTGGTGATAACTAATAACTAACTTTTTTTCCTCTTTGCCAGTCTAGTGATTCGGGGCGATAAAGACGAACATGCAGTGGTTTGTAGCGACGACAAGACCTACAGTCTAAAAATAGCTGACACATCCAACCTGCTGCTGTTTCTTCCTGGATGCAGAACACCAGACCAGCTGACCGACACCGAGGACAGCTCTCATGTTGTGCACGCTCAGGTAGGACCTACACGGGTGTCCTTCTTTGACTGACAAGCACAAACTTATAGTCGGTGCATAACAATAGATTCCTGTTGCAGATATGGGGGTTTTGTAACAGCTACTGGGAACTGAGGAAACAGCGACCAAGACTGAAGAAGCTAAAGAGGCTTTTAATGGAAAATCCTTACGAAGGACCTGCGTTAGGAGGGCAGCAGGAGAATACAGAGAACAGGGTGAATACACCCCGTTAGATCTTTTCATGTCGATGCTGATGTTGCTGTAGCTGTTAGTAACCAGTTTGCCCTGTTCCCAGTACACAATGCAGGATCTGCTGGAGAGGATTCAGGCCAGTGAAGAGGAGATAAGGACACACTTAGAGACCATCCACGCCTGTCAGATAGATGGTAAACAGTGACGTCATTTTTATTTAACATCATGACAAAACAGATAGCTACCAGCTCTTCAACAAGAGCATCCTTTTTGCTTCCAGGCTACTGGCGCGTTCTGGACTTTGACTATGAGATGAAGCTGCTTGGTCATGTGACTCAGCTGGTGGACTCTGAGTCTTGGGCCTTCAGCAGGGTTCCCCTTCAGACCAGTTTAGATGAGCTGGCCCCACTCGAGCCCAGGTCTGTGATCCTTATCTTCACCTCCAGAGATCAACAAATAGTAACATAAAGATGCAGATGGAGTAAAGTTGCAGTGATTGTTTTTAACATACCCAAGTGACACAGTTTAAGAGGCTATAGTGACTTTCTGAGCTTGTACTTTATGGCTACATAGTGATGTTTCCTTTTCTGTTCACAGAGAGATGATCGAGCACTGTTTGAACTGCTATGGGAAACGCTATACTGAAAATGGTGAAAATTTGACCTTCGCACCACAAAACTAGAAGGATTGCACACAATTCTCAGCTGCTTGGTAATGAAATGTGTTTTGTGTCCTTTATCTATACAGATGAAGTGTTTTATGCACTAAATGAGGACAAAGTCTGTTGGGGTATAGCACTGATGCTGCTGCACAATGCTGTCAAGTTCAACCTGAAGGAGTTTCAGGAGGTCTGGCAGCAGAGCATCCCAGAGGGCATGAGTACAAGACTGGACCAGCTAAAGGTGAACCTGTACACCTTTTGTCCTTTATGATGTATTCAGAGTGAGAAAAGTGTTGGGAGTTAGAATATAAGCTGTGTATTTGGGGGCATTTTCATTGTTTTTAATTAAGGAAATCCTCACAGGCTTGGCATTCACTTATCCATAGGATTCCCCAGACATATCTTTAGTTTACTGAGTTTTTCTCTGTTTCTCTCTTAAGCCAGTGTGTATCCCGTTGTGTTTGAGAAGCTACTTTCCAGAGTTTAGCTTAGTTTCCTGACTGGTGTTGTCTGTATTGTATATCTTCCAGGGCATTGTCCTGTTGGACCGCACTTCCCGCCCGGAGACCATCTGCCTGCTGCGTGTGGAGGACCTCCCAGAGGACACGGTGGAACGTTTTAACCACCTTTTTACACTCCGAGAGAAATGGACAGAGGAGGATATAACACCATACATACAGTTAGTGTTATCCATACAAATTATTAAGGGCTTTAATTAAAGAAACACAAAGAGCTTGTGAGTAACCCGAGTCCCATTTTTTGCTTATTACAATGTGTAACGCTCCATTTCCTCATCCAGAGATCTGTGTGGAGAGAAACAGACCACCGGAGCCCTCCTGACCAAATACGCTCGGTCTTCAATGCAAAATGGGATCAAGGTTTTCAACTCCAGAAGGCCCGTGGCTACGTGAACACCCCTACTGTAAAGTTATTTTTACTGTTTGAAGATGTATCCATGTGAATCTGTTCATTTCACCCTGTCACTTTTTTGATGCTCTGTGAAAATCTGTTTGCTAAAAATGCCTGTTAGCACGTTTTCAGCTGCTCCTTTTTATCTCATGTGTAAAATCATTGAATAATAAAGTTATCAGAAAAACAAGTTTTTGTTTTCTGTTACTTAGACCTTTTTTATTGTCGGCAGGATAATGCAATGTTGGAATTGTCCACAAGGTGGTGCCATATGCGGAGTAATATACAGCTATCAAAAGTTTATGTCCACTCATCTTGAGGATGTATGTCATGGTAATGATTTCTGGGTTTTAATGATTTCTTTGACGTGTTTCTTTTCCAGAGTGGACTGACTGTACAGAAAACATCATTAATGACTTTCAAAAAGAATTGTTTGCACAAGTTTGAATTTATTTTAGGTTTTCTTTAATCTACACAGGGTCAGACGTATACATATAGAATAAAATATATATACATACCCCCACTAATATTTTGTTATAAATCCCTTGGCAACCAGTCACTTTTGAGAATTCATCAATACACTTCTGGCTTCTTGATCTTTGACCCACATTCTTGGCAGAATTGGTAGAGTTCATTTAAATCAGTTGGTTTCCCAGCACAGACTTCTAAGCATAGTCCACAAATTTTCGGGTTGAGGCTTTGGGAAGGTCATTCCAAAAGTTTAATGTTAGCCTCCTTATCCTTTCCACAACCAGTTTTGTTTTGTGTTTGGGATCATTATCCTGTTGGAAAACCTAACTATATCCAGGTTTTAACCATCTAGCTGTCAATCTGAGGTGAAGTTGAAGAGTAGTCCTCCATAATTTCATGCACTTTGTGAAATGTACCGGTAGGAAAACAGCCCAGAGTATGATGCTACCACCAACATGCTTGACGGGTGGTATGTTCTTAGCTTTGAAAGCCTCACCTTTACTCCTCCAAAGGTACCGCTTGTTGTGGCCACACGGCTTTTTGTATCGACCACAAAATCTTTCTCAAGAACACTTTTGGCTTGTTCATGTGGGCAGCTGCAACTTTCAGTCTCTCTCAAAGACATTTGTTTTGGAGCAGGGGCTTTTTTCTTTGTCGGCACCCTCTCAGTCCAGTAAAACTTACTTCACTGTGGACCGTCACGCTGGTGTTTCAGTAGTTTTCAGTTCATGCCAGGGTTGAGCTTTGGTGGTTCCTGGGCTGATCCTGAACATCCTAACCAACCTCCAGTCATTTGAGGGCGACAGTTTGGGTCTTCTTTGAGATCTTGGTGACAAATCTTAAATACAGTTCTTTGAAATGCTGATCTTGAAATCTGTAGTTGTTTAGAAATGGCTCCAAGAGACTTTCCCAACTTGTGAAAACCTATAATTCTTCTTAGAGATTCCCTGAGTTCCTTGGACTTTCCCAGTATTGGCCAATCCAGTGAGTGCTGTTGATCAAATCCCTTTTATATTGGCAAAGGCAAACCACAAGTTGTGGTCAAGCATGAGCACTAATGAGAAGTTAATAGGCTTTGGCCATGTCAAGTCAAAGGTTGTTGTAGGGTGCTGGTTTAGCTCACTGGATTAATCAGGGAACCCATATGCTGCTACGGCTAGTACAGAGAGCTGGTTGAAATCTGGCCATTTGCTGCATGTCTTTCTCCTGTCATAAAGGCTAAAAAGCAAAAAGACAAGTCGTAGCACCACTTATTAAAAGATTTAAGTCAGTGTAGAAATAAATGCAAGCCTGTATCTGTACTTTTGACCCTGAGTGGGTTAGAGAAAACCCAAAATAGTTTCAACCTGTTTTTTAAAAGTCATTAAAGATGTATGCACTACAGTCATTCCACCATAGAAAAAGAACATCTCAAAGAAATGATGAAAAGCCTCAAATTACCATGACATTCATCCCCATGATGAGTGGATGTAAACGTCTGACCACAACTGTACATAAACCAAGCATGCTTTAATAAGTCTGGTTCTCCAAAGTAAACAGATTACATTTGAAATTGATTGTTTTGATTTGCTAGCCTGCCTGATGTCTTCTGGTTGATTCAGACTATCGGATTACTCCAGAAAGGAAATGAATATGTTTCATGTTTGGACAAAAAAAGACACGTTAAGCACAGTGTCATGGTTTACAGATTTGCTTAACAAATGAACGATCAGTTTGATCTTGGATACTTTTGACCGGATCTGATCCTGGGAGGAGACAGAAAACCCTTTGGGATTGTGCCAGGAAGGGCATCCGGCATAAATATCAGTGGAGCTATCTGCTGTGGTAACACCTTGTGAATAAGAGGTCACAAGCAATTGAGAAAGCCTTTGCCATTTTCCTTGCAATATTCCAACTAGCCAATTCATTGGTAAGTAAAATAAAGCAACACTGCTCGCTACATCATGGAATAATGGCGTCCATTCGGGATGAATATTTGAGGATACTGAAATTCAGTCAAGCAGGATAAAATAAATTCAGAAAGCACTGTGCTTTAAATAGGACACGTCACTGGCACATATGTTTAACTCGAGCATGCAAAACACCCACAGATGCAGACTGTTCCTTCATTACCACAACTGTCTGAATGTGAGTCAGTGTTACTGACACATGAAGATCTCACCAGACACGACACAAAGCTGATAATTTCCGTGTTTCAACACACACGCTGAGTTTATCTGGCTGGCTGACTATCCTTGACTTCACCCACTGGAAGTGCTGACTTGTCAGTGCATGGGGTAAGAGATCCCAGCTGTGTTTGTTGCAGCTGCTGTGATGGTCTACATAACACGCACAAAGTGATTAATAATCTTTACTTCCTCTCCTCCCATGTGTGATCCACCATCATATCTGCTCCTGCTCGTCTATTCTGCTTTCTTCTTCTTCTTTCTGTGAACTAGATGTGTAGTGTGATTTGCTCTGGTGTCATTCTTCCCCCTTTTTTCACAGAAACAACATTAAAAGAAAGAACTGCAGCTAATGAGAAGATGGGTGTTAATGTGTAGTACGATCAATGTCAGCTGTTACTTAAACTGAAACTGGCACTGGGGGAAATACAAAGACTCTGAAAATACTTAGAAAAATTAACCACAAATGATTTTTTTTCTTAAAGTGAAAACCATTACAGCTTTTAAAGGTTCCTTAAAGAAGACTAGAAACAGAGAAAGACGTGGACTCAGGAGTTCCCCAACTTTGTAATCCATTTCTTTAGTTTCACACACCTTAAACAAACCTCCTATTGCACATAACATTACAGCACTCAGATCTATATTTTATCCCTCCTTGTCTACAATAACCCTAAATTTAAAAACATATTCATTAAAAAAATAATTTCTCCTCATTCATAACATAATATACTCTTCTGTGTTAAAAATCATTATGTAAAAGCATCTCTTTGATACGAAGGAGTATTAGGGCCACATTAAGAAAAACATGTATAGATCATTTTGAGAATAAAGTTAAAATTTCGAGTCGAAAAACTTTTTCATGGAAAAAAAAAAGTCATAATGTGAATATTACAGTTGTTTCAAGACAAACTGCCATGGTTGCTCTACCCTCTGCTTCAGATTCAGTTTTAGTAACAATAAAGGGAACAGCACACAAACACAGTGTGGTTGATAAGTATAAAGATGGTGCAGAAAGCTGCATGTGGGCAGATGGAAAAAACACAAACTCGGAGGAGTGGATTTGTGCAAAATGAAACAGCTGTTAAGCTTTTATCGATGGTTATACTGTCGTGCAAAAAAGAGGATCTATGTTGTATCACAAGACGGCTGATCAGTTTGTGTCACTAACTAATCTACACAAGGCATTTTGTAGATGGTATAGCAAAGGTGGCAGTTTGTCTTGAAACAAAAAGAAAGAAATCATTTTGAACAGAATGTCAGTTTTTCATCTGAATGGACTTTGGATCAAGTCTTTTTTAGAAATATAATTTAACAAGAGTTTTGCTTTATGTAAAGATGTACAGTTCACAGCAGGTCGTGCTATCTGGGCAGCATTTCCTGCAGGTCTGCCACGACATAAGCAACCACGGCCCACAATGCCGAGCAGAGGTCCATGTCTCGAGGGTCCTGGACGCTCATGGTGTCGCCTTCACTGTGGTGGAACCAAAAGTAACGGCTGTCTGCCACGTGGAGGCTGGCACCTGGATGACACAGGGACAGAATGATGCACAAAGAG
>NW_005187545.1:377926-378955 GCF_000239375.1 Pundamilia nyererei | reverse complement strand
TGTTTCTCTTTGAAAACAGTGAGGCGGTTCAGATAAATGAGAGGACGCTGAAATCAATATTCTTTTGATATAAGAAATAACTCTTTCATAGAAATTGCTGAGCATTAGGACTCAGGTGCAGAGCAAGACTCGTGCATATTTACAAACTGAAAATGTGTAAAAGTGTGCATCGCTTCTTATTTTTAATAGCGTATTGCAGCATTCACGCATTCATTTAACACACTAAGGACTAATTAGCTGCCGTTTTAGAAAATCCAACAGTTTTTTTAATGTCTAACGTACAGGCGTTAGTATTTCCAACCTTAATGTTCCCTTTTCTTTAAAATTCCAACCGTTGTACTGAAGAGAGATTTTTCACAGGCTGTTCTCATTTATATGGCCTCCATAAAACAGCAGGGTTTACACATGGCAAAGTAAGGTGTGTATTTTTTGAGTCCATCTTCTGATCATTGTAGTTACAACACAGCAGATATCTGGCATTACATTGTTAGGAGACTAGTGTATGTTCGAATTCTCAGCACACCGCTCTTCTCTTTTTTAAACTCCTTATCAGTTCTCCTACCCACCCTTTTGCCCTTGATTAAGTACAATGACGTTTTCCTTGAGGAAAAGAGGCAAAGGAGATAGGAGGTACTTTTGGAAAGCACCCTTTGACTAAGAAGCAGTTACTGGGGAAATCTATAGATATCTGCTCTCACAGTGTATTTTCAAAATGCCAGATCAGATAAGCCTGGTTCCATCCAGCCTCTAAAAATAAGTGCAAATCCTAAACTTTTAATGAAACACTTTTGTTAAAACCTTTGAATTTAAGCTGAAAACCTGCACTTCAGCCACATCTCAGTGATTTGATTTAAACTCCTCTGTGGTGTCATCATTCAAGGACATGGCCCCGAATGTTTCTAGTAATGCTCAAACTATCTATTAAGTTGTCCAGCTGTAGCTCAGGAGGTAGCATGAGTCATCTAGTAGTTGGAAGGTTGGTGTTTCAATGTGTGTATGATTGAGTGAATGAAGCTTTCAGTAAAAAGT
>NW_005187545.1:354448-377187 GCF_000239375.1 Pundamilia nyererei | reverse complement strand
TAGGAAGATGGTGGAAAATTTAATTTTAGTGGTCACTGGGACATAAAACTGCATGTGCAGACTTCACAGGTCAAGCCTGAACTGCTTAAAATTTATTGCAATTTGGGCACAAAATAAATCATTTAAGAGCCACATTCCTTACAAAGGTTATACTTCAAAAAAATATGCAACATTGCATTCCCTCAGAGAGCCAGCATGATCCATGTCTGTGGCTCTCCCAGCAGAGCACTGAACAAACTCCATGCTAATATCACAATGTGGACAGCAGATAGCTAAACATGTTTGATTTTGCAAATCTTTTTATGCCGAAAGCCCAGTTAGACACTTTGCTGTTAGGCCACTACACTATGAGATAGATAAATAACTGCATAGTTGAAATGAATGAAAAGCATTTCAACTATGTATTCAGCCAGTAAAATGACTCACTTATATGTGTTGCACATTGGCTGCTGTAAAGCAAATGATTGCTTTAGAAAACCATTTTTCATATAATGAAATTCTCACATGGATTCAAGTAATTGCTATGACACTTAAATTATTACTTGAGTGTCATAGCTCTGCTTTGTAATTGCTCATACTGTTATTGCTTTTTAAAGCTACTTAATGCCACAACTTGAGGTTTGACTAGTTTCAGTTCTTTATTTAGATAGATGGCTCTTGTCGGGCAGGCCCTGTTCCTAAGTCATAAAGCCACAGCAGACATTAACGGATGAGCTTAATCTCATTAAAATTAAATGCTAGAATTTTCTTTTGTTAAATAAATATTAAAAATTTGGGGCCATGAATCTTTTTTGCTTAAAAAAGAAGTTTAAGTGAAGAGCTAATACTGCCTGTGTCATTGTTTAGGGCAGTAATAGAGGCCTTTGTGGCATGCTGATCTCTGTCTGTAGCTTCCCAGACTGCTGCCCCAGAAAGAAGATCAGTGAGCACACAGCTGTCAATGAAAACCCGGCAGATTTCCCTCTGCAGTACAGGTCTGTGGCCCTTCAGATGATTAAGTCATGCAAAAAAAAAAAATCCTTTTTTGCTTCCACTATAATGCATATATGTGGAGGATCCTGTCAGGGTTACTTGTTCCTTGTATTTGCACTTAAGCTACACAGGCACAAGTTCCCAGCACAGATTGTTGGTGTTTGCACCGTCACCTTTCCCTTGGACAGCCCCATGGTGTTCCTACAACCAACATTAGTAAAGCGATCATCTAAGAGTCCTCGACTCAGCCTCGAGGAGGACCCTTAAAAATGCACCTTCGTCGAAGGCGGTTTGTAAAGAAGAAGAAGATTTAGCGTGATTGAGGACGGCATTTTCATAGAGGGGAGTTAATGAATAACACGCCAACACTATGTACTACAAAATCAATTCTCAAGTGAAAGGCAAGAAATTGGCCCTCAGTTATGAATAATGTGCACAGAAATGATCTTTTCTGTGGATAACTCTAGCATTCAGCTGCTGCGTCAAGATGTTAACAGTTGACACTTATAATGGTTTTCTACTACAAAAAGCAGTGTATGTTTTCATATCCTACAATCACCAGAAAAGAGAAAGTATTCTTAAAGCACAGAGTGTTGTGAAGCAGGGCGTGAGCCACTCACAAACCGTTAACAATGTAAAACTCCAATTAACTGTAATTGAGGCAGCTAAATCTCTGTCTCTTCAATACATCAAAGAAGGGGTGTTTCTGCACCACATGTTTAATGAGGTTTTAAGTCGTCTTTCACACATTATTCTATGGTGTCTTTGTGACTGCAATGTTTCACTTCTACAAAACGCCTCATTTTAACGTTTACAAAACCACTAAGAGAAACTAACCAATGCCTACTCTCAAAATCCTGAAAAACTGAGGTAGACTACAGCTTGGTGGAGATTGTTGTATTTACTGCTTGGCACAGTTCGTTTGAAGTACTTGGTTTCCAACTTGTAAAAAACGGTACCGTGCAGGTCTTCATGAAAACTGATTTAGCTGTTGGCTGCTCAGCTGTCAGGAGCCTTTGTCAGCATATGACAGCTCCTGTTATATAGGTTGCAATATGATGTGTAGAGGTTCTTATATATCTTTTTTTTATGGAAATTATAAAAACACATACTGTTTTAATAGATCTGTTGTAATAAAAGTAAATTCTTCTCCACTTGTAAGTTTTTTTGTATTTGTGGGTATGTGTGTTACTTTTTTCCTTCTCACTTGATTTTATAGCTCAAAATCCTACATCGAATCCTATAAATGAATCTCAGTCTCTAAAGTTAACGTGACCTTACTTGTGCTCAGGTTATTCCTCTCACTTACAGCAGTCCCCTGTCTGCAAATAGGAGAACTTCAAATCTAGAGGACTCTAAGTAACCCCACTACTATTAATATTGACTAATGACATCTGGCTGATTGGGACCCACACCCAGTTTCACACCTTGGCTCAGGCGATTTGAGGATCATCAGGGGGTCCTTTTGTCCCTCTGTGGGGGGATACTCCCACTAGGTTTATATCTGGGACTCTCCACCATTTGACCTTAGAACTGAAGAAGCTTCTCGGATGAGAGGTGAAACGTCTTCAAGCAACTTAAAGAAGTCCAGACGCTTTTCTTTGCAAGCTCCTTTGACTACGATGACCTGGATGACTGAGAACCTTCACAGACACTAATGACATCTGATTCCCAGTAAGAAAACTCTAAAGGTCAAACACCAAAAATGTTTGCACTATCCTCTCTATCATCTCCCCTGAGATTGTCACTGTTGCTCAAGTAAATGGACTACAAGGAAAAGATGAAAACTTGTGGAGGACAAAGAGCGCATGATGTGTCAGCCTCAGATAACAAACTCACTGCTGTGAACAAAAAAAAGAACCAATTCTCCAGCATCGGTGGGATAGTGCCAAGAAATTAGAATGCAAGTGGTGACATCCAGCATGAAAGAAATCATTTTTGAGATACGAGGTAGTGGAACATGATTAAATTAGATGGTTAAAGTTTACACCAGGGATGTCAAACATAAGACCTGGGTTCCAGAACTTGTCCGCCAAAAACTGGCCCACTGGACTGCTTTGGAAAATGTGAAGGAAGGGATCAATTTTAGACTTTTAATTGTTTTATAGCTTTTCTAATGGATAAAGACTTTCCCATTGCCATTCATACTACACGAAAGTAAGAAACAGAACAATTAAATAACAGTAAGTTCCTGTTTTTCATTATCGGCTCTCAAAAGTTCACAAAAAAGGGAACATATTCTCCTTTATCGACCAAGATTTATACAGGCCTAATGACTTATTTTTGAAGTTTGGCTTTAAAATAAAAAAAAAGTAATTCTCATCTTTCGGTAACCATTTGAATAGGTGGAGATTATTTTTTTCTGTCCATGTTGAGACAGCAGTACCTTATGCCACCGTAATAAACCAACTCTCCGTGTAAAGCTCGTCTTCTCCCCTTTCTGTAACTGTTTAAACTTTGTCTCTAGCATAAACATTAACGTGGTAAATAAAGGGTTAACAATTTTTTTTTATCATAATTACAAGAAAGTGTGTGCAATGAGCTTAAGGAACTTTTTTTGTAATTATGCATTTAAAAGTTTCGTGCTAACAGATTTTTATCATTTCGTACAGCAGCATTTCTTTGTCATATAGACAAAATTGAGAGGTTAAGAGGCTGCAATCAGACTCCTTTTTCTTATATTAAAATATATGAGGGATTCAAAGTGTAGTTAAACTTCTTTACACTGACAGAATGGGTAGTTTCTCTTAAGGTCAAAGTCGACTATACCATGTAAAATGTGGCATCCATGGTCTTCAGATTTCCATTTAGTATTTTGTTTTCTTTTCACGCAATATATTAATTTTTTTATTTAAATGTAATTCAGAGTATTTTGTGGTTTGCAATGTCTTATAAAACTGTAAATAATGACTACAAGGCAATAAAAAATATTACAATTATTAGTGGTAAAACTGTTTCTAAACTACAAATTCAGTTGTGAAAAGACTGATAAATTGCTTGTGCCCAAAATGTATTTATACTGTTAATATATGAGTCAGTGTCTTTCTATATGTTACAATCCATCTTCAACAAACAGTAACACATGTGTAGAAGAAAAGAGCAGAAAATAGTTCGACAAATTTCTAAAGTAACAAGAAGACAGAAACGGACTTTCGATATTAGGTAAAACCTTTTCAAAGGTTCATTGTTTTTTCATAACATGCAACACAGAATAGCCAATTCAAAAATGTAAGTAAACCAGCTTGAGATGATTTGAGTTTTTAGGCATGTGTGTTATCCTACTGGAAGATGGGTACACTATAGTCATGAAGGGATGAACATGGTCAGCAACAATACTCAGGTAGGCTGTGGTATTTAGACGATGCTCAGTTGGTACTAGGTTGCCCAAAGTCTGCCAAGAAAATATCTCCCAGACCATTACACCAGCAGCAGCTTGAACTGTTGACACAAGGCAGGTTGGATCCATGCTTTCATGTTTACCCCAAATTTTGATCTTAATATCGTAGCAAAAATCAAGAATCAACAATGAAAGTTTCCAATTTTGGTGAACCTGTGTGAACTGGAACCTGTGTGCTTATTGTACGGTGTGGTCTTTTGCTGCTGAGGCCCATCTGCTTCAAGCTTCAATGTGCTGTGAGTTCAGAGATCAGAGCCATCAGATCAGCAGTTTCTGAAATAGCCTGTCTACCATCCACAACCACGCCCCAATTGAAGTCACCTTCTTTCCTCATTCTAATGCTCAGTTTGTACTTCAGCAGGTTGTCTTGATCATGTCTACGTGCCTAAATGCACTCCCATGCGACTGGCTGATTAGATTTTTGTACTCGCAGTTAGAGATTTAAACTGAGATACAGTTGAAAAGGAAGTAGAAGAGGTCTGTGTGTTTTTTTAAAAATATAACACTAAACAATTTCATACAATTGATTTGATTAATCTATATTTATTACACTTTATTTCAACTCTATACTGTATTAGCAGTAACAGGACTGTTACAACTTTAACTTTAATATCCATAATTTAGACGTCTTGAAGTGTTGCTTCATAGTTTTAAGTCATTCTAGTTACAATACACAACTGGCTTTAAGGAAGTGGAGCCAGATTGTATTAACTAGAATCTGTTCATAGACCATCGGTGAGGATGTGATTCTTTGTGCTCAGCACTTTCCGCCGAAGAGAGATCATTAAAATTCCCACCACTAAAAGTAGGATGTGTTACTTCCTTTTTAACTTTGTGCTCATTAGTTTATGTGGCTTTCCCCAGCCTATCCCAGCTGTCATGGGGTTAACACTCAGAGACAGACAGCTATTCATGCTGGCATTTACAACTATGACCAATTTTGAACAATCAATTAAAAAAAAACACGCATGCTAGGTTAATTGGAAGGAAGATGGAGAGAACCCATGGAGGCATAGAGAGAAAATGCAAACTCCAATGTCCCTACTGTCCCCTTTAAAATAAACCTTTAGTTATACCATTTCGTTGCAGACAGGCATATTGATTAGACTGACCTGGAACTCCTGCCTGCATCCATGGTGAGATGTCTGTCCCTTCACCGTGGGCCTCGAGTTTGGTTGTATTAATGGGAGCCAAAAGTTTGACCACTTCTTCCATCACCTGTCGAGATGGAAAAAGACACAGGAAATTATCTTTATATAACTATTATGACAATATTATGATTGTAATTTCTACTGGAACATTCAGTGACAACGTACAGATGTTTTGGTTCCACATTAACATGATAGATGCTGTGGTTCCTACTACTTCCTTTTTACATGTAAATATATGGAACCTTTACAGACTTTAATGAAAAAACAAGTACATTTACTGGACAAGATGCTATTTTCATGTCAGTTTGCAAAATCTGTGTGCGGCAGAATTCACAATCTAATACCACTATTTTTTTTAAATAGTTGGGTTTTAATATCACCTTTTGTGCTGCATCACTGCCTGTAAATTGCAGGCCAATGGGGGTGAATGTCCCCAAGTCGGACTCCATGACAAGGTCAAAGTTGGACATGTTTACCTGTGTGCAGAGAGGACGCAAAAAGGGGGAACATGTCATGATCAGAGACAAAAGGTGAAAGAAAGCAAACCGAACCAAAGTACTTGCAAACAAAGCATACACACTCAGCCAGCCACTATAAGTACCTTGAGCAGCTGCCTTAACTAATTTAGGCAATTTAAAATGTAATTATACATCAAATGTAAGAACTGGACCAGTCCCACGGGCAGTTATGGTACACTGGTGTTTCTGGTTTTTAAAACGCAGTATATTACAGGTCAGGGCCTGGTGTGCAGCAACAGCTCCAAAGAAGGAAATTGTAAGACTCCAGATTCTTATTTAGATCCTTTGCACAGGAAAAACATGGGAGCTAGCCAAGTCCCTTCAGTGTGGTGGAAGTGCCTTTTTAAACTGCCTTTTCACAGTTGTGACCCTTCCTGCTTTTTGGGCAGCTGGAATAACATTGGCTCAGTGCTTGTTTTCTACTGATTGGCACGGTAACAGCAGACAGTACCTTGTGTAGATTAAAGTATTGCTGTGCTCCGACTCCGCCCTGCTCCTCGGCTGTCCACAGCACTGTTCGCAAAGTTCTCCTTGGACGCAGACCTACAAAGAGATGAAGACACATACACAGTATAGAAAGAGGAGGATAACGGCTCCAAATATTAATAATGACATTTTTCTTTTCTTTTTTTTTTTGTTGAATAAAAGGTCTTTGTAGTCTTTGTTTGATGACCCAGTCCTTGTCCAAGGCTCATTCAAGTAAATTGTCCACAAAAATACTGTACTTTATATGCAGGTCTGCCTCCTGTTGTAGTTGTGTATTTTGTTCCTCTGCAAACACTGGGGTGAAATTACTGTTTACAGTCAGAGGATTTGTTTTTCATTTTGTCCCTGTGTTTAGAACTGGAAACTTTAGCTCCACTTAATGATCTTTTTTTTTTTAAATTGGTCTCAGTATCGCCACTGCTGGTTATTCTGCTTTCTGTGTCGGCACATACTGATTGTTTCCTCTCTTTTTAATGAACACATTCACTTATTCTAATAGAATTATTAAATTTCATAGTAATTTTGTGAATCAAATAAATAAAAATAAACAGAGGATGCTCTGCTAATCCAGCGTAAAATGTTTTAGATTAATAACATGAATAGGTACGTTTGCCATCTCCTTTTTCTGATTAACATTTAAGCAAAACTAATAAACTTGAGCTTTTATTGCATTCTACAATATGCACATGTTATCATTGCTGAAGTTTATCTGTGATTTACTTTAAGTATTTCTCTGTATATTACCAAGGTCTTTGATGAGTGACAGGGCCTCCCAGGAAATCATGGCTCCGCCTCCGTCATCCATGGCACCCTGGCCCACATCCCAGCTGTCCAAATGTCCGCTCAGTAAGACAACCTAGAGAGATTGTACAGATAAAGAGAAAATGTGTAAACAAGAAACAGAGGAGCAAATCTGAGGAAACAGATAGGACGACAGTGCTGCCCATATCCTGTTGACTTTTTATTAATGTAGACACACATAGTTAAAAGTCCAGTTAATTAGATTCTTTTTTTAACAATAAAAAGGTTTGTATCAGCAGGAAAAGTGAGATTCGTTTAAAAACAAAAAAAAAACAAAGAAAAAGATGAGAGCACACGGGTCAGTGTATCTGTACTCACAGGAATTTCCAAGATTCCTGTCAGTGGGATGTAGATGAGCCGTTGTTCAAGGTTGCAAAACATTTTCTGACCTGATCTAACCCTGTCCGTGCAATGACCCAGAGTCTGCACATTCCCGTAAAAACCAATGTGTTTTTTTTTCACAGTGTTTGCTTTCTTATGTAACTGAAATGGTAATATATGCCAATGTGTTGGTTAGTCGCCCATTTGATTCCAGACTGAGATGTCTAAACTATAACATTGGAATGTGATTATTTCCAGATACAGATGTTTCTCACAGAATGCTTTGCGGTAATAAATTTTTTTTCTCCAAAGTAAGTTTAAACTGGGGAGTCTAAATTATAGTATCTACTTAGCAAAGGAAAAGTGTAAGGAGTTTACCTTTATTAATACTGGTAACATCACTATTTGTGAATGATGCATAAATAGTGAGAAGTTCCACCCTCTTTTAATTCATATGTTTTAATGTAGAAAAGATTCAGGCTAGGTGAAGCAGCAGTGTGTGAAAAATTAAGTTCACCTTTACTGCTTCCAAGAGTTTAAGTAGCAGCCAGCTGCTGCTAATCAAATGCACTTGATTCATTTCTCATCAGCAAGTGTAAGCACCAGTATAAAACAAAGTTACAGAGTAAAGATATCAGCAATGTCTGAGAGAAGAAACCACTGCTGTCTATCAATCTGGGAAGGGCTATGAGGCCATTTCCCAAAAACAGTGTACAGTGAGAAATACTATGCATATTTATCCCAGCAAATTCATCCCAAGGTCAGACCATGCAGTGCTCAAAATAAGAAGAAGATTAAACAAGTATGACTTGTTTTTGGAAGAGGTTCCAGGAGGGGTTAAATTCCTCCATATGTGAAAGACTGATAAAGTCATACATAAAATATTTAATTCAATTCAATTCAATTTTATTTATACAGCGCCAATCCACAACAACAGTCACCTCGAGGCACTTTATATTGCTAGGTAACAATAATACACAGACAAAAACCCAACAATAAAAATGACCTCTTGTGAGCAGGCACTTTGGCAACAGTGGGAAGGAAAAACTCCCTTTTAACAGGAAGTAAGCAGAACCAGGCTCAGGGCCGGCAATCTGCAGCGACCAGTTGGGGAGAGAAGGAAGACAGGATAAAAGACATGCTGTGGAAGAGAGCCAGAGATTAATAGCAGTGCAATCAATGCAGAGAGGTCTATTCACACATAGTGAGTGAGAAAGGTGATTGAAGAAGAAGTACTGGGAATCCCCCAGCTGCCTACACCTATTGCAGCATAACTAAGGGAGCATTCAGGGTCACCTGATCCAGCCAACTATATGCTATATGCTTTAGCAAAAAGGAAAGTTTTAAGCCTGATCTTAAAAGTAGACATAGTGTCTTTTTCCCGAATCCAAATTGTAAGCTGGTTCCACAGAAGAGGGGCCTGAAAGCTCAAGGCTCTGCCTCCCATTCTACGTTTAAATACTCTAGGAACAACAAGTCCAGAGTCCCCCAGTCCAAGAGAGAAGAGCTCTAATGGGGTGATATGGTGATACTATAAGGTCATTGGGACTGGTTATTCAAGACAAGGATTTTGAATTCAATTCTGGATTTAACAGGAGGCCAGATATATTTACTGTTTCACACAAACTCCTCATTTATGGGAGCACTGTCATCCTAGAAGGGGATCACTCCCATCAAGTGACTCACTACAACAGTGATGCTCCCATCCAAGGAGGCAAGTGGGCCCATTCCATTACAGTATAATATTCCCACGCTGTAGTTCTCAAGTATTTGCAAATACATTACATTAGTAAAGAGGCCAGTCCAGCAGCGAGCCTGGTTTCACATTAACAGAATCATATACAGCCAGTTCATCCCAGGTTACAAACTGCATGAGGGATTTTGCAGTCAAGTCGTCTCTGCATTTAAACCATTCTTATAAACACACAGATTTGGGTCACCAATAGCACTGAAACATCAGGACATTTGTATATAAAATGAAACCTCAAAATGTGGATTTATTTTTCTATTGTACTGTAATTTTTACATTGGTTACACTCAGAAAAATAATCCTGCTCCTGTTAACTTGATATTATATTTATATACACTCAGCCACTTGGTTAGTTTTGCTATGACTCTGTTTAAAGCCTGATTGTACATTGTGGCCATAGCAGAGACCGCATAATGTGCTTTGGTTAAAAGTGTAAATTATAAGAGACCACAAATGTATTTTTTTTAATGATTCATTGTGGTGTATGTAATATCCAAGCATGTTTTCCCCAACAAAGAGAGGCTAACATTTACAGTCAGTTCAGAAATCATTCATACCACATTTAATATTTGAAAGCTTAAAACTTTTTTAAAACTTCAAACTAAAAAGAAGGAAGAAGAAAGATGTAGAAGTTGAAGTGGGTGGAAAAATTCTGTGACAAACTTAACTGTGGGAATGACTCATTCAGCCCCAAATGTACATCTTCTAATGAACACACACACACACACAAACGCACATACACAATATGTCAGCCACGATAACTGCTACTGCAAGAGCACAAAGTCACAGGGCCAGAGATGATGTCAGCCATGTCATGTGTTTCATTTCCCTTTCTATAATAAAGCTCCAAATGCTGGTTCCTATATCAGAATAGTAAAAGCTTGCATCAGCGCTCTGGTTCAAGAGTCCTGACGGATTTTACCTTGGACTTTGCATTTAGGATGTGAACTTTTCAAACTGTTAAAGGGGGGGAGGCTTGCATTTGTGAGGGAGTCAAAGTTTACACAGATATAGTTCATATATCCCACATTAGTGGGAAATTTTCAAGAACAAACATTGTATACCATCATATACCTTCATCTGCCAATAAAGCAAATATTGCACACACACTTCCTTAACAACAACAGTAACATCCGGATACCAGGCAACCTCTACAAATATACAGTATACACCAGGGTTATCAGATGCCACTATGAAAATTTCACACAGAGCGTGATAAACTGAGATGCAAAATTCAGCGTAGTCAAATTGAACAAGACACCCCCCCCCCCTTTCCCTGCATGTTTGTTCCACACACCTTTCATCACTTGTCTTTGCAAATAACTGCTACTATAATTTACATACCCGCTCAGCTATTTAGGACGTGTTGGTTTAACCCAACATGAGCTGCCTTGTGTGAATGTACAAACTCCAAACAGTTACTTCCAGTACGCCAAGATGAATCTGTCCCTTTCGTTTTAACTGCAAACTGTTATGTTCTCTGACCTTTTGGCCTCTTGGTGAAAGAGAGCTGCTCTCTCCCTATCCAGTTCCAGGTCTCCCACACAGCATTTTGCTCATTTAAGTAACTGCCTATACGGCTCCAGCAGCCAGCGCTCCTCACTGTTTGGCCACTGGGCTCTAAGATGTGTGGTTGCTGGAGCTGTGCTGTTCAGTGTAACCTAAAGTGATCTTTGGAGTTGAACTGTGGCAAGCCTGTGGGACCTGTCATGCTCTGTTGCTCTGTGTTTAAGGAAACCAATCTGTATGTTAGTGGAAGTTTGGTAAGGGTTTGCTGTCATTTTATGTACACAACTGTTCTCCTGTTTTGTGGCCAGCCAGAGCACTTGGGCATTGTATTTTTGTTTCAACACATAGCTCAGTGTTTCTTCTCATTCTAGTAAGAATGGGGGGTTTTACTTGCTTTGGCCCTAGAACCCCTGGTGTCTATTTGCTTTCCTTTTTCTACTTAATTTAATATTGTAAGATAGTTGTAAATAAATTCTTTGTTTCCTATTCAGTAATCTTTCTTGGAGATTTATGGTTATGTTACAACTCAGCTTCTAGGTGCGGCGTTGTAACACAAACTCAAATATATTTACATAGATCATGTACATGGCGCTGAGCATGCCTCTAAGCCCATTTAGCACTAAAGCCCAGAAACCTTGGGTAGTATTTCCAGGGGACTCTAAAAATATCTCCTCTTAAAACTGTATTTGCATACACTGAGGTTTCTGCAGGAGCACATAATCTATTCATCAGGTTCTACCTGTTAGATGTGTCATAAATACAAAGCACCTGCAGTGAACTGAAAAGGTATACTCTGCAGTTCAGTATGTAGTAATTTAGTCCGCTCATAGGCTTAGAGTTAAAGCAGGCCATAGTTTGTCATCTCGTTCTGTTCTTGACAGTCTGATATTGAAAAGGTTTGCTACTTAAAACTGTGAGTTTGCGTTCCCTTTGTGAAGTAACAACCTTACATATAATCCATACTGGAATAATATGATATTTATATCGCAACTGATATGCTTCATGTAAACTGAGTAGTTGCAGTTTGCAGTTTTATGCATTATATTACCTTTAAAAATACTGTGAGTAGTAAAAAGCTTGGTTACATTTAGCTGAGTTGAACTGATCAACTATAAATTTTATTTTTTTATGGTCAAAATGTTATAATTGGCTTACGAGGCAAATGAGAAGAGAAAAGAAAATAATCACTTATACTTACCAGAATATCTCTGGTAAGAATACCTCAAGGTGCTTTGTGTTGTAAGATAAAGACCCCACAATATTACAAAAACAACCCCCTATGAGCAAGCACTTGTTACAGTGGGAAGGAAAAACTCCCTTTTAACAGGAAGAAACCTTTGGCACAACCAGTGGTGGATATCTGCTGTGACGGGTTGGGGGTGGTTACTGTATTGTTTAAATAATGCAGTGTTCTCATGAAAGCCTATTTTATACTGGTTCCTGGAAAGATTAAATCACATAAGCAAACACAAAATACAGGCAGCGTTAAGGGCTGTCGGAATATCTTCA
Organism: Pundamilia nyererei; assembly: GCF_000239375.1. NCBI lineage: Eukaryota > Metazoa > Chordata > Actinopteri > Cichliformes > Cichlidae > Pundamilia > Pundamilia nyererei. The sequence goes on along the minus strand of NW_005187545.1, from coordinate 364,773 downwards.
GTCAGCAAAAACAGCCCACACTATTATTTCCTTCTCCACCGAGCTAAGATAAAAGTGGAAATAACTAAGAAGGAGATTTTAAAAAGGATTATTGGGACATCTGATTTCCTTGTGGTTTATGTGTAACATCCGACAAAACGGATTTACTGTAATATCAAAGTGGAAACTAGACAAATAATAGATGAGATAAATTTGTCAAACATGCATATGTATGTTATGAGTGAGTGAAAGCTACCTGCTCAGGGTGTTGCCAGCCTTTTATCTCAGCCACCGTGTTGAAAGAGTCAGCATCAGGAAGGGTCTTGGCTCCCATGGTGAGTTTAACCACAATTTTCTGACCTCTTTGTGCCATACGCCACATCAGCTCAGCATCCTCCACAGTGATGCAGGCTGTGGGGATGCGCTTCACTCCATCTTGGTAGTCCTGCCAGCCTGTGTGGGGACTACACAGGAAGTGATGAAGACAGAGATGTATGTAATATACCAGTGATAAAGTGACACTACAACATTTCTAGACAGTCAGATAGCTGGACACTTGGAGAAGATAGATATACCTGTTAATAGAGAATGGAGTGACTGATCGAATGAGTGTAGCCACAGCTCCTACTTTGGCTGCCTCAGAGGCACCATAAGCACGGTATGCCACTGTCTCTCCATAGCTAACATATGGCTGGTTAAAAACCACAATCCTTCCTGCGGCCTCACTGGCTCGACGCTTCAGTTCCTCAAAAGACTGAACTACCAACACTTCTGCCTCAATACCTACAGGAATAACAATCAATCAGTGAGCAGTAAAGGAGAAACAGATGAAATGAAAGCTGTTTTATACGACTATGGTCTTTACCTTCAGGGGGTGTTCCTACGCTGCTACCCAATCCCAGTATAGCCAGAGTCTTGGCTCGAGGAGCAGTCATCTCTGCACTCTCCTTCCCCCGTACCCAGTGTGGGATTTTTACTGGCTCTAGATAAGACAATTAAACTATGTTTATATTCACCAGAAATCAGCTAGAGTTCCCGTACGTTCTGAAACACATGTTGGATAAAAACTGTAAAACTTACCCAGGTGTACATCCAACCCATCCTGCACCATGGCATTGTACATGTATTTAATAGCCATCTCCAAGTTGTTTGAGCCACTGACGCGGTTTCCTATAGTGTCAGTAAAGTCTGCGAGCCGTCTGTAAGAGCGGTTCTGGGCAGCACCGAACACAGCCAGGTCAATGATCTGTTTGGCCACATCAGCATAGCCTGCTACCTCAGCTGCAACCCCAGCTGGGATCATGCAGAGACACACAACAAGAACATATCAAAACACTGTAAAGGCTTGCAAAGACTGTTCCCGTTCCACCAGTTAGTTCAGGTACACTGTTTTCATTGTAACTCAGTACATAAATCCCAACATTAATCTGATCAAAGGATCCAAAGTAACTGGAAAAAAATGCATGGGTACAGAAGGCATTTATTAGCATTAATTATAAACTGGTTGTTTTAATAAAGGCCTTACTCTCTCAGAGTTTGGGTTACCTCTCTTTGCAGTATCATTGGATAAGACTCTGACAGCAGATTCTGAATTTATAGAGTGGGGATGACCATCACAGAAAGAGGATAGGTTGAGAAACACATTGAGGGAGAGGAGGATACATAGTGTCCCCTTCCAAGTCATCTGTGAAAAGAAAATATCAGTGTGTCGTTGTCAGTTGATGTTAAATTGCTACTAAATCCTCCTTAAACCGCACACACACTGCAAGTATCCTCTCATCTTAGTACGAACTAAAAAGCAAACATGCATCACCCCTGCTAACACAGTTAATCTAGCAGATATGATTCAAACAGGCAATTCACAAAGACACTTACTTTGCACTACAGCAGGTATTTTCTATTTTTGATATGCGAGTGTGTATATGTAAATGTATAGGCATGTGTTTGCATATGTATATGCAGTTGTGGTATAAAAAGCAGGCATAAATTAATCGTAGTTTTGGGCTTTTTTTTATTTTTTTCAACTGTGCTTTTTTCATAGTGCAATGATTGCACAAGAATTTGGTTGAATTTATTTTGGATTTTCTCTAATCCACACAGGGTCAAAAACAAATATACAGGCTCTACAGTGTACTTTAACTTGACCGGGCCAAGGCCTATTAACTTCTCATTAATTATCACGATTGACTTCAAATTTTGCTTTCTCTTTGCAACAATAGAACCACTGAACTACCAGCATGACTGTGAAGTTTTATGGTCAGACGAGACAAAGATTGAGCTGTTTGGCAACAATGACCTAAGAACACTTTACTAGCTGTGAAGCACGATGGTTGTAGCGTTATACTCTGGGCTGTTTGCTGCCAGTGATACTGGTTAACTGCGCAAATTGGATACAATAATGAAGGAGGACTACCTCCAAATTCTTTAACTTCACCTCAAATCAACAACTAGACAATTGAAACTTTTGAAACAATTGCATGTTTCAACAGGACAATGATCCCAAACACATATCAAAACTGGTTTTGAAATGGATAAAGTATGCTAACATTAAGCTTCTGGAATGGCCTCTCAAATCCTCTGAAAATGTTTAGACTATTCTTAAAAGCCAAGTACAATACAATACAAGGAAACCAACCAATTTAAATTAAATCTACAAATTCTGTCAACAAGAATTTCCAAATAACCAAGCCAGAAGCTTGTTCGTGATTACCAAAACGACTACCATCCGGTCAAGGTGTGACTTGCTAAGGGACATTTAACTAAACCTGTATGTATACTTTTTAGCCCATGTGGATTAGAGAAAATCAAAAATAATTTAATACTTGTGCACCCATTTCTTGTTTTTTTAACCAATTACCATGACATTCATCCCAAGATGATGTATATGTGTAAATACCTCTTTTTGGTATGTTACTGGGTTTATAAAACCAAATATATGCGGCAAATTTTAAACAAGGAATTATGATAGGAAAGGACATAAACAGGAAGTAAAGTGATAATTACAAAACAGTGGAGAAAGGGTGGTATTAAATAAGTTTATGCTTATTCCTACTCCTTTTTTTCAATATGTTAAGCCATGTATTTTTGTATGCTTTTTGCATATATTTTTTAGATATTCGAAATTAAGCCTTAAGCAAGAAAAGCTACGCTACCTATTATTTTACAGTACTACACTATACGTGAATGGCGCTTTATTGGAAACGTTACGTTATCCCCAGTTATAGTTTTACTTTCACTTTAGGACATTACAATTATACTTTATTTCTTATTAAATGTAGCTGGACACCACAATTGTTAAATTATCATATTAACACAGACGACTTCATTCTCATTTTAAAAAACAAACACGATATATATAAAAAACTGCAACAGAGACGAATAGAGAAGGACGGTTACAGCGGTTTAAACATTTCACAGTAACAATGAGCGCAAAAAGCGCTTCTCCATAACAGCACAAACCCTTCGAGTCAATTCAAAGTCTTTGGTTTTGTTGACGTTGCAGGACTTCGTCCAGTTTTGAGGATATGCCAAATACACAAATACCGCAACGTAAACAGTTCCGTACTCGTGATTACAACCTGCATAGCGCACTTCCGGTTTGTCTTATTTCAAAATAAGAGCGTCATGCTTACCATAACAATAGTTTTGTTATGCAGGTATTAAAATATGGTTACACACACACAAACACACACAAACACACAAACAATAAACCACACCCAGCCCCCCACTCTCCCGTTTTCCCCTCACAAAACTAAAATAATTCAATGAAACCGATTAGTATGCAACAACTGGAAATTAATAGTTACAATAGTTCATACAAAACGATTTTTGTTAAAATTACCCCTCATAAGTAGTATAGTCTATTCACATTATGGACATTATTACTATTATACTCACCAAGCTTTCAAATATGTAAAATATGTCGGACATACAAAGATTAAGGAACTCATCACAGACTCTCATGGCCAGCTCTTCCACATAGAACACTTATAATCAGTGTTTCGGTTCACAATTGACCTGCTGTTCAGCTGTGCATAAATGATACCTTTCATGAGTAACTAACACACAACAATAAATATTATGTTCCAGCATAAATCAGTGTTTAAGTATCCAAACCTGCAATTGCACATTATTCCAAAACTGACATTTCAAAAAAGATGCTCTATTTGTCTGTGAAGCTTTTGAGAAAGCTTTGTCTACCTTTCTTTAACATGTGTTACAGGCTGTTTTGGGTTCACATCTGACCTGCTGTTCAACAATTTGAAGAAGAAATTGAAAGTTTACACACAGAAAAATACCACTACTGAATGAAACAACACAGCTGTATAGAAGAAGTGTATCAATCTCACTTTTGGTATTATGTCAAGAAAAAGGAACTGCCTATTTAGAAACTATTTAAAACCAAATGCTAAATCACGCACTTCTTTTTATGAGTCTTCTCTTAGTCATCCTTCCTTTTTGCAAACAATGTTATGGTTAAAATGATGCCCAGTGCTAACAGCGTATTGTGTGCACACTGTGGGAAACACAGCACATCTCAATCTGTGGTTTTTATTTCTCATCTTCCCCTCCCACTGATCTTCTGCATTCCTCACCAGTCATAGATATTCACATCAAGTGCCCCACCCATGTCAGATTCATATTTATTTATTTTATCACACTTTACTACCACTTTTATGCTATTAACTTATGTGCATGGCTCTACTTTCTATTCCTGCTTCTTTTCTACTACAGCCATCTTCTGTATACATAAAAAAAACCAACCTTTTGTGCATCCACATGTTCTCCTTTTGTTTCTGAAGATCTTTAAAAACATCTGACCATATGACTCATTTCACATGCTGCTGACCAGGTTTGATATTGCAAACCTTTTTCTCACTTTTGCCTGCCTTTGTAAAAGGATGTTTGTTGAGACTTGATGGAAATGCTTTGCTCTACATTTCAGATCAGCTGAACAAAAGCAACAAATAATAGCTTTTACCTGCAGCTGAATGTTCACTTTTTGGTTTTGTCTCACACAATAAAAACAAAATGCAAATCTGTGAGAACACGTGGGCTTCAAAATGATGCCCAGATGGTGCTTAATTAGCAAATAAACACAAAGATCGTGACCTTGAAGAAGTTAGATGAAAAGGTGAATAAACAGGCAGATTTTAAGAGCACACATAATGTTAAACCTGTCGTGTTGATGTGTGTATATGGGGGGTGGGGGGGCAGTATTGTTGAGAGACAGAGAAAAAACAGCCACTGCATTAAAGCCACAACTTTTATTCATTAGTGAACCTCATGAGATACACCAGCAACAAAGTTCTCTATTGCTCATCTTGGTAAGTTGATAATTGGCTGGTCCTCATACCTGTGTAGTTTATTTCTAAGAACCAGAATTTCAGTCAGCTTCGATAAAAAATACAACTGCAACATGTCTCCAATAAACTTTCTGTACTTTTATAATTTTTAGAAGCATTCATAAAGAAAAAGGACTTTTTTTTAAAAAAGATGCTAGAAAATCTTTTAAAGAAATTGACAATAATCTAAAGCTCATCAAATGCACCAAGATACAAATGGGCATATAAAACTCAAGCTGAAGGCATAAAGAGGCTTCAACCACCAGTAAATACTGTACAATCCCAATAATGACGGACATATTTACCTACATTGTAGTCTAATTAAGTATAAATTATTACATGAAAATCATCTCTTTTATATATAATGCATGTAGATGATAGAAGAGAAAAGTTATTTTGTCTTTGCCAACAAGTGCTAACCTGTGGTATTAACCCTCTGGGTTTGTTTTTGTTTCACACAGAAGTTGTTCAACCACACTGGCATAGTAGATTTTAACTCCAAACTTGCAGTTCTGTACAGCTCACAGTTCAAAGTATGAAACTAATACTTCAACCGCACTGCAAAGCAAAGGATATAATATAACATGAGGCACTGAAGACTCAACAAATGTCACGTTATCAACAAAGAGTCACCGAGGTGGGTTAATGACTACATCTTCCTGTTTATTCTATGCACAGTGAATAGGTAGCTTGCAAATGCATTCAAATGTACTACTTGCTTTAAAATATTCATTTTTATTATGACAAACAGTAAGCATGTTCTTTGAACCATTACAGGCAGTAGGTAGCTGGTTAAAAAGCCATAAAAAGGCAAATTCCTAATAGGTTTATGAAAAGGGTCTACACACTTATGTGCTGTCGAAAGGGAATAGAACCCTGTTGTCGTTATCTGCTTTGTGCATCTTCATTGGAGCCATAAAACATGCTATGCTGCTCTTGTTGCTTGAGGTAAAGTCTGAAAATCAGGAAATACATGTGTCAAACAAAGCACGTTTACGCTTAAAAGAAACAGATTAGAGTTAAACAGACACAATTAACAACTCTCTAACCCTGCTAAGTTGATAAACTCTAAAGTGTAAAAGAGCAGTAAATGCTCTCACTGGCCTTTAAACCTTGAACCAACTATTATAGCTGTATAGAGGACAGCGAGAAAGGAATGCGCTTTGGCTGTTGTCAGAAAACCTTGATCGCTTCTATGGTTTCTGAATTATAGTCATTAGCTTTGACTCCACCTGTCCACACGCTTGCAGCACTCAGTCACCAAAACCCCCCCAAAAGTCCTGAACATATTACATGTGTTCTAAAGATGCCTGAGAGAGTTTTTATAAGGCTGCCACACTGTATGAAGTCAAAGACAAATTGCTTAAAAATGGCTTACAGAAATATAATCTCTAAACATAAAAAAAGAACTACCACAAATTATTATTATTTTTTTTTACAAACAACAAAGCGTATCTATATTTGGTCAGTTCTGTAAGTGCCTGTGTGACAACAACAAATGTTTGTACCTGCAAAGTAACAAAATCTCTCAATGCAATACTGGGCAGCATATGAAAATGTTCATTCATGTAACCCCCCTCCCCCGCCCCGCACAAAAACCAAAACAAATCAAAGAAAGCATACAGAAAGTAAAAAGAAGCAGGCAGTTTTTAACACAGAAAAAACAAAACACAAAAACACAATCTGACCTCAGAGGACAGAAAAAAAAAGTGTCAACTTTTTAAGGTCCATCTTAATACTATTCTTATACAGAATATAGTACCAGGCTGAACTGGGCTGGTTCAGCGTACATCCATCCAAAGGAGCAATCAATTTCTGGGTCACACAGAATCAGCTCTTGTCCAGCGTAGTTCATCTTAGGTCTAAAGGCACAGCGTCGGACCGTTTCACACTGACGACTCGCCAACACTACAATGATCCACTTCAGGATTTCATTCTTAAAACTTTGAATGGGTATTTACTCCTTCCTTAGCATGGGATGACAGGAAAGCATTTTAACAGTTTGACTTTATTTTATTATGACCCCTTTGTCACAAACACTGAACATTAAGTAGAAAGATAAAGTGGCAGCGGATGAAGTTGGGAATGGCGAAGAAAAAGAAAAAAAGACAGAACAAAGAAGCAGCACTGGAGAGGAGCAGAGGTGTCTACTTCAAACTTCATCAAGAAGAATCATCTTCAGCTGGTTATAGATCCATTTGAGTCTTAATAGGCAGGAGCCAAAATCCACCCTGCTTTGTTCTTATTAGTCAGTTCAGGCGTAGAACTCCTTGGTGGGTGCTTTGTGATACGCAGTTGCAGAAAGTTTGTTATCTCCCAGGTCATAGCTACCTTCATCCTTCTTCTTCATGCGGTAGGCAAGGAGAGACAAGAGGGAAACAGCACAGAGAAATCCAATGACTCCGCACACTATCACAGCTGGAGACGGAAAAAAGAAATACGAAATTATTTTTAAAAAATAACATTTTTATAACAGTTATCTATACTTAACATTTCAGATTCTTCAACAGAAGTCTAAATTTTCTTGAAAACTCACTACTGTAATTTTGTAATGAACTGGTAAGACAGTAGAAACCTAGTCCTTACCTGCTAGCACCTCTTTTCTCTCCAGCAGGTTCTCAGAGGATACCTCCATAGAGTTCTCACCAAATAATCCTTCTCGATCAGCTTTGTTAAGAGTTTCATCAGACTTTTTGATAGGCTCTTCATATTGGGGATTTAACACATCCAGGCGTCTCTCCTTGCCAGAATTGATTACACCATCAGCTCTAGTACTGCCACTGGGAGGCACATTGGTGGTGCTGGGACTAGCATCCTTTCCAAACCAGTCAGCTGTTGGGCCAACACCAAGCCCCTATAAGGATATTAGCACAGTTTAAAAAAAATGCTGAGACATTATGTGGCTTTAGATACTTTCCATTTACCACTATTCACACCTTAAAGCGGTAGCAAATAAATCACAATTAGTTTCTCTGCTCCAAAATTAATCAACCTTAATATTTACTCTCACTATCACCAATTGAAATTAAAAGAATAAATATCCTTGTGTGTGCGATGAATCATCCTGAAGATGGACATAAGTCAGACTTCATGAGGACATGAATCAAAAGGAACAGTCATACTTTACCTTGTCTCCATCAGGGAAAATGTCAGTCTCCTTCGCTGTAGTTGCTGGATCGTGGCTGCGTGCCACTGTGGTTGGTGGGTTGTGCGGAGAGTGTACTGTAGGCTGTGGTTGACGCTGCTCTGTTTTGCTAGAGGGGCTAGGCAACGTCAGGACCATATCCCCGGCATCTGAATGGGCACGGGAACCTGAGAAATCACCAACACAAAACACTTCAGAGCATGTCTCTTTTCATTATTATAGAATAGTTGTTTTGTTTTTTTTTAATCTATTGGATTAACTGAAGGAATAGGACCGTTTTTCTTGGATAACGAGTTGACATCTGAGGTTACTTGGTTTTACAGCAGAGTCTGCCACAAATGTGGAAACAGTTCCTACTGCAAGTTTTATAACTTACTGAAATTCACCTGAACGTAATGCAGTTTTATATCACGCTGAATGTGCCACGACATCACTCACTACAGTTTACGCAGGTGAGTCATTCAAAGTCTGTGAGTTTCCAATAAAATGTCACCTGGTTCCACTGTATCACCTCAGGACAAACATCTGGTATATTGTAAGTGCATCTGTGTCTGAACATACAAGCACTCGTGGCTTACTTGTGTATTACTCACAAGCCTGCATGTATGATTGAGTGGAGTTAAATAATGTCTAATAATCTGTGATGAAGTTTCTATTTAATAAGCAATACAGGGAAAATATACATATAGATATATTATACACACACACACACACACACACACACACACACACACACACACACACACACACACACACACACACACACACACACCCTTACCATAATCTCCAGATCCAGAGCCTGACCCACCATCATCACCATCTTCATCATCTATAGGGAGGTCACCAGATGTTCGGCCCTCTATGTATAAGTCATCACTTGGGCTAAATGACTGGGAGAAGACAAAGAGCTGCCAAAAAGAGGGGGGGATAAAAACATGCAATTTTATTTAAGTAGGAGAGAAACGCACACATAGATTCACACAGAATTCCTTTCACTAATTGACAACATGTGGATCTCGCTACAGTTCTGGAGTAAGACAATACCTCTCACAACCAATGATGTATGCTGGCCAAATATGCAGCAGTGCATGCTGCTTTCTGAGAGTATTACATCCATACTATAGTATGTGCAGTAGATAAAGGCTGTTTTCTTGATCATTTCACATGCTGTGGCAGTAATTTGTGATACTTTGCAGAACCACGCAGCAGAGAACTAAGTGTCTTTGAAAGGAGGAGGGATGAGATAAAGCAGCTTCAAAGACAACACAGAGAGCAGGCAAGTAGACGCACACATGGAAAGGGCCGCTTCACATATTAGATTGCACCTCGTGAAATCCTTCCGCCAACCCGAATGCTACACAGAGGAGTGTGATGAAAACCAGTGACCTTCTTTTCCCTTGATCTAAGGCCTAGGCAGACAGAAGGTAATGAGACGAGTGGCTCAAACACAACCGGAGATCACATGAATCAAAGAAAGACACTAACTGTGCTGAAATCGATAAAGAGCCAAAGAAAAAGAAGCTCAAACATATGCTGGTGTTAAGAGAGGGAGAGACACTCACACACAGAGACATGGATGAATATGGCCCATTGAGACCTGAAATATGTCTGGTATGTATACTATGCTTCCACTAACACAGGTGTTGAGAGAGGGTGAAAATAGGGAGAAAGGAAAGGAAGCACAGTTTAGTGTACTTCTCATAAGATAACTGCTCCAGAAAAAGGTTTTACTCCAATAAAAATTCACAAAATATGTTGTCAAAGCAACAGTTCTTTTCAAGTTAACACCATTTTTCTTTTGCTAACAAACCTTTTTATCAGTATGCAATAATGCAAACAGCCCACAGAAGGGATAC
>NW_005187545.1:351435-353422 GCF_000239375.1 Pundamilia nyererei | reverse complement strand
TGGATTGCAGATGAGTGTGCCTGTAAAGCACTCTGGGTCAACGTCGGTTGTATTAAAATTAGCTACATAAATAACATTGACTTGATAGTCATACAAAAAAGTATTAGATCAAAGTTTTTACTGTGTTTCACTGGCATTTATTTTACCAGACCAAATCCAGATGTTAACCACACGATTAGCTGAGTCAACACATATAACACATTATCTTTTTTAACGGATCAATCAAATATTTTTAATTTGGAATGGATTTCACTAAATGCCATTAAGCTTTGACCTCCCACCTACTGGCAGTTTGTTTTCTGCTGACTCTGAATCAGTTCCCCTTGACAGATACAAGTTTTACACTGGGGTTTACTGGAAGATGTGATTTAGAATTTATACACATCTGGAAAGCATACGTATGCACGCAGGATTTACACACCCACTCTGTATATAACATTCTGATATCCTGGTGCTTTGTCACAATGAAGACAGTTTACTGGAAACAGCTGTATCACTCCACAGACATATGAGAGAAGACTGAATGTTGGTGGAGGGCAACATTAAAGCTGACAATCATCAAAGTCTTATTTTTTGTTTCTCCTTAGCTGATAGCTAGCTATATTCCCAGTGAGCTGCAAAGTAATGAGAGCATGGTCAGATCGAGAGTTAGTTTAGATAACAACGAAAAGCACACAACAGATCTGTCATCACTTGGATAGCAGCAGCAGCAGCAGCAGCAGAGTGCTGTGTTGAAGGTGGTGTATGTTTGACTAAGGCATAAAATGAATAAAATGTCCACAGACATTAAGTAGCTGTAGCCTGTAAGGACAAAATTATCAGATGCCAAGAGAAAATTAATATTCCTCTTAAAACTTTAGTGATCAGACAGAGTTTGGTAACGCAGTCTTTAGTGATGCCAACAGGCAAAATGTGACACAATATCGACTTCTGTCTTACATGTGATTGTTATGTCCTTAATTCAGATTACAGTAATTTGAAACTGTTGACCAGAGACTACAGGTCCCAGTCCACTCCATGTACGCAAAGACCTAATATAGCTTTGACCATTAGTTGTGTGGTGGTCAAAGAACAGTCAAGATAATCAGCGATATGCGGTTAAAAATAAAAAATATATACTGAAAAATAAATAAATACAATAAAAACTCTCCAAGGGCATGCTAACACTGAAAGTCAAACAAACTGCTACAGCAACTCATCAAAAGAAAAACCTCTTGCAGCTAATCGCATGTGTACAGACTGCCTTTGACACACAGAACAATGTTGTGACTAATGCTGATTAACTGAGAACACATATCTTCCGCCCCACCAGGCTTTTTAGTTCTCCACAGCAGCAAGTGTCAAACTACATAGTTTATATTCATGTTCTTTTGTTTCTAAACAGCTTTTTTCTTCCTCACATGTAGGCGTTTCAGTGTAGTGCTTTTGAAGCCCTATGAAAATCGTCATTAATAGCACCGTGAGGAGGTGTTACCCTTTTCCTCTCGCTCTTAGCATTTGGATGAAAAACTGCTCATATCCCACGCAGCTGCGTGCTTGCCTGGACTAGCCCAGTGGAACTCGCTGTTACTCATCCATCCAGAAAAATGACACAACTACCAGATCACAAACTGTCAAAGGAAGAAAGCCTGTTTAAACATTCATCCTTTGGATTGGAGCAACATCACTGACTGACTAACCAGTAATTCTACAGCCACACTTGGGGACACAGATAGTTTGGATGTAAGATGTAGCCCATCACACCCAGCAATTTAAGACTGGAGTCTGTGTATTAGTGGTATGACATGAAGACGAATCAAAGCATCTGCGGATCAAAGTATGAGATGACACAAATTAAAGTTAAGCAGGAAAAAGGTTTGTTTGTTTTTTGAGTGGCCACACCTGTTTACAAGCTATTATATTCAGAGATTACAACCTGTGGGGCCTTAAAGCAGGACAGGAATGCCAAGCTGTATTCATTTTCACCATATCCACAACTCCCTGAGTC
>NW_005187545.1:284093-351415 GCF_000239375.1 Pundamilia nyererei | reverse complement strand
AAGGTGGTGTATGTTTGACTAAGGCATAAAATGAATAAAATGTCCACAGACATTAAGTAGCTGTAGCCTGTAAGGACAAAATTATCAGATGCCAAGAGAAAATTAATATTCCTCTTAAAACTTTAGTGATCAGACAGAGTTTGGTAACGCAGTCTTTAGTGATGCCAACAGGCAAAATGTGACACAATATCGACTTCTGTCTTACATGTGATTGTTATGTCCTTAATTCAGATTACAGTAATTTGAAACTGTTGACCAGAGACTACAGGTCCCAGTCCACTCCATGTACGCAAAGACCTAATATAGCTTTGACCATTAGTTGTGTGGTGGTCAAAGAACAGTCAAGATAATCAGCGATATGCGGTTAAAAATAAAAAATATATACTGAAAAATAAATAAATACAATAAAAACTCTCCAAGGGCATGCTAACACTGAAAGTCAAACAAACTGCTACAGCAACTCATCAAAAGAAAAACCTCTTGCAGCTAATCGCATGTGTACAGACTGCCTTTGACACACAGAACAATGTTGTGACTAATGCTGATTAACTGAGAACACATATCTTCCGCCCCACCAGGCTTTTTAGTTCTCCACAGCAGCAAGTGTCAAACTACATAGTTTATATTCATGTTCTTTTGTTTCTAAACAGCTTTTTTCTTCCTCACATGTAGGCGTTTCAGTGTAGTGCTTTTGAAGCCCTATGAAAATCGTCATTAATAGCACCGTGAGGAGGTGTTACCCTTTTCCTCTCGCTCTTAGCATTTGGATGAAAAACTGCTCATATCCCACGCAGCTGCGTGCTTGCCTGGACTAGCCCAGTGGAACTCGCTGTTACTCATCCATCCAGAAAAATGACACAACTACCAGATCACAAACTGTCAAAGGAAGAAAGCCTGTTTAAACATTCATCCTTTGGATTGGAGCAACATCACTGACTGACTAACCAGTAATTCTACAGCCACACTTGGGGACACAGATAGTTTGGATGTAAGATGTAGCCCATCACACCCAGCAATTTAAGACTGGAGTCTGTGTATTAGTGGTATGACATGAAGACGAATCAAAGCATCTGCGGATCAAAGTATGAGATGACACAAATTAAAGTTAAGCAGGAAAAAGGTTTGTTTGTTTTTTGAGTGGCCACACCTGTTTACAAGCTATTATATTCAGAGATTACAACCTGTGGGGCCTTAAAGCAGGACAGGAATGCCAAGCTGTATTCATTTTCACCATATCCACAACTCCCTGAGTCCTACTAAGGGATTGCATGTCTCTTTCCTCTGCTACAAATATACACCAGAAGCAGTATCGTGTTTCAGTTCCGTCTCCTTTCACAATATACAGTCCATAAATCTTAAACAAACTGCATTTCTGCAGAGGTGGTGAGGCTCCCTGGCTCTCATTAGAGATTTCTTACAGTCAATAAATCACCAGCCTGGATATTTTTCATACTTTGTGACGATGAACAAAGCTCTGCTTCAGCCTGTCATCCCCAGGTGTTTTCCAGCTATAAAGCAGCCGCACATAGAGAAACAATGGAAGGGGTAAAGGAGGAGGATTTTGAAATACTCTTTTTTTCCCCTTAAACCACCTTGGTTAAATATGAATGATTTCCTGGTTTAGAATTTGAAGTATAACATTATAAAACGTGTGGGTGAGAAATTCGGGCCAGGTCTGGTTTAAATGTCAAAGCTGTGAGCTAAATGATGAACAGACTTTGGCCCTGTGTGAACTTGACACCAACTGGACGCTTGGCCTCGGTTTGAAAAGGCTGCTGAGGTCAAAAATCACCCAGCTTATAGATCCGGAGGTAACATATATTTATGTTTTAAAAAGACGAATTCGTGCTGTTCACTTTAAAGGTACATTTAACGTAAATACATAATAATAATAATACTAATAATAATTATAATAATAATAATTATAATAATAATAATTATAATAATAATAATAATAATTAACACAGACAAAAAACTGAGGATATAACATTAAGAGTAATATTTTTATTTTATGTGTAAACTCTATGGGGTAGAACTCAAACAGTCCACATGAACACAACGTTACCCAGGGCTGTCGTTTTCAAAAATATCTTAAAGTTTTAGCCTTCTCGGTTATTTTACATATTAAAGATAATTAATATGTATTTTTCCACTAATACGTCAACTGGAACATGTTTGAATTAAAAAACATTTAAGAAAAGCCACTTACTTTTCCACTGATTGACCCAGTTGCCAGCCCGACGAGGAACAACCACCACAGATTCCCCATTTTAACTTCCAAAACAATTTAAAAAAAACACGCTAGTTGAAAACGAGAAATTATATGTTGGTACAGTGAAAACGTTCAACTCGCTCTTCGGTGTTCAGTAGTACGGATAATTTGTTGTAGCGCTGTCGCTGTCGCTGTCGAGCCACTTCGTTAAATCTCAGTAAAGTTCCCGTGTCTCCCGGACTCGTTGTGAGAAGGACTTCGTCTGAAAAAGTTGTTTAGCCTGGTCGTGAAGCGTGGCTCTCTGCGGTGACGTCAGCACGCCGGTCCTTGACGACGGTAGTGGAGACGCACACGCGAGCCGGAACCGTTGACAAGGTGACGACATTAGCTCAACTGCCTTACACCGAGGTTAATTAATAATAGGCTGAACGAACGGCTTTTTCTTATTTACATTTTTAGTGTGGATATACGCTTCTAAAATCCAGCAATTCATTTTGCCCTTTTTTGGAGGACTTGAGTTTGAGGCAAAGGCCATTTATCTCTATGTAATTCACATGAATCCTACTGTTCTATTGATGCCATATTTGCGGAGGCTGGGCAAACATTTCTTTTCAAAATGGACTCCCCTCCCTTGTGGCTATAAAATATGGTGATAAGCTTTTGTTTTGTTTTTTTTGTAGCTATTATGATTCTATTGCTAAAAAAAAAAAGAGGTTTTTAACTTTTACTCCTTCCAAAACAAAATTTTAATGCCACACATTTTCAGCCTATTTCAGGAGACAGAAGACAGGGTGAGGCCGAAAGGATTTTACTCAAAATTGTGGTTTGATTAGAGCTGTCATGAAATGAAGTGGAGGGAGGTCAGACAGGAAGGTAAAAGCTCAAAGGGGGACATAACAGCAGGTTTGTTATCAGAAGTATTGCTTAATGTTTAAACAAATCAAACACAAACAGAAAAAAGTTTGATTCCTTCTTTTCTCTGCTGATTTATATAATTAATGATGTATATGCTAAAGGTGCATTAACCTGTACCTCTCCTGTCTCATTAGAATGAAAAATGAAAACAGGACATCGCTGCTAACAACCATGACAGGCCCTATGATTACACCAAAGTGTAAATAGGTAACCAGGTTTCTGAAAAACATGTCAGAGCACACAAACCAGAGGGACGTGCTCATCTGAAAACATCCGTTTCACGGCATGACTCAGATATCCTAGGACCTGAACTTGCTGGTTCCTTGTTACAGTCAGTTCAGTAAGTCAAGGCACATTTTTCAGATATTAGGGAGTCCATCAAAGTAACGGATTATCTTAATATCTCCGTTAAAGGGGAAAGAATGAAGCTCTCTGGAAGGTGAGACCACTGTTAAACAGAATGCAACAGGGCTGCCAAAAGATTATTGCCCTCACAGGCCAGTGTTTTAAATGGCAGCCGAGAAACCAAATGCCACAACTTCAGAGCCCTAGCTTTAACAACATTTCTATATTTGTCCCTGCTCGGACTCCTCTAAGCTTTCACCTTCTTGCTCTAAACTCTGGCCCTCTTCCACCTCACCTCCTGACAGCAGTATGAGTAAAATCCCATCTGCCACACCCAGCGCTCTGTCACACCATCCATGATCACTGTTACTGCCATGGGGAGCATGACCCAACAACCCATGTTTAGGTGAGTATTAGGAGTGCAGAATGGAGTTTAATAAAAAAAGAAAAAAAAGGAAACAATATCATTTCATCATACTAAGATAAAAAATAAATAATTTTCCAAAAAAACCCTTCTAAACATTTATTTCAACTACTATACTTAAATTATCTAAAAACAAACCAACCAACCAACTATGACACATTTATTCTTCTGGGTCTCAGGAGATTAGGAGCAATCATCACAGTATGGATTGATTTGAGACTAAACCATCTTTTGTGTGTTGGAATATACACACATAAATTTTACAACAAAAATACGTTTCCCTTTGAGACATCGGAGAAATTAGCACATAGATCAGACGGAATAATTTCCAAAAACATAGATTTCAATAAAAACTTTATGATTCCATTGATTTTTATTGAAGGGCAAGCTTGCTTTAGCTGTGTGGTTCATGACTCCCTCTGGTGGAGAAAGGCTGTAATGACAACCAAGCAGTTTAAATGGCCGTTACTGTCAAATGCTTTACTCCCTTTCAAACCAACTCATATTTACAAAACATGAAGCCTAGTGTAGTTTCCAAACCTTGAAACCACTTAGGCAGTGAGAAGGATATTTTGACTCCATGTGAGGTACCTCAATTAATATTAATAATGAAAAACATTATCCAGCCATAACAGTTCTTAATTTGACACAGCAAACCAAGGATATTAGTCTTATAGCCTAACAGTCCACATTAATAAAACATCTTCCCGAGTATTGCTCATCAGAAATCTGAAAAATCTGTCATTACATGCGCTCAGCTTTAAAGAAACTGATGTTTCCTATTTTGTTATTTATATCCATTTGTGTGAATTTTTTGTTTCACTGAGACATTTTTGCAGGTCAATGTCACAAAAGAAAAGTGGATCCACGTAATTCAATGTTCCCTGAAAATAATATATTTCAGAACAGAAAATAGAGTTAAAACACGCAGTAGTCAAGCTGACACACTCAACCGAAAAGAAATAAATCATGTAATAAATAAAAGCATTATCTTATGGGTGAACTCATAAGCTGTCATTATAACCTCCCCAATTCGTTAATAACCTGAAAACTCATCTGATTTAATTGGCGACCCTATGTGGGTATCCTGACCTTTGGCCTGGGAACCACTAATGCAAGACCTAATCTATGGCTTCAATTGACATCATGCAGATACACCAAACCTTTCATCAACCAATTTTTTTATAATACTTGATTAAGTTCATAAATGATAAAGCTTCCCTTTGGTAAAAGCTGCTAACATCTTTAAAGTCACACTAAACTCTGCATTTATAAGAAAAACAATGACATTTTTGAGCAAGTGCCTGTCGCTCATGTTGACACAAACACCATGCCACAAAGCTGCACAGTGTACTTCCTCTGGTTTAATAAAGGCAGAACATACAGAGTACAGAGGGACAGAGTCACAGGTTTACTGCTTTCACAGTGATATAACATTTTTTTTTCTTTGTTCTTCACCAGTGAAATGAAAGAAAGCACAACTCCACAATGAGATGATTATATGACCTGGCTTTTTTTAAATTTTTTTATTTTTTTTAATCCACATATATGGAGATGTGAAGTATTTCCCCACCACTTCCTCGAGGTGTGGGGTGGCGGTTCCTGCTTCAAAGAGTGCAGCAGAGCAAACAGGTGAAGACGTCACTGGACCCGGCAACAACGCTGTGCTCATTACTGTAAGTGCAAAGAAACCTGCTAATAGCAGTGAAGCTAGTCCTGACCAGAGCACTAGCAGCTGCTGATTATGTTACAGTTGCACCCACAGCAAGCACAGGACGGGCTTTGTCCTGCTGTTCCTGGTTCTGCAACACTAAGAAAACTCAAAGTTTTATCTGCACTGGACGTTGAAAGGAAAGAAGACAAAAAGATAAAAAGCAGAAATGAAAAATGACCATCAAATGAAGGGAAACAGTGACACGCACACACTGGAGCAGAGTTTCTTCTGACATCCCAAACCAGAAGCAGATCTTCATGCAAGATGGATATCGTCCACACCTCAAAATTCGCTACAATTTTTTCCCTAAAATAATAATAAAAATCATATTCACATCATATAACTTCATATGTGTTACGTGGTTGTCCATGCCATACCAGTGGGGCCCGCCCCACAGTTTGAGAACCACTGCACTATAGTCTCCAGAGATGTGAGCGTAATCTCAACCTCTGCTGTGGCCATGGGACAGTAAAACAATGAGGTGTGTTAAAAATAAAAATTCTAGCAGAAGTCTTTGCATCAAGTTAAAGAGGACCAAGAGCGCTGCGAGACAACCATCATCTGCGAGGTAGAACTTCATCTGACCCCAGCCTTGATGTCTGACGGTCTCATATTCCTCTTCCAAATTGGAGGGATCTGCATCACAGAGAGAAGAAATTATTTTTACGGATGCATTTCTCTGGATCAGTCCAGGGAAAGGTGTGCATAGTGTTACGCAGACTGGACTTTATAGGAACACATAACAAGGCACAGTGTCTGTATGTGTTTGCATTACTCGTGGGGGTACTGAAGTCTCTAGATGCCGTCCCAAAAATGATAAAAGTCGCCTCCATATCAGCCCACTGCCCAAGAACATGAAACCTGTTACCAGCCAGAAAGCACGGGGGTCCTGTAGGAGAGACACACAGGCAGAGCAGTGCATAAATATCTGTTCATAAACACTAAGCACTAGTTACAACTATTAAAAGTATTGATCAGAAGTTGTCTCACATCTTCGAAAGCTGTTGTCAGATTCATTCCAAATGCCACACCTATTAGGCCAAATAAGGAAAGGGAGAAGGACCCCATGGTCAGCTGCAGATTCAGTCGCATCATCACGTTTCGGTGGCTGGAATAAAGCACACAGTGCTCTCAGTGGCTGCAGGAAATCATACAAAACAAGAAAACGCCTGATCTGGCAGAGAGGTGTGGGATGCCAGATCAGGCGCCCCCCTTCCGGCTCTCTTCTCTTTTGTCTTACTTCTCGCTATCACCTTTTCTATCCCTTTGAAGAAGTGAGGCTCTTTAAATATTAAAGAGGTAAGTATTACTTTTGTTTTGCAGTGAATTGATAGAAGAAAATAATTTAGAAAACTAAACAAAAGAAAGTAGAAATAACAACAAAACAAATCATTGACACACTCCTGATCAACCCTCGCAGGCCCTCCTTGGATGAGAGTGTCTAGTGATAATGGCTGAAACACCCAATGAATCCAAGGTCCACCACTGATGATGGGTCCCAAGTTATATATTTCTGTAATTCAGACACACTGTTGAAATAGCACTTCAGTTTTGTCTCATGTTATTTATTTTGTAAAAATGTGTACTGAAACTTCTGTACTGTGGCAGAAAAGGTAGTTTTGCTGGTTTTCCTTATGAGAACAAAAGTGGGTTGCATGTTGCCCTCGATATAAAATGAGTCTCACATTCCTAACCTAGACGATATCTGACATCTGGGGGGGAAAAAAATGCTAATTAGTAACAAAACTGGGTATATATTAGAGAAAAAGAGAAAAAAAAAGGCATCCCACAGATGGCAAGTGTCTCTGAAATAACTTCTATTTTGAAATAATGGATGCCATCAGCTTATTATCAGCAGGTGTGTGTGTGTGTGTAACTGCACATGGCAGGAGTAACGAGCACGTTTGTGAAGGCGCCACTGTTGCTGAATCACATTTACAGTCCTGTGAAAGAAGAACATTCTGACAGGAGACTATCCAGTCGTGCGCCCAAAACTCTCCTTTCACATCACTGTACTTATTTTGGAGCAACATTTACTGCAATTCAGATAAAAATCTTTTAAATACGACTTTGCCTTCTTCAGGATGACAATACCAAACCGCAATCTGGACGTGTTAGAACATCCCCCTAGCTCACAAAATTCCACACGAGTACAAAGATGCATCAATTTTTAGTAAATGTAATTTTTCTTGTTCAGATGGCAAAGCATTTTTTTTGGGGGGGGGGGACTGAATTAGATTAAATTCAATCTTCAAAAATAATGGCTTGTTAAGCCTCATTATCAGTGTTTTGAGTTTGTTGCTTCTCAAAAATATCAGTCTATAGTGTGCATGTATACATAATGTATAGCCAATTTGTACGTACCTGTCCAGATTGATAAAGATTACACTCTCAGAGTCGTCTATCAGACCCTTCAGCTCTCTGGCTCTGTTCCCCAGTTCCTCGGTCTGTGTGAAGTATTTCACGGTCAATATGACAACATTCATACAACCTACACCTTACTGACAGCCCATCACAACTGCCGCAGGTAACATGTAAAGTGTTTCAGTGCTTCGGATATTAAACTAAAATAGAGGCAAAGAAATAGGTAATCAGCATAGCAGAAGCATAAATGGGTATAAATGCTTAGATGAAAATAAAAACATACGAAGTGGTCGTGGCTTGATGAAAATCTATGACAAATGTGTCCTATTCAATGTGTGAGCATGCAGCCTTTACCAAGACTTTTGCATAATTGCAATATTTGTTGATCATGTTAAAACTTGGGAATTTAAAGTACAGCTACCTGCATATAATAATTCTCCAATAAAAGCTCCATCTCCTCAGCGTGGTCAATACCCAAACTGCTCTCTTCACTAAAAAGGCAGACAGACATGAGGTTATATACAAAATAGAAGCACACAAGTTGAAGAGAATGGATAGATGATGAAAAATAGAAGTACAGCTGGGCCTGGCGGTTTGGGCAGAATTAATTTAATTTGAAAAAACAAAACAAAAACCCACATACACAGAAAAAGGTTAACCTGTAACATATGATCTGCAGGTGAATGAAAACAGACTGGAAACAGAATTTGATCCTTGGGAACTGAACAAATTCGTGTCTTTCTTTTTCAACATGCTTCACCACTGACTGGAGATTTCCAACTATTTTTAAGATACTGTGTTCAGCACCCATATACATATGTCTGAGTGCATGTGTGACATACAAAACTCTTGGGTCTGTCCATTTTGTGAGACAGAACTCTTCAACCGTCTCATCCTCATCCAAGACCTTCAGCATGGAGTCCATAAACATTTTTATGTCCGTCTCCAACTCTGATAAGCTGTAACAGGCGTGAGAGAAGGGAAAACTTACAAGACTGTAAATCTTTAGGCTGAAAACTTCCATTTACATATATGCCAGATGCCATTAATGACTTATTCAAATACAATTACATGTCTTGAGTGATTCATTACCTCTTGCTATTTTGCAGAAGTACATGTAGTTTACTTCTATCAGCAGAAAGGATTTTAGGGTCTACGAGGGATTCCAGCGCATCCAATATGACTGGTTCAACTTCATTCAACCGGGCTTGCAGCGTGTTTACCTGTTGACACAGATAATACAAAGCTTCAGGTGTGTGTCCTTGACTTTCATTCAGGCTTTATCTAGGTTAGACCACGCTTAATTACACAAGCACTCTGTCTGGTCTGATCGGTTTCACCTTGTGCTGCAGGATGGCTTCCAGTGCTCTGAACTCGAAGGGCAGAGTGTGTGTCTGTGACGCTAGCTGGGGGGCGAGCTCTAGAACTAACCAGCGCTCCAGTCCAAGACCACGAAAATCCAAGACCATAAGAGACTCTGGGGTCAAGATGGCTTTCAAGGCCTGAAAAGACAGCGATATTATTAATATTATTAGTATTACACACAGAGGATGCTTCAGAGTGTGTGTGGAACTGGGAATTTTGTCAAGGTGGAAGGAATTATGAATAAGCAAAAACAGAAAACCTCAAGCAGTCACCAGTAAACCTGGGTCTTCCAGTAAAACATATGTTCTCCTGGTGAAGAACAACCTCCAGAAGACTAAAGTGAACGTTACTGACTGGCTTGTAAAAAGCTCGGACTTGAACGCTAACGAAAATCTGTGGGGTGAACTGAAGACAAGGGTCCATAGCAGAAGATCATTAAATCTGCAGGAGCTTAAGAGATTCTCTAAGGAAAAAAAATGGGCTGTGAGACTTACACACAGGACACAACTGACTATTAGCATCAGTGAGACTAGTAATTTGAATCCTGGTTTATGTCAATAGTTTTATTTCTTTGTGCAAATTAAAATAATGTAAGCAACCAAAATGAAACTAGGACGTTTCCCATGTGCTGTGTTGCAATTTCCTTGCTTTGTTTAACAGCCCTTGGGAAATGCTGAAAAATAATAATAAAATTTCCACAGGGGGGCAAAAAAAGTCTGTCCTCATCCACATACTCTGATCCAAAGAGTGAATGTTTAAAAGATGCTTTTTTGTTAAAGACTCCATGACTGAATTTCCTCTAAAGGCTTTGGAGACATGACATGTCGCCCGGTTAACGTTTTACTGTTAACATGTCAGTGCTCGGTTTGACTCTGAACTGTAAATATTTGTGGTTAGAGATTTGAAACTTGAGCACCAATCAGGATCTAGTTGTGCCTCCCTGGTCCTGAGTCCCACTTAGATACCGCCAACATACAACTGTGAATGGTCAGCGTGTCACAGCCTGCAGAGACCTCACGACGACATAACAGAGCTGAAAACTTTTAGTTCTTCAGGTAATGAAGCATTCTGTGTGTGTACATTTGTTTATGTAGCACATAACTACAAGCTTGCATTGCAGTAACTGCAGTCTCAGTCACTTGCTGATCACAGTCCTTGCTTATGTTTGCTTTACACTTTATTTCCTCTAATTTTAGACTGAAACATATTTTCTGTGGTTTCTACCCTTGTGCAGTCAGGACTAACGATGGCTGTGAAGCTGTCCCATCTCTTCTTGCTGCTGGTTATGCCGAGTCTCAGCTTGACCAGTGGACATAAATGCTCCACATCTGACTCCAGCTGCAATCAGTGCATCCAATCTGGCCCTGAGTGCGCTTGGTGCACTGCCCCCAACTCTAACATTCACTGTCATACTGTGAAGGGGCTGCAGAGAGCTGGCTGTCATAAAGGTCATATATATAAACCTCAAAGCAGTGTGCAGGTCATCAGGAATGACAGCAGGTATGCTGTTTTAAATACCTCTTTAGTCATTAAAGGACACGTGACAATTTTTCAGTGTTCCATACAAAAAAAAAGTAAAAAGAAATTAACCTTCCAAAGTTTTGTTTTGTTTTTTTTTTAAATATGAAAGCTTCAGATTGGATTCAAATATATTTTGGAACAGAAAAGGGCCTTTGTTATGATGTTAAAAAAAAAAAAAAATCTTACAATGTTATTTCTTGTGACTTCTGAACTTCTGCAGAACAGACATAGCAGATGCCAAAACCATCTTCCTGCAGCCCCAGGACCTCGCCATCCATTTGAGGCCAGGTGTGAGCCAGTCCTTTCCTCTGTCAATCTCTATGCCAAATGATCATCCTACCACAGACCTGACTCTAGACACCAGCAACGTGCCAGCTGGTCTCAACATCACATTCAGTAGCATAACTACAGGAAACCCCTTACTCGTGCAGGTCAGAAAAAGAAATACTGTCCAACACAATCTCTTGCAGAAAGAAAGTGTTCCTTCTTGTTTGTCCCCCAAAATCAAATTATTTGAACAACAGTTCCTCTGGCACTGCAGGTAACTGTGGAAGCTGCACAATGTCCCAGTGAGAGTGACATCTCAAACCAGAACAGCACTGGACCCTGGTCTGTCCAGATCACACCCAGAGGCTTTGCAAAGAGTGTGACGTTGGAGGTAACTTTGCAGTGTAAGTCTGCAGCAACTTGCTACGAGAAACATTTGAGTCTGAAAACCTAAAGCAAGTCTTCATGAGACTGTTAGAAAATTGAGAGTTCAATAATTCAGCTCATTTTTCTTCAGTGTGATAATCTAAAAAAAATCTATTTGCTTCACCAGGTCAGTGTAGTTGCACTGAAAACAGAGAGGAAAACAGTCCCACCTGCAGCAGCCACGGGGCGCTCGTGTGTGGGCGTTGTGTGTGCTATCAGCCTTATGTTGGAAACCTTTGTCAGATTGACATAACTTCCTTTGAGTCAGAAAATGAAGACTCCTGTCGCTTACGCCCTGGCGCCCCGGTGTGCAGCGGCCGGGGTGTGTGTGTGTCGGGCATGTGTCACTGCAACCAGCGGGAAAATCCAGAAAAGATACGCGGACAATTCTGTGAGTGCACAAACTTTGACTGTCCATACCACGAGAACAGGTAAAAACAAAAAGTTGCCACGAGTTTGTATATAAAATATATCGATATAAAGTTATCACACAGCTTCACAGTTAAAATACTACATTTTTAATCTGACAGAATATGCGGAGGCAATGGGATATGCGAGTGTGGAATGTGCCGCTGTTATGCGAACTGGACAGGTAGTGAGTGCAGCTGCAGCACGGAAACTGCTTCCTGTGTGGCAAAAAACCAGCAGCTGTGCAACGGTAGGGGGAACTGCATCTGTGGAAAGTGCCAGTGTTTGCCACAGTACCAAGGGCCGACCTGTGAGGACTGCCCTGTTTGTGTAGCACATTAGAGATGGGAGCAAAGATGAACACGTGAGACTGGATATTTATTTACTTCTTATACCGTACGATGTTTTGCAGACACTATCATTACTACAAGAAAATGAAGATATAGAAACACACCATCATCTGAACACTTTATAGACAAGAGAAGCAAGACTGCTTTAACACCGTATCCTCTATTTGTCTTCCACAAACTCTTCACAAAGCCAACATTGTGAAACTTTAACTTTAGTTAAAACTGTTTGATAGACTTTCTGTATCACTGCTGGTTATGATGAATGAGCAGAGTGTGCATCTCCTCTGAGTATAGTTCTTGAACTGACTGTGCCTTCTCATTCGTCATCAGGTGTGACAGAAAGTGTGGCTACCTCATCGTGACAACGGTGGAGATAAAATACGATGTGCTGAGAGAACAGAATTCATTCATTCTGTAAAATGATGAACCATGATGGTTCCAGAGGATGATAGATTGTAGGTCGGACTAACATATATATGATAACAAGATTTTTACTTTTCAAAAACATGATAAAGATCATCTTATTTTGATTGAAAGCAACATCTGAAAAATTAAACTCCAGTTTTTCGGCTCAGGTGCGGCTCATGCTACGCCTCCTGTGGTGTAAGTGGAGCGTGGCAGACAAAGGAAAAAGAAATAAAACATACCGCCATTCGTAAAATAATGCAGTTATTTCTAGCAGTGAGGCTGGTAGTGTGTTGGAAGCGTAGGTCTCTGGCTTGAAGACTTAACTCCTGGCAAAGCTCCGTCTTCTTTTTTTCTTGAAGAGAAAAACAAATAAGGAGGAGCAGAGGCACACATGTACATATAGTTGGGCCAATCTCTACACATGAAGTAGGGGTTGAAATACAACTGATTTTTACTCATGGATAACAGAAGTGAGTCACTGGTGGTAACACAACCCATTAGTGGCTGCTGCACAGGGGAAGTAACACAGAAACACAGCAGTGATGGACAAAAATGTGGTGCATGTCCAGTTCTACACATAATAAAAAGGATACGGAAGAGTACTTCAGGGACATGTTAAAAAAAAAAGAAAGAAGAAAAGATCCCTATGCTCTGTCACAATGCCAGAGATAAGAGACAATCATCAGTCTCAGTGCCAACGACCGCAACAACATGTAAACATTAATGAGGTTAAATTTCCTCACACTTACCAAATGACGTCACATTTCCCTCTTGGTCAAACTTCATCTGTCAAAGAAAGAAAACATGAAGCTGATTGGTTACATCAAGCAACCACATCTTCACTGCATTTTTGCACAGCGTTGAAACACAATTGTGTGAAATGTAAATAATAACAATAAATTACTTGAGCATTCCAAATGCTATGCTTATTTGTTTTTTTAAATATCTATCCATCTCCACACACACGGCTGATCAAATGACAAGTTTGTTTGTTACTGTTGGGTTTTTTTGTTTTTTGTAACAAAACCTTATTTTTGATGCCAGCACCAAAATAATAAACAAATAAATAAATAATGGTGTAAGCTGATGACAGGTCAGTAACCTCCTCCCCATCTTTGCTAAGGTAAAGATGGGGAGGATGTATGTTAAATTATAAATGTGTGAATGAAATCTACAGGTTTAGTAAACAAAATAATAAGATATTGTTTATTGCAGCAAGACAAAGTGACAAACCACATCCCAAAACCTTTCAAGTAGTATTAGCAACTATTAATTAATGACTGCTTAAATTAATTTCTCTCTTACCACTACAAATGCCGGAGCTACAGTGGAAGGAGGGGCGTCTGAGACTCTTCTGCAGATAAAGGACACTGTTCAAAGAAAAGACCAAGTTAAACCATGTGTGCAGGAAAGTATTTGACATGTAACGTTGAGCAGTACCTTGGATATAGCATGACTACAGCAGAAAGACAATAGCTTGGTTCTCACCTGTATGTACAGAGCTTTGGGTCGGGATAATAAAGTTTAGAATTACAAACCTTGGCACACAATTCTTCATTATTCTAACTTAAAATGCAGTCAAGTGGAAAAGAAAATTTTAAAGGGACACTATGTATTCCTGTGAAAAACTCACTACATCCCATGATGGGCAGCAACAGTTGCTTCTCTAAGATCAGTGCTAATGTGTTTTCTTCTTGGCACCGTGTTAATATGCATCTAAATGCTCCAAACCAGCAAACTACCAAAACGTCTGCTTTTATAGGGATGCTCACGCTTGCTGATGATTAGCTAATCAAATACATTTGATTAGCAGCAGCTGGCTGCTCATTACCCTCCTAACTCATATGAAAGCAGTAAAGGTGTAATTAGTCTTTCTTTTTTACATGTTGTGATACATAAAACCTTAGAACTGAAAGAGACTATTTTTACCATGACTGTAAAGACAACTATAGGTCACGTGGAATACTTGTATACTGTGGTCAGTATGAGCCAAATTAACTACATCATCTTACCAGGCCACACTGCTCCTCTCTGCAGCAGGTTTCTCCCAGTTCTCACTGCAGCACACTGAGGTCTTCTGGTCTGACATGTGGATAAAGGCAGTGCTTGACTGACCAGTGAATTCAAGCAGACATCACTGTAGTTCCTGCTGAATGATCCCAGTCTTACATTTCCCTGTGGCACAGAGTGTCCCGTTGGACAGAACTCTGCAGCTCTGCTATAATAGCTGAGGGTTCTTGTCCCACCAAGTCGTGAGGAAAAAGGACCAAGAGAGTTTAAAAACCACTTTGGATGAAAGTTCGCACAGCCGGCCAGCAGCAACTTGTGCATTTTGATCTCCACACCAACGCAACACAAAGCCTTTACGCAGACCGCCATACTGGCGCTGGAGAGCTGATGTTCACCACAGGTAAGGGATTATACCAGGCACAGCAGCAGGGAAGGGAGGTGGAGGATATTAAGACATGCTTTAACTTCCATAAGCAAAGAAAGCTGCAAGCACCAAGTGTTTACAATCCTCTCATTAGTGGTCCCTCGGTGCCCTCCAGATGTTTGCCAAGCTATGTGTTAGACGAGACAGTCCTGACCCACAGGTACAACAAGAGTGAAAACTCCCGTTACATACGTTACAGTAACTTCACAGTACACATAAGTATCTCTCACGCGCACATTGCCTCGCTTTCACCTGCTTTTATAACTTTCTTCAACTTTGTCTCGCGGCTGTTTGTTATGCTAACTATCTTAGCTGCTGCAGTATAACAAACATGCTTCACTCACAACAGCCGACAAGTTTTAACGTGACAGTAAACGCAGACACGAGTATCACAGACAGGTCACCTGCCGATGCCTGTAAAGTGTCCCGAGTCTACATGTGCGGCTGTGTTTCAACCTGAAAACACAGCTCCCCGGCTTAACGTGATGACAGGAGGACAGAAGAGCACGGGCTCTCTGGACCATAATGCACCGCGGCGGCAGCGCAGAGCGCCGAAGATCGTCCATGATTGAGGTGATCACTCCGACTGAGAACCTTTCCATCAAACACACCCGTGGCTGTAGAAAAAGGTCACTAAAACACACAAAGAGGATTAATAAATACTGAGGCCATGAGCGATCCTTTTGCATTACATATAAAAGCCAGTATCCGCCAGGGAGAGACAAGTATGGGAAGTAAATAAAGGAACTAAATGTATGGAAGCTTGTTTCTGGAGAAGAATTCAATAAAATACATAAAATAACAGGTCGACTTACTCTGTAAGTTTGTTTTGCGAAACAAACTATGGTACGTCAAAATGCTGAAATTAGTTAAATACTAATATATTGTATTTTTAATAAATGATTAAATTTAATAAATTCTAATTATAATAAACTAGTCAAAGGCCGCCACAAAACGATTTAAAGTTTATTTGTTGTTTTTTTTTTATTTGACCGTTGTCTTATTTGAAGTATCACATTAATACTTCTGTTTCATGTATTGCCAGCTGTAACAAAGGATTTCATGAACTTAGCTATACATTTAATTGTTTCCTAACTGTGGACTTCTCTGTTTTCATTTAAAGTGTACCACTAACATGTTAATTAGCTAGGTGAAAATGAGCTTTCGTATTTCCACCCTAATATTATTATTTCTGTTTCCTTTGGAGAAATTGTTTCCATGTAATCTCCCGGCATAAATGGCGCTTCGGTCCTCTAACGCAGTGAATAAAACTCTGACTGTAAAAGCAGAAGAAAACACATTTTCTCGCTCTGCAGTGATTCTGCTTTTCGTGCATGTCTATAATAATGTTTTAATTAATTATTTTTCTCCTTGTGGGCTCAGTGGTAAAAGCGGTGTGGGCGCAGCCGCGGAGGTTTTTGTCAGCATCAGCATCTTCTGCTGGATGCGGATAACCGGAAGATGGTGAATCAGAGAGGAAGCGTGGGGATTGTATTGTTACAGTTACAATCCCGAATCAGACCGCGTCCATTTTTTAAAAAATAATTTCTTTAAATGTTCAGTATTTTGCGGGTGAAACTCTGAGTCGCTTGGCTG
Source organism: Pundamilia nyererei (assembly GCF_000239375.1). NCBI lineage: Eukaryota > Metazoa > Chordata > Actinopteri > Cichliformes > Cichlidae > Pundamilia > Pundamilia nyererei. Next base: position 334,666 of record NW_005187545.1, on the reverse strand, counting down.
CCATGTTCCCGTCTTGTTACTCCAAACCTGCGGACAGCGGCAGTAAGAGGAGCTCCATCGCTAAGCTGCTGCTCGGGGTGTTTGTGGTTTACATGCTCCACACAGCCTGGCTGTTGTACGGTTTCCTAAACACCAAATCCTGCGATGGAGGCAGAGGAGAGCACTGCATCACCTCCTATCTGGCAGCCAGACCCAGACTACAGGTTAGAGCTTGTCTTATTCCTGATGGCAAATCTCTGAGATCCAGATCCATAGGTTTGAAAAAAAATCTGTCCATGTGCTGCTCAGCAAGAAGCCCTTATTGCTAAAGTGTACTGTCTACATGGTAGTTAGAGAAAAATATGATAAATTGTCATTTGGCATTTAGGTTTGTGTCGTTTTTGTGCACATCTACTTTAAAACTATGGCATTTTCATGCATTCTCTTCATGAAAATATTGATAGATCGTTTTGTTTGCAGGTGTTTACTTTGTGAAATCTGTAAAACAGACACACATTTGAAGCACAGTCAGGATTATCTCATCGCTTTCATTTTGAAAGGAATCTCAAACTAAGATGGAAACCTTGTTTTAACATCTCGTCTTCTCCTTCATTCAGATGAGTGTTTTTACCTGTCTCGTGCCAGACAACAGCCCCCTCGAGCTCGCTGTAAAAATAGACCCGTTCGACCCTCACTCGAGATTTGAGAGGTGGGTTTGACATGTTGATAGCTGCACAGGAGCAGACCAACAATCTGAAAAATTATTTGTTTATTTTTTAACATAATGGTAGCAGCATCGCAGTTATTGCAACATAAATCTTTAGTCATATAAATATATAGTCATCAAAAGACTTTACCGACCACTGATCACAGTGACAGTCACAGTATGCTGCAAGTACTCAGTAATGATTAGCATATTTGATTGTTTATGAAGGCCTAAAACACGCAGTTTCTATTTTTTATGCCTATCTCTCTCTCCACAGAAAGGTGCATGTCTCTCTGCCAGGAGAGACTCGGGCTAATGGCACCCTCTTTGCAGTTGTTTATGTGCACAAGGCTGGCGTTTCACCTTTGGAGGACAGCAGAGAGGTCCACTATGCAGTCCAACTCACCACCTACATCACCCCCTCACGCACCGACGTCCAGAAAGACAAGGAGAAGGTACATCATCACTCAGGACTGCTTCATATTTCACCCAGCATGTTGCCTTTACATATATTTGATATAATGGGGCCTTTTTATGGGGCCCAGCTGCCTTGCACAGTGCATTATTTATTTATTTTTTTGGTTCCACCCAGAAGCCGAGATCTGAGAACCCTGTCTCCCACTGGAGACCCCACCTGTCACTCACTGTCATGTCAGAGGACTTCACCTTCACAAAGGCTGGGCTTCCCAGTGACGTGCGCCGCTACATGAGAGTGTAAGTCAGATGAAGCTTTGGAGGTCAAAGCCAGGTGAGCTGTCAGCGTACTGCTGACTTCTGCTGTTTTGCTGCTGCAGTGGCACCGAAAGGCTGAGAGGAACAGATACTTCTGACAGAAAATCAAACACACTGGTGTTTTGTTGCAGGTGCTGTGTTATTATTCAAAGGGCGCAATATATATTGAAAAACTTCTAGAAGGAAGTCCGCTTTAGAAACAGTGTCTGGTGCAGTAAAAGTATCATCACAAGGGTACATAAATAAATAGCCCTTTGTCACTGCTCGCTAGCCAAACAATTCTTTAGTCTTTAGTAGATATTAATTTATATTAACTAAAGAAAAATAATGAAAATGGGGAAAAAAGTTCTCTTATCTGTAAAAGATGATCCTCTAGATCTGGATCACAAGTTACAAACAGCCACTGGTAGACTCTGTAATCTCTCAGCAGGCTGGAATTTAAAGGCAAAGTAAACCTGTTAGACCTCTCAGCTGCTACCATTAAGGTGCCTCAGGGTAAGGTGTTTAAGTGTATGGATGTGTAAACGTGTTCACAAATTTCCCGGGGTGAAAACAAGGATCACTTTGAATTAAAGAACCTTCCTGCTTTTCTCTGCAGCTCTCAGGAAGGCAGACAGATGATGTACCTCCCTCTGCTGATGGTTAATGAGCTCAACTTCAGAGTCAGAGACCTCATGGTATAGGAAGCTTTTTCTAGTAAACTTTAACAGACACTTGCTTATTTTGATTATTACTATTTTTTTTTTGGCTGATTTAAAATGAGCACATATCCGTTTATCCATTCACCGACAGGAGATCAGCAGCGGCACCGTTCAGCTCCCTCTCACTGTGTCCTATGAGGGAATCTCTCTGAGAGGATTCAGGTTTTGGGTCCACCTACAGGACATGGTTTATTCCCTGCAGCAATTCGGTGAACTATTTATATAACAGACATATGATTTAAGGCATTATAATGATTCATTAATCTTAATTATATCATATTAATTATATGTGGTAGCTTTTATTTGTACTCAAATACAACCCAAATAATACCTCAGCTCATCAAAATGAGCTCATCCGTTGCTTCTTTGTGTCTCCAGGCTTCACAGACGAAAACATCGATGAAATTAAAGAAGCTCTGGTGGGATCCAACCTTTACCTGTTAGTGCTGACTGCTTTCATCACAGCTTTGCAAGTAAGAGAGCATATTAACACGGACTTTGTGGAAGGAAATGTAATTTCTTTTCTAAATGCTTTATTTCCTTTTTTTCAACAGCTGATCTGTGAGTTTCTGGCTCTTAAAAATGACATCAGCTCATGGAGGAAAAAGAAGAGCATGGCGGGGATATCGAGGAAGACAGGTGACCATAATCATGTTTGGAAAAAAAATATTATGTGTGGCATCGATCAGCTCAGAAAATGTTAAATTCCTTTTTTCGTTTTCAGTTCTGTGGCGTAGTCTCGGTGCTTTGCTGATTTTCCTCTATCTTCTGGAGGAGACCAGCCTGCTGGTGCTCCTTCCTGTCGGCCTGGGAGCGTGTGTGGAGGTAGTTATTAGTATATCTGGTGTTGCTCAGACAAATTAGAGTCAAATAAAGATCAAAACAGAGAGTTATAAACCAGTAATCGCTTATCCCTCCAGGTGTGGAAGGTGTTTACAGTATTTAAGATCCAGATACAGTGTAAAGGCAACAAGCTTCATGTGAGTATGGAGCACTTGCACATCTGTGTTCACAGCAGTGTGGAAGAATGCATCATACAAGTTGTGATCTCTAAGTGATCCGCCTTACTCTATAGGTTAATAAACTGGATGAAGAGGAGAGAAAGACAGTGGAGTACGACACACAGGTATCAGTCTGTTTGTTTTATGGCTCCTTTAATATTCTCCCTCGGGCTTTCTTTCATTTTTACATTTTCATCTTTGTCTTTTCCCTCGAGGCGTCCAGATACTTGTCCTACTTGGTGTATCCCCTGTGCATCAGTGGAGCTGTTTTCTCTCTGGCCTACTTACGCCAAAAGAGGTGAGCCAATCATCAAATTCATCTCGTCGCTACTTAATTTGTCATTATTAAAGCGGTGCCAGACTTCACATTTGTGCCAACCTCCTTTAAAAAGTCACCTTTTAAAGATTCTCGTCGGATCTGAATGTTTCTTACATTTTAGTCTTATCCATAGCTGCCTGACATCTACGTTGTCTATTTTTAAAACTCATCTTAAAACGCATTCTTTCTCTTTGGCCTTTGACCCAACATTAGACATTGATCTTGTTCATTTTTATTGTGTTATAGCTGTTTTTACCTTTCATAGTTTAGAGTGTATTTATCTATTTTTGTGTATAGGACTTTGTGTCTGATGTAGCTTTTTTAAAAAGAGCTTAATGAATAAAGTTGGTATGGATTGGTTATTATGTATACCCTGAAAAGCCTCTGATTATTTCATTGACAGTTACTATTCCTGGCTGATCAGCACTCTGGTGACTGGTGAGTTTTCTTGCATCCATTCCCAAAGATTATCTATAATAAGTACAGTACTTAATTCTTAATAATCTTTCTTTAAAACTAACCTTACTACTCCCTATGGGCTCATTTAAAAAAAAAACAAAAAAACAAACAAACAAGGCATCTTATTTCATTGTTATGCTGACGACTCACAGATTTGCCTACCACTGAAAAGTAAATCTGTGAGTCCTCTGAAGGGTTTACTAGATTGTTTGGAGGATGTTAAGGCATGGGTGGTTTTAAACTTTCTTAACTTAAGTGAACAGAAAACAGAAGTCATTGTGTTTGGTCCCTGTGACCACTACGACTTGGGCCCTTTAGAAGTTTATTAAAAAAAAAAACCTTTGCGAGGAACGCAATCTAACGTTTGGTAAACAGATCAATGCTGTAATCAGGACCAGTTTCTTTCCTCTCTGGCTACTTGGAAAAGTGAAGCCACTCCTCTGTTTTAGAGACTTTGAGAGAGCTATCCATGTCTTTATTCAGGTGTCAGTCTGTCATCAGTTAACCGACTGCAGCTGGTCCAAATCACTGCAGCACAGTCACTAAGGCTACGTTCACACTGCAGGCGAAAGTGCATCAAATCCGACTTTTTTGACCCTATGCGACCCATATCCGATCATGCTATGACAGTGTGAACGGCACAAATCCGATATTTTCAAATCGGACCTGGGTCACTTTCGTATGTGGTACTGAATCCGATACATATCCGATGTTTTAGAAACCGACTGCTGTTTGAACGGTCATGTCGCATTAAATCCGTCTTTTACGTCACCAACACAAGACAGACGCCAATTATCAGCATTAAGACCTGCAGTTGCAGGACTACATATCTCTCATACTAGCATCCTTACACTGGCTGCCAGTTAGTTTTTGAATTTATTTTATTGAATTTATATTTACACTCTTGCAAGATCACTGAGGTCTGCTGATCAAATGATCCTAGCTGTCCCGAGGTCCTGATTAAAGCACAGAGGAGACCGGGTCTTCGCTGTGACTGCTCCTATAGTGCGGAACAAACTGCCGCTTCACATCAGGACCTCTCCAACATTAGACACTTTCAAAACCCATCTGAAAACCCACTTTTATTCCTTGGCTTTAAATCAGCGGAGTTTGCACCACTTTTATTTGTCTCATATCTCCTCATTTTATTCTCCGCTTCTTAAATTTTATCATCTCTTCCTATGTTTTTATCTCTTTTGTTTATCTTACATTTACAGAACCTTGGTCAAGAGTTGGTGTTTTAAATGTTCTATATAGATACATTTGACTTTGAGTTTTACTATTATTTACTTTTGGATTTATAATACCTGCCTCCTCGCCTCAGGAGTGTACGCCTTTGGCTTCCTGTCTATGGCCCCTCAGCTCTACATTAACCACAAGGTTTGTGTGGAAGCTAAACAGCAACACTTCAGAAATATTTTCTTTGGCTAAAATTTGTACGTTAAAAATTAAAACAAACCAAACCTCCTCCCCTTCCCTTGTTTGTTCACTTTCTACTGTGGGGCAGCTGAAGTCTGTGAGTCACCTGCAGGGGACAGTGTTGATGTACAGGGTGAGTATTTCTTGAGCTCATTCACAAGCAGCATCAGCAGGTTTCCTTTGTGCTGCGTTTGGTGTTAAAGCGATTGAGTTCGGTCGGCTATCCTCTCTCGTCTCCAACAGGGAGTCAACACGCTGATTTCAGATCTGTGCTCCTGTGCCTCCTTCTTTTCCTCCTCTGGATCCTTCTCTTCCTCGCATCAACTTTCCTGCTTCAGAGATGAGCTTCTCTTCTTTCTCTACCTCTACCAGCGAAGGTACGATGACCCAAAAATAATACCACAGTCCCAAACACACATGGAGCAAAAACACTCACTGGCCTCTTTATTAGTTACGCTTTGCTATTAAGTTGTTTTACCCTGTTTTTCCTTCAGAACTGTCTAAATTCTTTATGGCACAAATTCATTAAGTGCTGGGAACATTAATGTGATATTTCAGTCAATATTGATATGATGGCACCACAGATTTGCTGCAGATATGTCGGCTGCACATCCTTGATGTGAATCTCCCATTCCACCACAACCCAGTATATATATATTGAGTATATTGTAGGTACTCCAGTACAGCTGCTTTGCTGATTGTATGTCACAAATACAGATAATCAACACGACATTCAAATACTACAACAATATGCATACTCATATTCAAGATAATCCCAGTGACTTTAAGTTGTATTATTTTCAAGTACAAGCCATATTGTGACATTTTAGACACTCTTGAGCCTTTCTTCTTTTCTGTTTGTGTAAATCCATACTCAATAATCAATTTGTATTTCCAACATAACAGCAGTACTCTCTTGCTTTTGTCTCACTCATGTCTGCACCAGCCGTTTCGCCTCCAAACCCAGAAAACGAGAGCCCGTCCCTCACACCAAGAAAGTGAAGACTCAGTGAGGAGAGGACAAGCTCATCTTTTCAGAACTCAAAAGATCAGCTCAAAAAAAACAAAACAGAAGTGAACTAATGAGCCTTGGGGATGTAAAACAGAGACACAGGCAGGACACATGCCCAGATGTGTGCCACAGCAGCTCCTGACCGATTCAGACTCTACACTGCTGCATATTCGCGGCGCTGCTGCTGCTTTTTGCTTGGCATTGATGAAGCTTCCCCTTGACTGCTGCTTTGACTCGGCTCCTTCATCTATCAACATCTCTGCTGTACATTTTATGCTGGGTGACCTTTCACAAATGATTTCTGCAGCATCACATCAGCGCTTGTAACGTGGATTTATTTGCCGGATCCTTCTCTTTATACAAACACGAGGGAGCTGGAGTGTTTGGGTACGCTGCGAAGGATTAATCCTTCAACTCGGTGATTCAACAATTAGTCTTTCTGTCACTGAGCTTCACATGATTCACAGTTCAGAAGAATCCTTATGTATCTTGCAGGGACACATTGTCCCACATCAGCTCAATTTTATTCTCAAACAGGTTATTTTAGCCTTTTATCTCTCCTCATTAAAAGCCAACTTTCTGCAGAATGCAGTGCCTGTTAACCCCGCCTCATATGCCATCGGAGAAAGTCCCTGCCAGCTGGGCTGCTAGGAGGCACCAATTCTGGAAACATATTAATCAGACTACATAATGCAGCTTCAATCACAATATGGAAACAATGGGGTAAAATACAGAGAACTGGATCATTTAAACTGCTACACGGTGAGATGTGGACTTCTTTTTGCACATTTTTCAATAAACTGTAAACATTATTTTCCTTATCGACACACAATCTATCTTTATAACAACGATGAGAAGAATCGATCTGCAATGTTTGGCTATTTTTTATTTGAAGCATGATGCTGTGTTTTAGCCACACCCTGGATGCTGATTGGTCTGTGTTAGAGGTCAAGTCCAATGCATCATAGGGCACTCTAAGTCACCTCCAGTGATGCTTCTTTTGTTCATGTTAAATGGCATGAGAGAAAGTCTTCCTATTCACTATCAAGTTGTACATGCAGAGTTAGTTTTCCTGTCAGTTTACTGCAAACCGATTTGAAAAAGACTATCTTTGCCAAATTAGCACATAAAAAGAAATATAAAAGATAAAAGCATACAGCACATCTGCTTCATTAAAAGACGTCTATTCCTTCTCACACGGCACTGTCAGTCCATCTGAAGCTTTTTACTGTGCTCGCAGGCCCGCTGCATTAAACTCAGTGCTGATTTCTGACTGAACTGCTCGAACACAAACATTTACTTCAAAATTGCTGTTTTTTATGTTTTAGTAATGCACTCTGCCTGTTCATTGTTTTGTTTTGTTTCAAATAAACTGGAATTGTAAATGTAAATTGACTGATTAAGCCCTTTAATCGCCACTATCAATGTTACACATACATGCAGTAAAATAGGACCCCTTTCGACCGTACTTACATTGCACAAACATGACGTTGGTAAGACAGGTCAGAGTGAGGAAGGATGGTAAGAAAAACAATGAAATACACAATATATGAGGGAAGAGGAGGGAAAAAAAGAACTCCACCCACACTGAGCTCCTAATGGGAGAGCAGTTTGAGAACAGGAAAAAAAACCCACTCAGCACAATGAACCACATGAATCTTCACACCTTACATTATGAAAAACAAAACACGGGACTGTATATCTGTGTCTGAGTACATGTTGAGTTGTCTTAAACTATAGTTCTCCAGCCCTTCTGAAGCTCTTCACTGCTTCTTTACTCGCCTTCAGTCCAGTTCTTGTTCCTGACCATTTTCAAGCCACTCAACACACGATTATGAACACAGAAAGGTGCCATCAGATTTTGATCCACTATGTAATACCATCTGGAAACCATCTGATTGGCAACATCTTCATTGTTCGTCATGATGATGATTCCAAACAGACTGTTAATGCAGTAAAAACATACCTGATAGAAAAACCCACAGTGAAACACCCGAACTGCAACATCATTGAAGCAGCGTGGAATCATTTTGACAGAGAATAGAACAAAAGGCAGCCAACAGCCAAAGAAGAGCTCTGTAGGTCCTATATTAAGTTTCATCATTATACCTATTAAATGTAAAGAAATCATAGCAGTACTGCATATTTTTAGCTTTATTAAATAAAATCCACAGGAATACTAGTGTACTGTTTTTCCTTAGTGGTAAGAACTGATATGTTTATAGATTAAACTTTGAAAGAGCAGGATTTAGAAGAAAGCCAAACAATTGTGGGTAATGTATTCTGAACGATGCACTATTTCTAAAATTGTGGTTTCAATGTAACCACACCTTCACTCATTAACTTATTAGGAGCTTATATTTACATTAGGTTGTTTCATCCGTTTCTCCTTTTCCATAGTTTGATAGAGGTGATTGTTCGAGAGAAATGAGTTTCCTCTTGGTGAAGGAAAAAAAAGCCAACAAATCCTCAGACTGTACTTAAATTATGCCTGAGCCAGCAGAGACAAAGTTTCACTGCCTGACGTTAAGTTGGTGTCTGTGATTAACAAGAGAAAGAGAAAGAAGATAAACAGAGCAAGTATCTGTGAAACCAGCAAAAACACCAACCCTAACCCACATAGCAACAAACAGTGACTTTTATTAAATGCTTCCTGTTTCATGTAATGATGGTGTTAATGTGGGTGGAACAGTTTCACCACACACACACACACTTTCTGGCACGACAGCTTTAACTGCAGACATTCCAGTCGGGAACAGTTCAACACCAGTTAGGAAGATGCTGCTTGTGCTTGGGATCTTCTTCCTGCTCTTTTCTCCAGGTACGTAATAAACATCTGACTGCTCGAACTGTAGGTCAAAGGTCATGGGAAATTTTTTTTTTCAATGACAGGGTGACAGTTCAGTAAATCTGAAAAATACATATATATACACATATATACTGAAATTACCAGAATGACGAATAACTTACGAGCATGCAGTGATGAGTTTCAAGCCTTCTCCTTATGAAAAACAAGTATCTCACGCTGTCGTTTCCAGACGTCTGTTTTTTCTCCGTCGACAATGTCACCTTTACCCAGAAATAAGAGAAGTTTGTAATCAGGTTGGCCGGCTGTGTTGCTGAAGGACATGTGGTAAATATCAGTGTTAGTCTCCGCTGATTTATCTTGATTAATAATTCACTAGTTTCAGACGTTTAACTCTAATGCCCTTCACCATTTCATTCCCACAGCAGGTTTATGGATTAACACCAGAACCGTACTCAACTGCCCTTCACAGTAACGCCTGATTGACAGAAACATTACTAGTCCTCAAACCAGTAGAAAAAGAAATCTGCCTTTCAATCAAGTTTCAGTATTTGTTGTTCCTCACATCTGCAGCGCTGCCACTGAAGTGCTACGTGTGCAGCTCATCGGCAACCAATGAAGAATGCAACCAGAGTACCCAGGAGTGTAAAACACCTCTCAACACATGCATGACTGTCGTCGACACTTTCGGTAATTTATCTCACAACATCAACGTGCAATCAAGAAACCTGACAGAGGTTTAGTAGCACGTATAAATGAATCTAAACATTCTTCTAAAGTTCCTTTGTGCAGTAGGATTTTTATGAAGGGCACTTACTCATTAAACTCAGTTCTTGGTCAGTCTCAGTGTAGAAACTATAATCCCTGCTGTTTGTCTGTGTGCTGCTCAGATACAGCGACAGCCATAACAAAGCAGTGTGCCAGCCAGGCCACGTGCAGAGGAGCTGCCTCCACCGCCTCAGTCGACTCCAACGGTAACGGGAACGCCGTCAGCTGCTGCAGCAGCTATGACTTGTGTAACTTCAGCAAAGCCGACTCCATCAACAGAAACAACAAACTGCTGCTCCTGACTGTCGGTGTGGGATTTCTGCTGTCACGCTGAGCTCAGTGGGATGCGCAAACCGTACAAACTGCACCGCTACAGTCTCCGCACTACCTGCAATCTTATGCATCTTGTAAATACTGTTTATATTCGAGGCTGTTTAACAAAAAGCTTTTAAAATATCACTGTGTACTCCACATGCACAATTAGATATCGTAGTATTTATAATACTGACAGACAGGGCTAGTTGTTACACGTTAAAGGGTTCAAAAATTGACTTTAGCTTTTAATTCCACAAAAGGTAAAGGCAGTAAGCTTATATTAGCTTATCTGACAGAAATCTGTGGATTTCTGATTTTCCTGGATATTTGATCGTCAAAAATGTCTATTATGGTCAAGAAATGACGGCCCAGTTACAAAAATGAATGAATATAGACATTAGTTGCTTAAAATGCTTATGATTTTCCTTAGTTTACTGTAGTTTCATTTTAATTGAGAGAGAGAGACAGAACAAGAAAATAAATATATTGATTTGCATGTCAGTGAGTGAAAGTATTTGATCCTAAAACATGACTTAGTACTTGATGGAGAAACCCATGTTGGCTGCACAGCGGTAAGGATGTTTCTTGTAGTTGGTCACCAGGTTTGGACACATCTCAGGAGGGATTTTGGTCAGGCGGATGCCTGAGAGCTCATTTTGGTTTCATCTGACCAAAGCTTTTTCTCCCAGGGCTTCTCCGAATCATGTAGATGTTCACATGCACCTTCCAGAGCAGGGATCTTTCAGGTGCTGTAAGATTTCAGCCATTTCCACCATCATATCTCCACTGAAACTTCAGCAGCCCATCCTTAACACTAAAATCCATGCTTGTGCAAGCAACAGCATTGTTGTACAACAGGCTATTATTGTTATATACAGTGCAATGTGTCCTTTCTTATTGTGAGAAAGTCTAATTCTCTTCTTTATGATTTTCTGAATGCTCTTTAAAAACATCTACGCCAACATTAACTTGAAATTATAAATATTAATCCTAAAAGGCACTTTAAATAAATCCCAATCAACTACAAAGTGGACAGACTTATTTCATTTCATAATTATTTTTATTCCATTGTTTTTTTTTTGTTTCCTCCTATTTGACAAGATGGCTTAATTAGCCCAGAAGACAAAATAAATACCAGTGTTTACTAGTACGAGTTCTGTACAATTCACCAGTGATACACACCAGTATAGCTTACAATATACCAACATGAGCAGATTTACGCAACAAGGAAATAAAATAGATTGTTTCATTTGGGGTTTTTTCTCCTCAGTTTTACATTTATTTTATCCCTATAACACCCAGATTGATCGATCTGATAGTTTCGTTGCTGGCTAAACATGGAAATCACATCTGGATAAAACGGGTTTAAAAAATAATAATAATAATAATAATAATAATAAAAAACAAACAAACAAGAAACAAAAAAGGAAACAACTTAGGATGTGTTATTTTGGTGCTGTGCAAATATGCTCTTCTTTATACCAGTATATCATGCTATACCAGTACAGTCACCAGTATATTTCATATAGCAGTATGTGACACTCCACATGGGGTCAGTATTAACAAAGACAAATGTGATTTTCAGTTCAGTGTTTTGTGTCTGAGAAACAAGTTCCAGTCGTGTGGCTCCACATTTCATGTGTTTGGTTCCATGGGGACTATTATTAAGTCGGGGAGGGGGGGAATTTTTAAAGTGTTACACCTGACAAGAGAATTGGAGTCATAAATGTGATATGAGGTTTGCTCATGTCCCGGGGAAATATACTTTAAGTGTCACTAGTGGGTGATCGGACGGTTAATGTAATCTTATATTATGAACGTACGATTCATATTGGGACTATATGTGAGGAGACAAAAAAAAGGAAAAGGAGACACGAACCTCACAAAATTAGCGACCACTCTGAGACGTGTCACTGTCTTCTTCCTCGTGAACCAATCGGAAGCATCCTGCCACTCACGCTGAACACATTTTTTCCAATTCTTTTTTTTTTTTTTTACACAGCAGTCAATTGCTGGGGTTGAAAGTTCAACATTTTTCAGTATAGAGGACGAAGATTCCTCAAAACAACACAAAAAACATGGAGCTGATCGATAAAAAGAGCAGACTGAACTGAGTGCGAGTAGGGGAGGTTTCTGTCTGCGGTGATTACCCGCACAGAGCTGGACTCTTCACATTTGGAGTCTTTAAAAGTGGCTCAGAGAGGAGCTGAGGAAGACTGTGGGAGTAGTGGAGCGGTAAGGGTGAAGGAAAGGAAAAGTGAGTGAAATAGAGAGAAGAGGGGAGGAGAGTGTTTTCTTTCCTCAGGCAGTAGAGTGGTGCTAGACTGTCCTCGAGGCGTATTCTGCTTTTTTATGTTCCTGCCTCTGTCTCCTCCTCTGCAATTTGAGTCTATAAATAAAACACGGTGAGATGGAGGAAACAGAGAAAGAGAGATGGTAGGAGGCATGACGAGTCGGAGAAGACCAAACCGAGACTGTTGTTACTGTACCACCCCAGGCACCAAAAAAACAAAACATAACAAACATGTGATGTGTATGGCGATGTAGAGATATTTGATTGGAGAAAGGAGCTCCCATTCAGGAATCGGAACGTCAGCAAACGGGGGCGGCCGACGTCTAAGATCCCACAGTGAAGTTTCATGCAGATATGTTGCAGATCGGGTTGCAATCCGCCCGATCTCACCAGCTTTCATGATAGCGTTTCTGTCGGAAGTTTTGAATCCATTTAAAACTCTAACCTGCAGAATCTGGCTCATCCAGATTTACAGTTTAAAAAAAAAAAAAAATCACGAGTAGATTTCTTTCTTCCTCCTCTCGTCACTGTATTCCACTCTGAAGAGAGCGAAGCTGCCAAGTCCCTGATTCAGGAAGTGTTTCTGCGCTGTTCTCGTATACAGAAAGTCACAGTGGTGGAGATTTTAATCCCAGTTGAACTAATTACCTCGGCTATAGCGGGATTAAAAAATTCTAACGATTCATCGCGGACCATTATCAGATTATCAGAGCCACTGCTCTCGCCGTTGATTTGTAAAGCAGCCACCTCCGTCAACACATCAGGACTGACGTCTGGAACCCAGGAGTCTTTAGAAGTCACGATGATGCCACCCTCTCCTGTTGGTCAGCTCGGACGACATGGGGCTAGTGTGGGCGGGACTGGGCCATCATCTTGAGCCGGGATTGGTCGATAACATCCAGCAAGTTCTTGGCATCAACAGCAAGAGCATGAGCCGCCGTCAACATCTGCTTCTTGTAGTCCTGCTGGAGGCTTGGAGCATCAATACAGAATATATGCAAGATCAGAGTTTTAATAGTTAGTGCAGTATTAATGATCATATGTGCAGACGTGACAGCATCAAGAACGTGAGCATGACACACACTCTCACTGGCCACTTTATCAGGCACATCTGTTCAACCTACTTGTTAGTGCAAATATCTAATCATCCAATCACATGACAGAAACTCAGTGCACTTAGGCTCATTAGTACCAACTGAGCATTTTTTAAATGGCATAGCCCACCTAAGTGGCAGCATAATGCACCAAGTCACAAAGCTCAGATCCAGTTTGAGATGACTTCACTGTACTCAAATGACGTTCACAATCACAGTCTTAGTCCACTTTTGTAATGTGGTAGAAAAGCAGATTCACATCATGGATGCACAGCTGACAAATCTGCAGCAGCTGTGTAATGCTGTCATGTCACTAAGGACCAAAACCTCTGAGCAATGTTTCCAGAATTAAGGTAGGTAAGATTTACCTAACAAAGTGATGCTTTTAGTTTGTGCACCTACCTGGTCATCACATATTGTTGGGCTAACTTCATCTTTGCAATCAGTTCTGCCAAGTCAGAGTTCAGCAGCTTCTGTGCCATCTCGATCTGGTGAAGAAAAGCGTAACCGTATAAAATAAAATACAAGCTGGAGCAGCTGTGTGATCAATAATGTGCTTTAACGTGATTTATTAACAATCATTAAATTGTTTAATAACATAAAGTGAATGCTTGTTAGTAAAAACAGTGTCTACCTCTCTGTGTGTACTGGCTGGAAGTTGAGGTAGAGTCTCATCTACTGTGGCCAATAATGTCCTCAGTGCCAGACCCACATCCTGAAACACACATTTTTTTTTTCACAACAGGACAGCTTACACGTGGTATCAATAATTCACATAGTTTGTTTTAAATAGTCTAAAATCTGAAATTTCTAATAGAGAAGACAGAAACGACACAGTGCTGTAGTCCCTTCTTAAGGTTAGCAGCTTGGCTAAACATTCTAGAGTTAGGGATGAACACTCCAATGTTAGCTGTACGGGCTGTTTGCCCTGCTCTTCCCTTTCTACCAACGTGAAAAAACCCTTTGGAGAAATAAAATTAAATGTATTTTTGTCAAAAAGACTCACAGGAAAACTAATTATTAAATCCCTTTGGTGAAAAGCTGCTTAGGCTATCTGCAGAGTCAGGTTAATATATGAAGCGAAAATTGTTCATGAAGGAGTAGAAGAAGTGTCGAAATTCCGTCCTTGGAAAGCTGCACCGGCCAATTAAACTGAAACAGTGCGTCACAGTGCTCAAGGACATAGCGGTTATTAAACTGCACAGAGCTGCTTTGATCTACTGTGCTGAGTTTTTAGCTCAAAGCCTGCAGCTCCACTTCAGAGAAATAACAAACTGCCGTTTGTGCCTCTGTTACCTTGACCATGGGCACGTACTCCTCGGGTGGAGCCGGCTGGATCTTGCTTGACATCTCGATCACAGCTTTGACCAATCCCGTCACGTTCTCGTACACTTTGTCGTTCGACCGATCCAGATTGGCGGTGGGAGGCGGGCTTATCTCCTGAGGCTGCAGCTAAACCACAGAAGAAGACAAAAAGCAGTGAGTGAGAGGTTCTTTGAGTGAATGTGTACCTGGGAAAGAAGTGTGGGAGACTGATGACAAAAACCAGCTGAAACAGTGTGGATGAAAAAACAAAACATTTGTTAAAACATGTACCTCCACAAATCCTGCTAGATTGTAAAGACGTTCATCCGCCTTACACACTAGATACATTTAAAGGTCCAAAGTAAAGTAATAATAATCAAGAGAGTTAAACAAGTAGATTAATGAGTGAATTAATATCTATTATGTTTCTACTTATGTTAAGTGCATCTGATATACCCATGTTGTGATGCCATTGTTTTGCGACATGGAAACACCATCACACCATCGACCCTAACTCTAACACCGTAACCATAGCCATAGCCCTAACCCTCTCCACCCACTTATTTGCACTTTTTCCTGAGTGGACATCAGCAAGTCTTGTTTCCATGTCGACGATGACATCATAACCATTTGATTGGTCACTTGCAATGTTGAACCTGGGCCAACATTAATTATGATGATCCAGGAACAGCACCAGCACTCTGAATATCAGATACACTGTCTAAATGTAGAGGCATTCTCTGGCCACTAGATGGCAGTGTCACACTACCATAACCTGTGCCGTAAACCTATCAGTTGAGGATTTTAATTAAATACAGATTCCCCGTAGGAGGTCACATCTTCCTGAACCTGCCATATAAACCAATCATCATCTTGCACTAACATAAAGCGTTTTCTCATTTCTGTCTTTCCATTTCCTTCACCATCTCTCTTGCTCAGTGACATCACCTGACCACTACCTGCAGGTATACTTCCCACATCTTGAATACAAAGACTTTCTCTCATCCGCAGTCATGCATGCATGCATGCATGCATGTATAAACTCTAATCCTCTTTGTAATTTCACTTCATTTTGCACATTTTTTCTGCATCTCCCTTCACGCCCTCGCTTTTCCAGTCCTTACTGAATTCTGGGTAATCAGTAAATCACCGCCTACAGTGAAAACAATACAACGCTGTGCACACAATGACCTACTGAAACCACTTGAAGCATTTATCTAGAAAAAAATAAGCATTTGAAAACTAGCTGCTTTATAATCTGTAAAAAATATGACCCTATTTTACTAGGATGAGGAAAACCTTTTAATTCTTAACCGGGGAAGAAAAAAAGATTAAATCTTATTAAAGACTCACTTGTCTAATAATTACAAAGAGAAGCATATAATTAGTGCTCAAGTAAATAAAAAAAAATCTATAAAAGTTAAAAGCACTTAGTTCTGAGAAAAGGAGAGAAGACAATATAAGCAGGAAAACAGACAAGGGGAAGTGCAGAGATGAAGTTAATGCTACAACAGAATGTGATTTGTTGGACAAAGAAATCAAAGGGCTGATGGTGGAGCAGGACAACAATATGGAACAGGAGACAAGACGCACAGTAAACACACACAGACGGTGTGCTGCTTACCCGCCAGGGCTAGGGGTCAACAGTAAGGCAGAGTGCCGGAGAAGAATGGGGGTGAGGGGGAGGGGAGAGAGAGAGAGAGACGGAGCAGCCAAAGAAAGAAGATACAAGGGTAAATATTAATGCTCCAAGCATTCAAAACATGCACTGTGTCCACTCGGTAAATGTGTCCCTCCATGTGCTACTGGAGGAGCATTTCATTCATTCATTCATTCAGTGTGTATTTCTGCTTGTACTTTTGCTTCGGAGCGTGTGCATTCATGCACGTGTGTGTGTGTACCTTGACTCCATCATTGTAACTGTCTCCAGTATTTAGACAGGCCAGGCTGCTTACTTGGCACTGGGCCCCAGGTCGAGGGGGTTTCTTTGGCGGGGCCACATGCTCTGCAGGAAACAACATCGACAACGTGTGAAGTACAAAAATATTTCTACTCACAATTTATTCCTAAGAAGTGTGGGCAGATGCTTACTTTGGTTTCGCAGCAGCTCAGATTATAACACAGATTATAATTAACTCCAGGCTAATTTTTGCCAAACAAAGCGTCACCTCGTAAGATTTGGTTTTTATTTGAATTGTATCTATGCTTTCTACTTCTTTTCACACCTTTTAGCCTCTTTTTCTCTTCTGCATTTGATGATGTTCTGTAAAGAACATTCAATTGCAAAGTGGTATTAAAATTGTCGTATGAATAAAGTTTTGATTGATTTATAAAGTCTCCCACAAACTTTTTCAAGTATGAAACGTCTCTCTTCCTCTACATTAGTATCTATCAGCAATCAGGAAACATTAAATGGACAAAAACGATATTCCATCCTGGAAAATCATCCCCCAGCTGGCTACTATACGTTTCTGTTTTCTCTGTATATTTACGCTCTGAGCACTGAACATACTGAACATGACATGCTGTTTGAGTCCATATAACCAGAGGTTGGTGTTCTCACTAGCAGGCCAGCAGGTTCACAGCTGGATCTGTCTTACTGTGACCACAGACTAAACCCTGCAGACAGACACTGACCTCAGAAAGGCCAGAGATACACAGCGTGCTACACTGTGTGATGGTATATGTGTAAGTTACACATCTTGCGAGAACAGCATATAACAATAGTGGTTGCCCTCCTGTAATTGTGGCGGAGTTGAGGCCCCATCTATTACCTGGTTTGCCAACGGGCTGGTATATGTGCTGGTTTCCTGTCTGCGCAAACAAACAAACAACAAAACAAAGCACTGGGTTAGCGATTGCACAGACGCAGACATAATCAGAAGCTTTGCAGGAAATTAGAACTTCACAGCTTTAAACCACCAGCGGCCTCAGCACAGAATCCAATTTACTTTGTCATGTGACACCGAGCCTCAGCTCGCACACAGCTAGCTCACAGTCATTTGCGGCAGAGGAGCTGTGCCTGTTATTTTGTGCTGTGTGGTCCTGCGTTGGGTAACTTATGGTAACAAAAATATTCTGTTTGACAGGAAGAGGATGACAAAACAAAGTGTTTCTTTTGTTAGAGCTAGCATTTTAAAACTGCAGCATGTTTACATGATGTGATGGTTGTGAGAACAAAATGCCAGGAATGTTACATATTTAAATTTATTGTATTTTTACTGCATCCCTGTTGTTTTATGTGTGTGAGAAAACAGCACAGAAGGACTCAAAAGCCATGGTGCCATCATTGTGTTGTGGTCTGACAACCACCAACACCCAAAAATACTCCACCAAGGCGCACACACACACACACACACATACACACGAACGAGGGAGATTTTCCCACCACAAACCACAACCATTCAATGGGAGGAGGAGGAGGACAAGCAGTGAGATGAATTACAGAGACGGAAATATCTAACTCATGGCAACTTCAGACTGCTGAAACAACTTCTGCTGGCATTGGGGAAATAACATCAACATGCAACTCTGCGTTCAGCTGCAGAGATTCCAGCTTTGGAATACAGTTACACACACGCACACACACTCACAAGATATTACAACAGGAGGAAAGGGGAGAAGTTGCAAGATGCAAATATCTCAGCAACTCTGTGTTTTGTGTGCAACCAAAGGGCTGCCAGCAGTGCCCAGATCTTACATCCTTTACCAGTAAAGTTGCTTCTCACACTCTGAAGTATTTATTTACAGATGGACAATCACTAAAATCGGCCACCAGGACACTCTGGGACTGAGTGCAACACCCTTCCATTAATATCCAGTTTGTGAGAAACTGCTGACCCCACATTGCTGACTTTACCCTCAACAGGTCACTTCCTGTCCCTGAATCAGTCAGTTGAAAAGAAAACAAACACACGCCGCAGCAGTGAGTCTGACCATAACACGGACGTCCGTCAACATTCGTCTTCATCAGACATCCTCCGTGGTTAAAAACACAAACACTTCAGGAAAATAACTTCCCATTCATAAAGTGGCGGGGACAGCAAATTGGACAAGATTTGGACAGTGAAAGTTTAGAAAGAAAGAAACAGAGACAGTTCAACTCGCACCTGTAGGAATGTTTGTGAGTTATTGTCCTGATGTGAATGGGTATAACTAATTAATGAGAAACAAGAAGAAGGAACTTACCGGTGGCTGGAGTCCACTGTCTTCTCTGTCCAGACTACCTCTCGAACTTCTCGTGTCGGGTTTCTAAGCAATCACAAACAATCAAACATTACATCTCCATTTACCAAATCCATATCCATATACTTCGATTTGCAGTAGGGATTTTTTCAAATAATCCAAATGTTTCACAAAAAAAAGAGATAGACTTCATGGATAAATGATGAAGCTGTGGCAGAAAAAAAAAGCACAACTGTCCAAACACAAAACCTCCTATGAAGACTGGAACGCAGGATACACAAAAGTGTAGTGTCCAAAAGGCTTTTTTGGATCCTCCACACAAAGTTAACTTAAGAAAAATGTTTCTATTGGTGCTGCCATGCAAACCGAAATAAAACCACACACAAAACAAAATCCCACTCATTGCCCTCTCTGACACACACACATCCACTCATACCAGCTTTCCAAGACAGGACTTGAAGACCAGCATCGCCGCAGAGTTCATCAAAGAAGCCTGATGTGTGAACCGTTCGTGTGAGGCGTTTAGTCTCTGCTGTTATCTCGGGATCTTTCCAGTATCTCGCACTGTACCCTCTGTTACTGTCTGGTTTTCTCCTGTAACCTTGTCAGTGCAGCAAGTTTCATCCAGAGAAGACTTCAGATTCAACTCCAGCTTCCTGCCTCCACCACTCTTATGTCTGACAGTGACGCACAGAGAGAGGGAAGGAGAGGAGGAGGGAAGAAGCACGCTGCCAACAAGCTGTCAGTATGCGAGCGTGTCTACCCTTCTTTCCCAAAACCTCCTGCCTTTCTCCTCCCTTTCTTTCCCACCCCTTTCTAGTCCCTCGCTCAAGTGACAGTCTTATAAAAACCAGGCAGCCTATAAGAAACACCCCCCACCCACCCCTACACACACACTTTATACCTCCCCATCTTTTCAGTAATCTCGCGTGTTGTCATTTAGTGGTTGTGGGTCAAAGACAGACTGTTGACTGGGCTGTCAGATTCTGTAAGCCTATCATTAGCCTGGAATTTGCACAGGCCACACCTGCCTACAAACTCACTCTCTCTTACATGCACGCACACAAACACGCACTATAAAAGTCTTAAGCAAAAAAAAAAAAAACCCAACAAAAAACCCCAGACAGTTCCTTAATTCTGTGTTCACAGAAAAGTGCATCCTACATTAAAAAAAACCCTCTCTGCCAACCTCTTCTTGTCATGTCAAACCCTGCGCTCACTCATCTTCGTCTGGACGAGTCTTACCAGAAGAACTGAGTGGTATCCAGCTACCCATTACTAACAATCAGAGGAGACACGTTTTCTTCTTTGTAAATTCCGAACCAGAAAGTGAGTCACAGGAAGTACAGATTAACATTTTTTTTTTAAACTGTGAAGACATGGACGTTATTGTCCACACACTTCACCCATATATGTCAGCACATGCTATGAATGAACACAATTGATGAGACTTATGTGATGCTTATGCATATCCTGTGCAAAAAAGCAAAGTGTAATTAATCTACATTTGCACATTGCTGCAGTGCCGAGGCTTCAGCAGCATGGTATTAAGGAGGAATGTAAGTTGATGAAATACTGCACAGTAACTGTTTAACAGGTCATTGTAAAACTCTTTTGAAGACGACAGTCATTTTCATAACCACATAGGAACTAGACTTTTGGAGGCATCCTAACTGATTCTTTCTCTAACCAGCACTGACTGCAGCACATCAGAGCAGGGTCACTGTAATAGCAGCCTTAAGGTTTCTAGCTCAAAGACGCCGCAGCAGACAACTCAAACTGCAGCGCTGTTAAAAAAAATATAATCAGCTTGACACCACTGACACCTTCACCTCAAACTTCAAATGTCTGTGGCTGAATTCAGACTGCAGAGAAAAGGGTTTCAACTCTTTTGCTCTTATGCGACTCTTAGTGAACTTTTTTTATTACAATGTGAACAACACAAATCACATTTGACATCTAATATTCTCACGTAGCAGATTTTCATTTTTCCCACTTCTGTGTGTGGTTGTAAATCATATACAGGTCAGATTTTTCAGGAGTGTGACCACGTCACAGCGAAATCGAATACAGCTCATTTCCCATCACAGCTACGAGACTTCAGTAACTTCAAGGCAATATCAAACACGCTTCTGCACTTCTTAATGAGCATTTCCATTAAATTCCTTTCAGTATCTGGTGGCATTTTCTCACTTTGCAGCATTTTATTTGTCTTCGTGTTGCATACGTGCTAGGAAATTAGCGAGGATGGTTTCCTGTTGGTTTGATTCGCTTGTGTTTTCTTAAGTTGCAATGCACTGAGCTCTCAGGGCCACGGTAAAAACACACATTTAAGTGCAATAGTGTTTTCAAATCAAATAATTTAAGAGCTTAAGTATATTTATGTGTGTTGACACAATGATAAACTTTTTAAAAAACGAGTCCAAACTAAGTGATTACACTTTCTGAATACGGAATTACGACAGCATGCAAAAAGACGGCAACTAAACAAGACATCTTTTCCTTACAGTGAGCACTGACACAATGCACCATACACAACCTCTCAGAAAAGCACAAAATAAATCCAACAAGAACACGTCAAACTTCCTTAAATGTAGCTGCTTTGCCTTTATTGCTGCAAAGAGGCATGTTCAGGGCTGCACAAATGCGCTAGTCTTTAGACATTTTTGTTTACCCCACACAGCTGCTTAAATCTAGCCAACCATACAGAAGCAAGACAAAGTAAATCTCAATTAAATGCACTGTGACAGCATCCGTAGTGTGCATGTGTCAGTTGTGCATGGGTGTGCTTTACCAGCAGCCTTTCCTCCTGCTCCAGCCACCTCTGATCCTCCTCCATCTGCTGCTGTTGTATGATCAGCTGTTCCTCCATTAACAGGCACTGCTGGCCTACACACTGCTGCATGTCTACTGCCCTGTCCTACACACAGACATACACACATACACACACACACACATCCACACACACAAACGTGCAACAGAAAGTCAAGCATAGCATAACAGACATGCACACCAGCACGGGGACACACAGCCAGACATGGAGATGAACACACATATACACCAGACTGATGAGAGGCTGAACTGAGGTGGTGGACGCAAATACTAAAAACAACTGAGGTGTCAGGGGGGGTGTTTCTGTGAAAAAAAACTGGTGTGGAAACTGGAAAACTTTTGCAACCCATTTAAAAAAAACAAAAACAGTGTGACTGGTGTGTAACTGCCTCCACAGAAGAAACAATATGTTTGTCACACTTGAAAAGATGATTCGTTGGCCACTAGTAGAGTTTCAGGTTGTCTAGGTAACCTTTTAATCTATTTATTAGCCTGTCAGGTGTTAATCAATGGTATCCTGTCCTCTCAGTGATTTCCACTTCAATTGCTTTTTTATTTTGGGACTCGCTTTACACTGAAAGCAGAGTTTTCTTGAAGTTGCTGAATTTGAATGCCTTTCTATGACCTCTGGTCACATGACTGCGTTTCACTTATTGTATACATGTAGCGTAACAGCCAGGGACCACAACCAACAAACAGCACAAAACTCACATCACAGCTTAAAATGCTTCTTTCCCTCAGCTATGAGATCACTGAACTCTCAAGGGGATAATTAGATGAATTTTTCTATGACTGTTGATTTTTGGACAAATGTCCTTGTTATTCTATTTGTTTATTATATAGGTTTTTTTGTTTTTTGACATCATAGTTTGCTAATTTGTGCCTGCGTCACATCTTAGTTGAGTTTGCAACTAAATTTCCCTTTTTGTGTATTAATAAAGTTGTCTGAGTCTGATTTTAGAGTGAGTGAGTGAGTGAGTGAGTGAGTGAGTGAGTGAGTGAGTGAGTGAGTGTGTGTGTGTGTGTGTGCGCATGTCTATAAGAGTGAAATTAGAGTCCTACCTCCATCATAGAGCCCCACAGCGCCATATCCTGTCCGTGAGGCTGGGGAAGGAGCTGTGCGTGCGAATGGGTGTGGACATGGTGGCGGGGGTGTGTGTGTGCGTGGTGGGTGTCCAGCATTGCTGCCTGAGGTGGGTACAAGGCGCTAGGCACAGAGGGGAGTGTGTGAGGGCCTGGATAGCCTGCCATCTGAAACCGAAGTGAAGACAGGGACAGAGACACAAGGTTGTCCTTAATGTTTTGATTCTGAAAAATCTCAAGACGTTGATGCAATTATAGCAAGTACACATGCAGTGAGAGAGCTGTTGAGTTCATCTACATACCTGATAGTGTCCAGGATGCTGGGGACTGGGGTAAAAACCTTCACTTGAGCGAGGACTGGGATAGCCAGGTCTACTTGGCTACAGAGGCGGAAAATGAGAAAAAAAAGGAAGAGAAAGACAGAAAGAAAGATCAAGGAAAGGTATTTTGAGATACAGAAAGACAGTTGGGAAAAACAAAGGTGCAGTTATAACACTTTATATTTGTAACAATTATATTTTCTCCAAAGAAATGTTAGAAGACACTTCATTCAGACAATCAACACACAAACCCCCCCAGGAGCTGTTTGTGTGGCCGGGTTAGCTGTCAATCAAAACAGGGAACACCCACTGGGCTGCAAGTACAGCAAGCTGTTAGTCGAACGACTACAAAGCACGACACCCATGGAGAACTGCTCGACAACTATGAGATAATCTGTTGCTCACATGTTAGATGTGATGCAGGTGAGTTACATGTTCACCAAGACCTCTCTTTCAAGCACGCTTATGAACTATAAAAGCAAAAGGAGTTTAAAATATTCCCAATAAGCAGAACAATCGTCTGCTCTGTGTTGTTGGCCAGAGGAGCAAAGTTTAGTAGAGATCAGCAGCTCTCTAACACAGGATACTCTTCCTCTCACTTGTAGTTTCAGCTAAAAACAGAAGTGCTTGGTGAACCCACGGTGTTGTTTCCTCTGCTGCTGGTTGATGCACAGTTGATGAACTGTTTTCTGGACACATTTTTTTCTTAATGATTTGAACTTCTCTAACACATTGAGCTCGTTTCCAGCACGGCAGTGTTGTAACCTCTACCTTCCACAGTCTCTCATAGTAGCTTTCTCTGGACCACACCTCCGACAGCAAGACGAGAGACAACGACACATGAAGAGGGAGGCAGAATGCAAAGAAAGGCAAAGTGGGATAATAAGGAGACAAGGAAAGAAAATAAAAATGGGAAAAATAAACAGAAAAGGAGGGGGAGAAAGGACAAAGAGAAGCAGACAAGACAAAGACACTGAAGACGAGACAAAAACTGGCTTCAAATGTTCAGACACAGTCAGGGCAAACGATGGAAACGTTCAGCCTGTTTGTGGACAGGCTCACACATGGAAGGGTTTACATGAACAAAACTATATCTTGGAAGGTTAATTTTCCTTTGGCAGTCAATCCACAGGGAGGGAGGTTTCCCTGGGAATACCCAAGATAAAAATAGGAAGATAAACACACAGGGACAGACAGATGGGAAATTAATCACACCGGCTAATAAAGCCAAACATTGGCTAATATCTGCAAAGCTTTGGGTGAATAACTGAATTTCATCATTAATAACCAAATAAAGAAAGGATTTTGGATTAACTGCACCACCTAATGTAAAAACATAATAGTTACAGGAGTTTAGACCATTTGAGAAACAAATAAGCTGATGCACTTCTGACGTTCATGCAGGTTCTGACCATTGCATCCATGTGCAACCAGCTAAGAGGTTTCTATGACCTTGCTCAATGAGTTGCTTTGAATTGAAAAGGTTTATGTACATGAGCAGGAAATGCCTTCATAAACACCATAAACTTTTTTTGGTGTTTGAGGTAATTGTTACTACACAAAACTGCAATAGGCGCATGCGGATTTGGTTTGTTTTGTAAAATGGTGCTTGATATGCCTAGAAGCAATTTATCTTCATTTTTCAAACTACCTTTAGCATTTACAGCACTTAGCGTTTATATGAGATATTCAACTCAAGCAGCATCAAATAAAGCACATAGAGTTAAAAGCTCATAGTGGGCCACCACCATGTTACAATCCAAATCTGTTCATCATGTTAGTGTTTGTGAGCCTGTCCCTCTGAAAGTGCTGAGGTGAGATTTGGTCAGGCCCATAAGTATTTGGACAGTGACACAATTTCTAATATGTGTCATAAACATTTACAGGAATATTTTGTTAAATCCCTTGAATTAAAACTGGATTTGAAATCAACTGTGTTCCAAAAATGTACAGATCGAGCACTCTTAGTGGAGTGTTTGGCTAGTGCGCCTTTCGTGTTATTTACCAAATTTATATGCACTCTTTTCATCTCAGCTCCGTATGATAGCCTGAAAACATTTTTGCTGCTCTTCTCTTTATTTTCTTTAATCTAAATGAAACAAAAAAGGAGAAGGGGGGATAGATGTGGTTGAAATGCAAGATTTTTGGGTTTGAGATGCTGCTGATGTACGGTTCAGAGGTTCTGAAATCCAGTTACTACACCTTTGAACAGAGTGTGTCATTTAAAAATACAATTTCTGCACTGCACAGTTTGGAAAAACAGTAAGTGGAATTTTTATTTATTTATTTTTGAATCAATTCAATAATTTTGAGAGACATGCATTGTTACAAGTGTGACGCCATGGCAAAGCTCCACAAGAAAGGAGTGATTAAAGCTTTTCTCAGTGTAGTGATTCACACATTACCTAATAAACAAAAGTTCCCCAGTTTGATCTCAGGAGGACATATAATCATGTCCAATAACAGGAGCTGATCCTGGTTGTGGTGAGGATTGAACTTTTCAGCAAAGAGCCAAACAGGCCAAAGGGAAAGCTTGTTCCTCGCTGATTTCTCACCTTTAGAGAAATTGTAGCCATATATATTTATTTTACAAGAAGCCATACACTTCAAGACAGAAAATATGTGAATGGTGTTTGTGTGCTGCCATGAGACTGACCTTTTACCCTGAAAACAGGATTACCTAGAGCTTGTGTGTACTACTACTACTACTACTGGCTGCCACCCATAACCTGGTTCAAGGTGACAGAGTGTACACATGTGACACACGCAGGCCTTTTACCCTCATCTGGTATTTATAGTTACGGTCTTCACATGTTCATCTAAACACTAGTAGAAACTTTGAATATCTTTTCTGCATAGATCTCACTTGAAAAAGATCTCAGTGAGACAACCTGATTTAATAATATTATGCAATAAAGGAATGTGATATAGTACAATGCATAAGCAGGTCCATATGCTTAGAGGGTATTTAATCACAGTGTGTTACTGTGTTACATTTGCCTCTGGACCTCACCAAAACTGATCAGATATTTGTGTTTTTTGATTTAACATGCACTCCACAGAAGTGTCATGTTTGTTCGATTAGTCAGTGTTAGCCCACTGGATTAAGGATTCGTTGAAGGCATTCCTGAACAAGCCAGAAATAGGGTGCATTAATCCGAGGACACGTCAAAACTATGCCCGACAGACGCAAACACAAATATATGTGGCCGCATTCAATCACAGAGTGCAGAGGACGTTTCAACGGCCTGTCCTGCGAGAACAAAGCATGCAAGCAGTCTTAGCATAAACCCATGGAAAAAACTCCCTCCTGCACAGTAATTATGATAATGGTCTAAAGATTAGAGTTTTACTTCTCAGTGGAGAGTATTAAAAAAATGCTGCAACTCTCATCCCACTTTATGTTGAAAATGGAATTTAGCTTGTGAAAATCAATGTTCACATAAAATAATGTTAAAAAAAGTAACTATTTACTTATGTTGAGCGATTGGACCTGTCATGTTAACTGACCCTACCCAACATGCATCACTAATGGGACTGTTGCAGCGTTTTTCTTTTTCTTTTTTTAAATACGTGCACTCACATTTGTTCCTGTTAGTAGAAAAAGCTTTAGTGTAGTTTAGCAGCACACCACCTGCCTTCAATGGTGTAGACTTGGGTCTTTCAGAGCAGAGGATGGAAAAAGGTACGTGGGTAGTTATGGGGAGGTTATGCATTTGGCTGGATGGGTGAAGGTGGGTAGAGGACAGATTACAGGCAGATGCTATTGTGTGTGGGGCAAGAGGGGGGAGCGGGGACTTCTCACATGACTGCACAGCAGGATGGCGGGTCTGGGCGTCAGAGTGCAGTTGGAGTGGAGTACTGCGATTAGTGTGACGGTGGGTATGAGAGCTGCTGTTTCTGTGCAACTGCAGGGTCTTAAGATCAAAATTTGACTCGGGCTGGATGCTATGGAGGGTGTGGGGACAAACATTTGACGTGCTGAAGGGCAGAGAGTTAAAGTTGGGACTGGACTGTGAAAGGAAAGGAGAGAAATGCCGGGGATGGAAGTGGGTGTTGTTTGACTTTGAATGGGAGGAAGGGAGCAGGTGGCTGTTAGTAGGTGGATTTGTCTTTCGTGGGCAGCTGCTGCTGGACAGGCTGTCCAAATGTGTGTGAAGTGGATAAAAGACATTCATTTGTTCTTGAACCAACAGGGAGGAGTAAGATTTGAATTCACTATTTAACTCTGGGTTGCAGGGAGACAAAGAGCTGCTGTAGTAAGTGCTGTTTTGAGGGGGTGACTCAGGCTGAGGGCTGGGAGAAGAGGAAAAGTGCTGCAGACGTTTTAGAGATGATAAGTTGAGAGGATAAGTGGGAAGGTGAGGATGAGGGTTCCCAGTGCAGAGGGAAAGCTGCGAGGCAAAGCACTGTTTTTGATGGCAGTGAAGATGAGAAGGAGCAGAAACACAATCCATACTGAAGGTGGGCTGCAGGGAGGGACGACGGCTGGGCTGCAAACAGAAACACAAAGGTAGAGGAGGGACATGTCGAAATAAAAGTGTCACAGTGTGACAGCCGGGAAGAGATAAAGCGTACACAACTGTATCCTAAGTCATGCAGCAAATAAGCTTACAGATTGTACTCAAACCAATCCTAAAAAGTTGATTCTGTTCATCTGGACGTAGCGTTTTCAGTAGCAGAAACATTTTATTGCTCATCCAACTGACTTCTTCACTTCACTACGTCCAGATGAACAAAATAAACTTTTTAAGATTCCCTTACCTGAATGATTGAGCATGCATCAAGATTCCCAAACCAACAGCTTCAATTCATTATGTTGCCAATGAACCAGCTGTTTACTGGCAAACAAAACTAGCCTGACCCTAACCCTTTAAAAAAAACATATCTCCATCTCATGAACTTCTGCTCGAGACATCTGGCTTTCATTGCAGTCGAAGGAAGCAGTTAAATCAGATGCTAACAGCAGGGTAGCATAAGGCCGTAAGTGAGGATAAAGCAACCAGCAGCTGAGGCAACAAGCTGTGAGGAGTAATGGTAGCAGTTGGGGGCTGGGTTTATGGATTAGCAAACAGAACAGTTAAAGAATTGTGCATTTGTGAGAAAAAATAAGAGACAAGTCTGGTTTTCAGATTGGATGATGACAAAGTAAAAGGAAAAGAAGAAAGAAAAAAGTTTTCTCTTCTTGCTCTTGTCTTGTGTAACAGGGTTTGGTTGTGGTCACGCATTTGCACAGTCATCACAATCATCATAGTGAAAAAGCATAATAGGAAACTCTGGCATCACTGAAATACAAACGGCGTTTTGAATGCAGAAAGAAAATCAAAAATCAAAGACTATATCAAGTTAATCCATTCCTTCCTTTTCAGTGTTAGCATTTTTACAAGGAGGGACGTGGTCACACACACACAGACACACACGGCACTCCTTGAAAAGTCTGTATGAAAGAGCTTAAATCTTTTCTCATCTCTTTGTTTTGACTTCTGCTATGACTTGTCTGACTGCATCACAAGGGTGCAAACTGACAAGTCATCATGTGAAAAGTGTTAACATAAACGTGCTGATTTCTCCTCTTTAGACTTAACAGTGCTTAACACTTAGATATTTGGGTAATACAACAAGTTGGAAACAAACCTATCACAAATCCAAAAGAAAGAAAACTAAAAGTCTGTAATTGTGGCTATAAAGCACTCAGTGTTTGCAATGATCAGGGTGTCAACAGCACAGAAAACACCACTGTGCACTCGTACGAACACAAACGCACAGACACACAAACACGTGTGGTGTGGTAGTGTCTTACTTTTGGTGGTGCTTCATCAGACCCTCCAGAATCCCACGAAACAGTGACCTGTCTCCTCATCTCCATCCTGTTCCTCTCCTTCTGCTGGACCTTCTCTTCCTCTAATATTGTGCTAAAAGAAAGAAAAACAAACAGCAGGGTACTTGCATACACTCATACTCAATGATGCATAAGCACATATGTAAATAGGCAGGGGTGACTCTGTCACAAATATGATAACAAACACTTGAGCCTGTTTATTAGAATGCAGTCCCGTGCTACAGAGGTCCCTGGTATTTAACTGTGAATAATGATGATGTCCATCCACGTGCAGCATCCAGAGGCACGTAAATGAAACAGTTACTCCCACTGCTGCAGAAAAAAGGCTTTTGCATTCAGTGTAGAAATTTTATCTCCGCTCATATAAACGCATGCTCTTAGACTAACACACAATTCCCACTTTTTAGGGTCTTTCCCCACTGGCGATTCTTTACAAGCACGCTGCTGGCTTAAGTGGTTTTCTGCCTCCTCCTGTAAATATGAAAACTCGCTGTGAACCCCATTTAAAAGGCACACACTGTCCTCAGTATTAGTTTTATTACACTGTGCTGTGTACCCACTAAAATGCATGGATTCCTCGCACTCTGTTTGTACAGACTCTCCAAGCACAAAATACTTACGTGAGAGTAAAATCAAATATCATTTTGTTATGAAATGCCCTACTGCTGCTTCTTTATACCCCCACAGTTTATCCCACATAAATCACTCTCGTGGGGCAGCTACTCTAATGCAACAAATTGAATTTATTAGAACTTTTGCCTAATAAAAATCATCACCGTCTCTCAATTTTCAGTCTTTGTCAGTTGTTTGCTGGCCAACTGTGCCAGCTCGCTAAAGCACTTAATCATTGACTCGCATTGCTTAAGAATGGACTGAATCACTCACAGTTTAAGCAACATCCCACGCCCCAAACCCAACATTTTTAGGTCTAGCGTAGCCAAAGATACCACATTGAATTTAAGCGATAAAATTACTGACCCGTTTCCTGGGAAAGCAGCAGTTAGACGAAGCCAAGCCCCGAATCCCAGAGGGAGAGCAGATGGTTTTGTCTTTTTACAAAACAGAAAACTGAACTTCTATTGAACAATCCAGCACAGCACCCTCTCTGCACCGCCACGTGCTCTTTCTGCTCGCCTTGCCTCAACAAGGGCAGGCGCTATTTCTAGCAGCATCGTTACGCTGTTCCTGTTCTGTTGTCTCGTCGATTGTTTGCGTGTCCTTGCACCTGCCCGAGTCAGTCTCCAGTCTGCTCTGCTTTTCCATCACACTCGAGATCCCTCCGACACACTCAAACACGGTGTAAACATAGACTTGTGTGAACCGACAGTCAACAGCTTGATTATTAAGCTTTAAAACCTACTTTAATTATAATTATCTAAACTTACAGTAGAGGCAATCCTTACTTTACTCAGCTAAAGACCTCGGATAAAGTTAAATCCTTTAGCACCAGTTTTTCAGCCGTACCTTTTACTTCATAATAATAAACAGTAGTAATCCCAGCATGAACAAATACAGATACAACACACACAATTACTTTGCTAAAACTAAACAAAACAACCTAACTGTTCGCGATTGAATTCCCAGTCTTTCTCTGATTATATATTTAATGTGTGTGCTTTCTTTTTTAATGTAAGCAGTCAGCAAATGAATCTGCCAGTCTTGCTTAGCAGTTGAACAGTAAATGACATCGCATACATGCAACAGCAATACCATCAACACCTGGCAACATCAACACAGACCGTCTCCTACCCCCACCTGCACTGCACCACCTGGAATAACAAGGCCTCCTCAGTTTATTTACGCAGGCCCTGCAGACTACATATTCTTAGGGTTTCGAGCAACACATTGCTCTTAATCTCACATACTCTAGTTCTCACCTGAGAGCTCCCAGTATGACCACGACTGAAGATTATCAGGATACTAACATACATATGGCATCATGACGACTTGATGAGTGTGAGACTTTGCTCAGTAAAGTCTATAGTCCATATTTAAATCCTCCATCAAAAAGGAGTCACTGCTGTCACAGCATAGTTATGCTTTTGTGAACGAGCCAAGTTCTCTAAAAAACAAAATACTGGCAATAAGCCTTCAGACTGAAACTCTGAAGACAAAAATGTCAAAGAGCATCAAAGAGGAACGCCAGAAGAACAACTCTGGTCAAAGGGATACTAATACAGGCTCCTCTAACAGCTGATTATATGCTAAATGAAAAGAGTTCTTCAAAGCCTGACATCACAACACTTAGAAAAGTCAAATGAGATAGAAGTGCAAAGAGATCAGACAATACTCTACCTTAGGGGGGGAAAAAAGTGTCCACATCCACCCGAGCACCTAGGAAGAATTAAAGCAGCCACTAGATGGGTGATGGCCCGACAGCAGTCAGCACTGATACTTTACTGAAGGTCACCGTGAACTGCAGAGGATATTAGCATCACTAGAATCACAATGCCTATTTCTTCATGCGGGATGGCATAAACCTGCTCTGTTGCAGCTCAGATACGTTTCGCTGCTGGGATAACGCGATCTGATCTTCGTAGGCTAGCTTTGACCGTGAGGAGTGCAGCGTTGCAGTAACTCTGCTCGGCTTTTTCCATTCTTCTTTAATTCTATCTGTCTTCTCTCTCCCTCACTCTCTCTCCCTCTGTTCTTTGGTAAGCTGTGGCTCATGGCAGCTGCACACTGTGTAAACACACACACACACACGCACACACACACACACACACACACACACACTAGTAGCTGAGAGTTGCATATTTGGCAGCAGGGACCTATAATTGATATTATGATATAAAAGCCAGCCAGACTGAAAGTAAACCAAATCGTATAACCTTATATGGCTCCATTTTCTCCTATTAATAGCCAGTGACCACGTCGAACATGGTCAATATTGACTTGGTAACCAAGACACTGGCTGAGGCCCACCGAGGGCCCCTTCGCTCTCAGCCATCCCAATTTGAATAAATGCACTTAATTTTGCCAGCTTAGCAGCCACACTGCACATGCACTTTTCCACACTAAGTTCTCACCCTGTTAAAACATACAACCGCAAACATATGGAAGCATGTGTCAAAGTAACGAGCGAATTTCTGCGACGTGAAGGCCTCCAACTTGCTCTGAGCCAAAAGGAGGAGATGGTAAAAAAAAAAAAAGCAAAAGTCAAGGGGGGGTGCTGGAAAAGGTGGAAAAGGGAGCCTAACAGAAGCAGAATTACAGGAGAAGCAGGAGAGCTGACACTGAGAAAAGTGGAGGTGGAATGTGAGGTGTGAGTCATGCTGGTTTTAAGCAAAACTCATAAAACCACAGGAGTTAAATATGCGCCCTCATTTTCCTGTTTCTGTGTAAGAGAGTAAAAAAAAGGTTAAGGTAGAGAGAGAATGTGCACGCTGAAGGAAACAATGATGGCATCTTGTTCCGCTGCTGCTGCATGCTCCACATGTTTCACACAGTGAGAATGTGACTTTAAATGTATAAGGTACACAAACTAAGTGTAATATGTTTTGTCAGGAGGGATTCAGTCAGTTGTGGAAGCTTAGCTGTCATGAAGAGTTCATGAAATGACTAGGGAGGGCCTGTCTAGACTAAATAACTGATAGCAGCGCTTGCAGACTCCTTTCATGGCTCTCTTAAAGACTAATTTCCTGTGGACTATATGCAAAGGACAAAAATAAAGGCGAAACAATGTTGACAAATTAACCTGAACTCTATCTGCAGCATGTTCTATTGTTAAGTGACACCTGGAGAACCAATGTCACGATTACGAGAAACAATGAGGATATTACTTCAATGAATATGTATACCAAGCATCGTCTTTATAGATTTTAGAGGTTCAGACTGCACTCTAATAAAAGTTTCATATCAGTCTTCCTAATCTCATAATCCATTTCTTTCATTTCCCATAAGGGGCAATGCTGAAACATCGCTTCCAAAAAACTGCAGGTCTGTTCATGCCAAAAGATTATGAACTGTTGAGTAATGACGGGTGGGTAAAGCATTGTCCTTACTAGCCTCTACCTAACCCCACTGTGTAGCACAATGAAAGAAAATATTCATAGTATATGTGGTAGTAGAAGAGTCAGATTAAACTAAAGCTCCTGATCTGCTACACAACGCCGAGCAAGAGGTCTTAAAAAGTGCTGTAAAGCATGAACATACTGTAGCTTAAATAAATAATTTCAACTTGTTTGTGTGGCTGTTTTTCTGCATGTGATGGCTTATAAATTCAGTCTCTTTCTTTGACTGTACCTGAAGATGATGACAGCTGACATGGTGACCAGATTATAGGCACACCCCTCTACCTGAGACTGTGCAACTGTAATGTCTTGATAAATGATAAATGGTGAATATATTCGAGCCTTCGCGTTAATAAGAGACACACTAGTCTGGGGCTCGGACTCGGGGAATTTTAAAATTACCAGCAGTGATGTCTGGTACTGCCTTATCTGATCGCAACACGCCCGGGATTTCGCGGAAAATGCGATCTATCCTTGCAAAACCATCTCCAGGCAAAATCTAGTAATGAAGCCGTGATGTATCATCTAACAAGGAAAGGCATGACTGAAGTTGCTTACTTGTCTCTGTCAACATCACAACTCTGTTACCATGGCAGCCATAAAGTCATCAGCCCAAACAGAATGCAAAGTGCACCCTGCTTCATACCTGAACAGGTTTGTGTTACATCCTGAGCAGTAAAGTACCCTTTTGTGTGCACTCAGTTAGGCTGTGAAGACTATTAATATTGTCAGTTGGATATCCTCTCACTGGTAAAAAAAAAAATAAAAAATAAAAAAAATAGGTATCTGAAAATATGTAAACAGTATACTTTGTAACATATCAAGAGAAGTTGTAATAGTTGCTAATACTAGCATTATCCTTAGTGCTGATTAGTTGCAGAAGCTGTCTGTGCATATATATAAACTCAGGGAAGGAGGACCATGGAGGCTCACTCACTTTCATCAGCACCAGTATTATCATTCTGTTGCTTGTATGGGTTTACAGCTGGATCGTTTCATCCTCTTTGAGCCATGGATTTAGGGACTCTGACAGGTGGTCAAAATGACCTGCTCAAGATCAAACTGAGCATCAGAATAAGGAGGAAAGTTGATATGTAGGATCTTTTACTGACTTGTTGATGCCAGAGGTCAGGGGAGAATTGCCAGACACTTTGAGCTGATAGGAAGGCAAACCGAACTCAAATAGGCACTCGTTACAACAAAAGCACAATATGTTGATGGGCTACAGCAGCAGAAGACCAGACTGGTACTTGTGTTAGCAATTCACACAGGCTCACCAAAATCGGACAATAGAAGATTGAAAAATGTCACCTGGTCTGATGAATCTTGACTTCTGCCAACATTTGGATGGCAGGATCAGAACCTGCCGTAAACAACATGAAATCATGGATCCCTCCTTGTATCTATAGAGGCAACTCACTGTCAACTATATATATTCAACTTTGTGCAATGTACTGGAAGTTATTTGCACATATTAGAGCCATTTCAATATATTTTATTACTTTGTAACTGATTGTAATATTTCATTACTGTCTCTGGAATTTAAAAAGTATTGTGATTCAGGCTGACTGTGATGTAATAGTGTGGGGAAATTTTCTTGGCACACTTTGAGCCCCCTTGGTACCAATTGAGAAATTGTTGCCCATGTTGATCAAGATCAAGACAGTTTTGAAGCCAAACCAGCAGTACAGCATACCTAATGAAATGCCAGTAAGTGTGTGCTGGAATACAAATGTTACCTATAAAACTAGTCTACGAGACCTACAAACTTGTTTAAACAAGCCAGAAAAAAATAACCTAAGCTTGAATGAACAAAGAATCTTTCTTGGCACCCACAGACATTTTCACAAGTCAGACTGTCTGTGGTTAATATTTCATTTTGGTCTGATGTTAAGTCATCAAGAAAAACATAAGACTACAAGACCACAGTATGTTTCAGACTTTCAAAAGTGCATCTACAGCGTTTCCTCGTTTGTCCCACTGCTAGTGACACTGCCGTGATTACAACAGACTGAGAGTGACACCTGCTGTCAAGCAAGTGTAAAAATACTGACGGCCCCAGTGGTGCTCCTCAGCCTCCTAGAAGGTGCAGCTATGGTAATCAAAGGTGCGTCTTGAGTTATAGCATTCAATAGATTCTCAGAAAACTTGACCTCTGATCTTGAGGTCACTGAGTTTTGAACGTTTCTAAAATTTTTTATAGATACACCTGTGGTATCAATTAAAGTAGAACAGAAAAACATCCACTGGATTTCACAACACATATTCACCTATAAATGACATAAAAGTACTTTTACCTTTTCAATGTATTCAGATTACCTATTGTTATTTTTTATAAATCCAGATGGCAATTGGCAATTTAAATTTACATAAAGGTTCTCTTTCTACGATAATGTAACAACTAAGTAAAATAAATATGCCACTGCAGTCATTCTTCAGCTTTCTTCACCAATATCATTTAAACCAAAGCTTACTAAAAAGGACGTGGATGGTACACATGAAGTTGGGTAAAAAATACTGACGGATCTGACATACAAAAATTTGTGCTTCTTTGGATTCTGACCCTATATACATGCGTCCTGCCAGCTCACGTGCTGTAGGTGCCACCCTTTTTGTACAGCTGAGTCTACTCTAATAAGTACTACTCTAGTAAGAGTATTTAAGGCTAGAAAAAGGGGATCTGTAGAGCCGCGGAGCATTTTTGTTTCGCAGCTAGTGAGCTGTGTGTGGTGGCTGCTTACTCCTGCTCTGTGGGCAAGTGTGTGTGTTTCGGTGATTTAACCTTTTTGACTTTTCTGATTATTGACCAATTCCTGGGTTTGTTTGTTTGTTTTAACCTTTTTTTAAAGGTGACAGCAACTTGTCTGTTTCTTTCAGTTTAATTGGGAACAAAAATATTAATAAAACCTTTTAATTTAAGAATTCTGACTCCACATCTCCTTTTGTTTTTTTTTAACCCGACACCTTTTGTGACTTTTTAACAAATGGAATATAACATGTTATCAGCATAACACCACGCCATCTTCAGACTTATTTACATCTGTCAGAAGTGGTGCCAGTGGTAAACCTGCATGCTGTTGGGCTCTGAGCACAGGTCCTGCCAAAGGACTTTGAGCCCTCATGATACCATAACGGAGTCCAATCCTTTCATTCTGATTCAGATGGTCTGTTTAGGATTAGCCTGCTCAAGGTCATTGTAAGGTTCTGCTCCTCCTCTTCCTCCCTGCACAAAGGAGCAGATACCGGTCCTGCTGCTGACGGCCTGTAACAACCTCCCTCTGCTCTAGATTTGAGACTGTGCTCAGAGACAAACCTTCTCGGAATGACACATATGGATGTGCCATGTCGCTAGAGCCGGACTACCTGTAACCTGAATGGTCTGTGGCCACCGCCACAGGCCGTTTTGTTTTTGTTATCTCGATCTCTGAAGTTTAACTGACTATGTCATTGTCTTCATGACTGTTTCACTCATTTCTTTAGGGTTTAATTGAGACGTGTCTATAAAGTAATGATGGTTTAAGGTTCCTGCAGCATAGTTCATTCAAGCATTTCAAACAAAAAAATCAATTTGCAGAAAATCCACACTCAAAGTGCCTCACACACAGTCACACACAGTCTCTCAGATCACACGCCACTGACCTCAGCTGTGTTTTAAGTTCATTAAAGCGTGGCCTCTTGCTGGGATCGTACGACCAACACTTTGTCATCAAGCTGTAGAGAGTAGGAGGACACTGAGGGGGCATAGCCAGTCGCTCGCCATTCTCTATCCTGCCTATGACATCGTTGTTCTTCACACCCTGGAAAGGCTTGATGCCATACATCAGAATCTCCCACATGCAGACACCTAAAGAAAGACAAATAACGTGAGTGAGAATGAGACAGCTACAGCCTACACGGGTCGTAAAGCAAAGACACAAAGCAAGGGTAAAACAGAAGCAGACTGGAGCGGGACAAAACTGCTTAAAACATACCAAACATCCAGACATCACTGGCTGTAGTAAATCTTCTGAAGTTGATGGATTCTGGAGCCATCCATTTAATAGGCAATTTACCTTTAGATGCTGGAAAACAGAAATGAAGAAAACTGTGTCACACTTCACTGATCAGGTCTGCTCTGAATAATAATGGAGCTTCTCTCTGCCAGATCACAAAGAAAGTAAGACAAAGGTGGCGATGCTTTTTTACATACCTTTATAATAAGAGCTATCCTCCATGTATCGCGACAGCCCGAAGTCTCCCAGCTTCACACAGTCGACCGTTGATACCAGCACGTTCCGCGCTGCGATGTCTCTGGAGACGTCAAAAAGGAATTAGAGGAAGAGAAAAACTCACTGATATAATTTTTTCTATTCAAATTCAGTGGTCGCATTCATATCTAACATGCGTTTTCTTTTTTGACAGAACAACAGTGTTTCAGTCCAGTAGGTGACAACGCCACCTACTGGAATTATATTTATTTAGTAATTATGAATATTTTGCTGTATTATTTCTGTATGGCTCTTTCCTACCTGTGTACAAATCGTTTGCTCTCTAGATACGCCAACGCTGTGCTGAGCTGGTAAGAGTACAAGATGAGAGTAGCCAGATCCAGACTGTATTTCCTCACCTGAAGAAACGACCGAAGCTGTGTAGAAAAAACACAGGGAGATACTATATAAATAAAGCTGAAACGAAACACAATGAGAAAACAAATCCAAAAGCATATACATGAGTTAATGTATAACACCCATAATATTTAACCCTGGGGAATGTGAGGAAATAACTGACAGAAAAGTGTTTATCATCTGATCTGTTCTTAAACAAACACACAACAGGGTTACAGGTCACGTCTCAAAAACTCTGATCTAATTTATAGTTTCCAGTTTTTAAACAAATATAGAAAACAGCAGGGCTCACATACCACATGCACAGGGATGTAACTGTGCTTTACACACATGCAGCTTATACATATTCTTATTAGTGTCATACCTCTCCAAATGTACAGAGCTCCATGATGATCCAGACTGGATTCTCAGTGATGACTCCCATCAGCTTCACTATGTGAGGAT
Organism: Pundamilia nyererei; assembly: GCF_000239375.1. NCBI lineage: Eukaryota > Metazoa > Chordata > Actinopteri > Cichliformes > Cichlidae > Pundamilia > Pundamilia nyererei. The sequence continues at coordinate 296,437 of NW_005187545.1, read as the reverse complement.
GATCAAACTGACGCATGGTCACTGTAAGAAACACGAGAGGGAGGAGTCAAACAATTCCCCAAAAAGAAACCTTTTTAAAAAACTATTTAGAGGGTACTGCGATTTTACTGCTATGAGGTCAGCATCTTACGTGCTTCTTGGAGAAATTTTTCCCTGACACTGTCTGATGTTGAGTTTTTGCACGTCTTCACTGCCACAGACAGAGCTGGGTTCTCCTGCAGGAAACCCATCCAAACAAGCAAAATCAGCATCATTTCAACACCAACACGCACCATATTCACTGTCTGCTCCACAGACGTCACAATCAAACTCTAAACAGTTTGCAGTTTTCACTAAAGGGCCTTTAAAATAAATACTGTTACCTATTAAATTTGTTCTACAAGACCATCCCTTTATGCTTCTCTGGTACAAATGCTTTGACTGTGCTGTGTGTCGTTACTGTGATATGACTGAATCAGTTTAGCCTCTCTTGAAAGTGAGTGTGCAGAGAGAGCGCGAGAGAGCAAAGACAACAAACGTACCGGGCTGATGTAAATTCCTTGGTGGACGTCTCCGAACTGACCCTCGCCTATGCAGCGTCCCAACTCGATACGATCCCGCTGAATCTCATAGTCCCGCGCTGGATGCACAAAATAAATACGAACACACACACACAGATGAAAATGAACAGAGTAAGCCTTCAGATCAAAACATACACAGATTAATGTCCACACACTGGGCTTGCATTAACCAAGCTTGTCAGAGCACTTTATAGTATTTTTACAGCCTGTCTAAACAATCTGTAGGTTAAACAGCTTAAACACGCATGTTTGAGGTTAGTTTCAGACCGCACCATGGAAATAAATTGAATTCTGTCAGATGCAATATTTCAAAAATCTAACCTACTCTGACAAGCTTGAATTTATAAACAAGCTCACCATCAACAGCATGCAACAAGAGCATCAGCAAACCACAGCCAGACATGCCATGTAACACAGACAAACAGGAGCCAATTACAATGAGCATGAATTTCTATGTTGATTCAAATGTAATATGGATAAAGTCAGGTGGTATATGGTGAAAACTCCCAATAGGCTCACAGGCCAACAGAAAACCTGACGCAGATCACTGGAACTGTAGCAGCTCAATATTCTTTGTGTTTTCTGTCCAACGTGGCTAGTAAAAATTAGTTTTTTTAAATCTTTTGTTTTAGGTTGGTCTGTGAGATGCAGGCTGTTGAAAGCTGACGTTTGCTCATGACACTGCTGACCTGACTTTGTCCATGTAATAAGCTTATGAATAAAGCACACGTGAAGCCATAAAGGTCACTTTACTGTATTCTCTGCACTTTTATGACAATCATGGCTGTTCAAGCACATGGGCGACTTTTAGAGACAAACGTTTCTGGGCAGTAAAACGTAGCAGCGATGACCTCAATGTGGAAACAGGCTGCATGAAAAAGGGAACCCTAATTATTGCTTTTGCTCTGTTCTCTGCCTCTAAATGTCACCCGTGTGGCTGACGCTTTCAAAAGTCCAGTGTTAAATAATGCAGTAAGACTATTCTGTTTGTTAGTAGTCTGGGTTTAAAATGTTCCAGTGTATAAATGTATGCATCTATTTAAAGCCGTCCCTCTCACTGCACTTACTCCTCCAGGCAAAAATTGCAATAAGGAGGATGCTCTGAATCAACTTGCCTGGTTACAAAAATATTTCTGAACGCCTGCCATGTTTCTGTTACTCTGAGCAGTGAATAGTGTTTTAACAGCGGTCGACTGTTTATATTTTTATTGATTTTTCTGCAGAGTAACCTAAGCTCATTCTCAATTTGTTCCACCTTTTAAACACAGACAAAAACAAGATCCAAGTCCATTTGGGTTGTCTCACTTCTGAAGCTACCACCAGTTTAGCAGAAAGTCACAGCACATCACACATGAGCAGAGGGGTGTTTGGTGGTGGGGGGAGGAGGAGGGGGGGTCAAATCAACAGGGTAGAGGTACAGACAGAAACTCTGATTTTTTTTTTTTCAGTCACAAGCAAACGTAAAAGGGTCACAACAACCACCAAGTCAAAGTGCCATCACAGTACAACCAGAGTTATGGTACTTTTTCAATCATTACCTTGGTCTAGTCCATAGTATTCTGGGAAAATGGGTTAGTGATAAGAGACAGAAATAGCTAGCTGTGAGTACAGAGAGCCACATGTTGTTACTGGAGTCTCTACTAATTAGGTCAGTGTTACTTTAACAGCTGCAGCGAGTGTGAGTGTAACAGTGATGCTGATGGATTAGAGCTACTGTAAGTCAGAAACAGTGTTATCACATTAAATAACTAATAGGGAAGACAAATAGATAAAAACCTTCCACTGTATAACTGCTGCAGTGATTCATACGTTTTGGTGGTCGACAGGTTATTTAACTCTATTTAATTTTAACTGAGTAGCTTTTAATGTCTTAAGAAACCATATCAGAAAAAAACATCCCGGGGTCTTTGAAAAGCTGTTACTCAGTTTCAGGGTCAAGCTCCTTGCCTGCTACAAGCAGATTATTAAAACTACTAAAACTGGGTTAAGAACTGTTTAACGGATTAAAACCTGGAAGGACAGCTGTGAAACATCACCAGAGGAATGTGGTCAGAAAAAAAAATCTTGAATGATGTTTAAAAGTGAAAGTAAGAGCATTTCCACACGCACAATGTGAAGAGAACTCAAGGGACCAGTGGTAGTGACTTGCCAGTGAAGCTAATTTGAAAAAAGGCTTCAGTTTGGTAGAGAGCACAAAGACTGGACTCTGGAGTAATGAAAAAAGGTCACGTGATCTAATAAGTCCAGGTTTACCCTGTTCCAGAGTGACGGGTGCATCAAGGTAAAAAGAGAGGCAGATGAAGTGATCCATCAATCACGTCATTGTTTTGCTTACTATAACAGTCTGTGGGCGCAAACAATGAGGTTAGCTGGATCTACTGAACGACCTGACAATGTCAGGATTCACTGGGATCAAAGTGGGAAAGAGCGAGCCTAAACCCTGATAACAGTTTTTGGGATGTGCTGGAGAAGGCCAGTCCGACTCTTCCATCGTCAGTACAAGATCTTGGTGGATAATTAAAGGAACACTGGGTAGAAATAAATGCTGTGATATAGCATACAGGTCCTACAAGCCCACAGCACATGTCATCACTAGCTATATTAGAAAGGTGCAAGTTACAAAGCAAGCAACTTGCTAGCCAAATAGTGAACTGCTTGGAAACCTGCCGTTAACACAACCAAAATACTTATTAGCACACTCAAACTACCCAAGTACCAACATAAACAGCTGAACTTGACCTTTTTGGAGAAAAAAAACAAAAAAAGCTGAATGAGCCACTTGCAGTTCTGATGCAAACGAATGTTTCAATGCTTTTTGAGATTAGTAAAAAGCATTGCTGCTGTAGTTATTACTTTGGTACTGTGTTTACATGTGTAAGTCCAGAAGACTGAACTACAAAACTATAATTTATGAATGATCAAAAAGCAAAGCCATGTTGGGATTCAGCTGCATTCTGCTTACATGGAACGAGTGCTTACGATACTCAGGCAACATTTTATGGCAGCTTGAACAGGCAATTTGTCAAAACAGCTTAAAAAGAAAATACACTCCATCTTCCCATCCCACATTAAGCTGATACTGCTCGTCTACTCTGCCTTCTTATGCTGCCTATTCACCACAGCCACACAGCATCGAATTCAGCTTAACATGAGTCTTAAGCCTGGTTCACAGGCATCGCTCAGCAGCAACAGCAGCACAGCAGAACCTCTTCATATATATTTCTTATTTATTCAGCAATGTTTTAATTAATGCAAAGAACTGTTCAGCCTCCATGTATGACACACAAGGCCAGACAAATGCCTACGCTGATGTCTCATACTAAAAATATTGCCAGCCTTTCACACTGAGCGCTATCACGGGAGGAATCAGTCATTTGTAAATGTTCACTAAAAATGCAGACAATGCGCGCATAATACGTCAAAAGAATCTGAGGAAGCTGCGGCTCTTGCCAAATCTTGTGGGAACTCGTGAAAATAAATATAGACTGCGAGTGTAAAAATACACACAGAATATGGTCGAAGTGGCTTCCCCCTTTTAAATAATATTACTGCATGTGACCACGGAAAATGTGATCATTCACACAGGAGTCTGACCAGATCAAAAACCTCTTGGAACATATCTAACTGCACTCAAATTCATGCTTTAAAATTATGTCAAACAAAGGAATCTTTACATCAGGTCTGCAAGGTGACTTGATTTAATTTCAGGTGCTGGGTAAACTATTTCAGAATAAAATAGTGTGTAAACGTCTTGAGCTACCCATTTTTCTTTATATTGTGCTTCCAATGATCCAGACTTTCTTGTCTGGGTGATTTATTTATTTTTTATTTACTTTATTATATTAAATTGTGGGCATTAGTTCTCCAGGCTTTTTGAAGGTCTGACCTATGAATGATTCAAGCATAAAAAGGCGCCCAACTAAAGGGATGAGCCAGTGTTGTGTTTACACAAAAACACAACTTGATCTATTACAAAAACACAAAATTTGTTCCCATTTTATTAGTTGAATCGATGAACGATAGTTGAACGATAACACAGTTTGAGAGGTATATAAAAAAGAGAGCTGTTAGCCAGAAACTTTGCATATATTGGTATGGTGTGCAGTGTGACTTCAAAAAATTTGAGGAAACTGGACAAGTTGATGACAAAAGAAGTGGCCTAAGCATATGCAGCTAATGAGCAGTTTTTTAAGAAAGCAAGCAAAGAACCTCAGAGATCCATAAGACCCTTGAGTTGAAGCCTCATGAGAAATGGTGTCAGTGGAAGGATGGCTGTAAAGATTCTTAAGGGAAACAGAGATAAGGGTGAGGTACGTCAAATTACTCAGAAAACTGACTGAAAATCTGTGACAACAGGTCTGATGGAGCGATGAATCCAAATGTGAATTGCTGTTGATTTTTTCGAGATAGTGTAGTAGTGAAGAGTAGACAGGAAAGCAGACCGAGAAGACGAGGAAGAATCCTGTATTCAGCCTTGCAGAATATATGGTCATCCTGAACTACATTAGCACCCAGTATTGCTAGAGTCTTTTTCACCATACAGCACCATCTGAAAACTTGTATTTCCATGTATGCATGTTTCAATAAATCACCGCTCCCATTTTCCAGTTTGAAGGGGTGGCTCAAGACTTTTGCACAGTACCGTATACCAAGACAAATTAAATAAAATACAAAGATTTTCACAAGTGAACGTGTGCTACAGTAAAGAGGTTCCTGACTCTAATCTCATCCAAATTTAACTCCAAAATTCATCTAAAATGCCACCACACTCAGACAACATGCCTGTTCATGGCTTTTAATCTTCATCTATAATGAAATCAACAAAAAGAAACGGTGAAGTAGACAGAGTGTGAACAAAGTCCCTCTATAAAATGCCTCTGATATAAGTCTGACACGGTCCACTGATAGCGCAGACACAAACAGCTATCACTGCCTCGCCACTTGTCACTTTAGCTGCCCACAACATTTATGGGTATGTGTATCAGCGTATGTCTACTTACTCGAAGGCATGGTGTAGGTGTCCTCCTCGTCTATGATCTCAGCATAGTCGTCTGTTTCTGCAGAGCAAAGAAAAATCAGGATGAGAAAAAGAGCCGAGAACAAATCAACAAGTTCTTAGCTGATTAGCTTAGCTAATCTTAGATCTTAGCTTGCATCTAAAAATCACTACAAAGTTCTCGGTATCAATGATTTAACTGTATAACATGCCACCATGTCTAAGACCTTCCAACATCACTAAATAACTGAGTCCGGTGAGCACACCTTCACCGAGACAAAGACTGCAATTTGCAACATTAAGAGATGCACCATGATCAGAAAGAGCTACCTTGCCAAAAGCCCGTCACCATACCCGACTCCAAACACATGCACAACAACTGAAACGTTCGTGTACTACAGTGTGGCCTCACACAAGGAGTGACACGGAACAATTGAGAGGGAGAGAGAGGAGAGGAAAGGGGAGGGATGGAAATATTCTTTCTTTCCAGAGAAACAAGCTGGAGAAAAACAGGTTTAGTCATGGAGAGAACTAATACAGAGTCGAGCAGGGACAGAGAGAGTTAGAGAGATATTCTCCACACATACGGCAGCCTTAATGAAGATACAGAGCAGGAATTCCACTGTTACTAATGAAGGAGGTTTAAAGAAAATGCAGTTTACCATCGCCACTAATGTGACCTGCAGAAAGCCACAAGCAGCATGAAACACAAACACCGGGGGAGAAACATGGAGAGAAGCATTAGTTTTACCGTTAATGGATCTAAAAGGTCTTTTTTAAAATGTCATTTTAAGTACACGTGAATGAATCTGAAGTCAGTCGACAGCCTGAGCAGAGACAGAGTGACAGTGACTAAAGCTCTCCACCAAGACATCTGGCCAGACAAGGACTCTTCACTGCGCACACAGATGAGGCTTTATGTGGTAACAGCACTCGCACACATATCTGTGAACCCTTTATCTAACTCTTAGCCGTCACTGTCATTCATGACATTTAGAGCAGAGGACAGAGAAGCACAGTGACAGAGGAGAAATGGACTGGCTACCAAGAGGAAACACGACGGGGGGGGGTTTATACCTGAGACGCAAACTGCTCGAGTTCGTACTCCGTCCATCCGCTTTTCCATCCGCTTCTCATGGTTTGAAACTCTGGACCAGAGAGAAGAGAATTATTTTGGGGATTTGGCTCACATTGTCTTAAGACAGAATGAGCTGCTATTTGCAGCTACGAAGACAGCGGCGCAACGAGGGAAACGAAGAATCCTCCCACATCCTGTCATGTGTGCTTCTTCAAGTGTCAAACATTAAAAACCAAAAAGTTTCTAAAGTTTACAGAGAATATTATATTTACCTTATAAGCAATTCAAGAATCCATGGATTTGAGACATGTTTATGCTCACTTTAGTTTCAGAGTCATAACAAAATGCGTGAAACCCATAATAACCACCCAATCGATCAAAGAAAAGATAACAGGCTCCACTGGTAAAAGAAGGAAGAAGATAGCTTGTTTTCACTTAACACAGCCCTGAACGAGCATAAAACAAATTAGCAGACTTACTTTGGTATAGATGGCAGAGCTCTGTCTCCCTCTGCAGAGACAAAATCCACAATTTAATTGGTCACAGAGCAGACTGACTTCATGCTAGAGCTACGATTTCACAATTTCTTTGTAGCCATAGCTATTTTTAGGAAACACTAGCCAGACACCATCTGGTTAATCAAAGCGACAAGCATGAAGCCTCACTAGTCACAATCAAGACTCCACCTCAGTCTGAGAGATGACTTGACAGCGATTTCAATGCGGTACTATTTACAGTGTTTGCTTTTTTGTTTTAAGCTACTGTTAGGATAGAAACATGACCACAATCATCATCTTTGCACAATCTTACCGCTACAAAGCTACAAAAAACAAACAAACAAACAAACAAACAAACAAAACCCAAACAAACAACAACAACAACAAAAAAGTGAAACATTAGACTATAATATAAAATCTGCACAGCTGAACGTCCTACCTTTGTGGACCCTGACGATGAAAGAGTGAGTAACTGAGGAGACGAGCCGACAGTAACCGTCAATCAAGTCGGCCATGTTTTCTGCCGTAGTCAGCAATGCTGTAGTGACAGTGAGGGGCTATACACACACACACACCCACAGAAGGATTAGTGTAAGAACGGGACAGAGAGCTGCTTCACAGTGACACAACGAGGGCTTTATTAGGAAGAAGGCCTCCTATTAGTGCGTGCACACACACACATACAGTCCCATATAGACACATATCCCTGCTCCAATACTGTGGCAGTGACACGTTTTCTGTAAGCCTGCTGCAAACACACAGTCAATATGAAACTCAGGCTCCTCTCCTTTTTCCTGCAGCTCACCTAGTTTTTCATGCGTTTTAATATAACTTGAACTAGTATGTTTAAGTAATTCTATACACAGTCTATTTTATAAAGTAAACAGTGACATTAGCATTCATCAAATAATCTCTGTGACAAGTGTGATTTCATCAGCAGCCAACACAAGCAGGAAAACAACATGCACTTATTGGCACAGAGACTTTGCATTATATTTTCAGTGAGAATGTACATGAGCCACATGTTTGAGAGGAAACGCATACAAATAAGTGTAACTCAAATTTAAACAGCAATAGGTTATATTTCATATTGTAACACACACAGAGAGCCAGGTGAAGAGTATACAGGGTGTGTGTTTTTACCTCAGGAGCTCCGGCCACGTTCAGCTGCAGCATGCCTTTCCTGTCCTTCTCGTCCAAAGCAGAGTACTGGATGGACTGCACCTGATTAAAGTTAGCTAAGTGTGTGGGCTGCAGAGACAAAGGCAGAGTCACAGTCATTAAATACATCTGGAAATAGTCAAAAATAATCTTTAGATATTTAAAGCATAAGAATTATAAGAAATTATTCTGCATTATATCCTGTAACGTTTCAAGCAAAAATGAAAATGGATGTCAGTCAGCTTGTAGCACTGGATTGTATTGTCTACCTCAAGTTTCTAACATTGCTTACTACGAAGCACAGCATCAGTGAAACATGTGGCATGTGAACTAAGTGAAAGCGTCAGAAATATGATTGCTGCACTAAGCAAAGAGGAGCTTTCTCAGCGTCAAACCATGTCTAGACAGAAGGTCTCTAAGGAGGCTGTGCACCGCACTCTAAAACACTTTACAGAAACTTTATCAGCTGTATCCAAAGTACAGGCAAAGTGACCACAACATCAGAAGATCAATACATCAAGTTTGGTTCACTGACAGATAGAAAAGCAACTTCATAACAGACACTGCCTTTAAAATATTTTAAAAAATGCAAGACTCCAGTCAGAGGAGTAGTGCAGAAAGAAGATTATCTGGATCTCTTCTCATCTGCACGAGTTGAGGTCTATAAACCGTTTCTCAGGAGGGGAAACACAACAAACGCTTGGTTTGGCATTGGAAAAACTCCTACAGTATTTACTCAATAATCAAACGTTTGACATGACTGCAGTACCTCGCTTTAGCTGCACAGCGTAGGCCTACTTACATGAAGGCATGGTGTAGTAAGGATGTGCTGAAGAGAGTTATTATAGTTGTGTATTTTCTAATTGGTTACTATTTTTATTAAGCTTTGACTTTCTGTCTGTAGTTTAGTTTCAGTTGATTGTTTGTTTAGTTTAGTTTTAGTTTCACTGTTTTAACAGTCTTTTTTAAAAATATTTCTGTATGTATAGAACACACCAGAGGTAGGATTTAGGAATATCAGTATAGGTATAAAAATAAAAAGACATAACTTTTTGAAAAAGGTTGACTCGCATTCTTGTAAATATCCAAAGTCTCAATAAACGTGTCCATTAAAGGCTCAAGAGAAGTTGTAATAACAAATTAACAAGGACTAAAACTAAGTCTATTGTTTCTATATTTTCATTTTATTTCAGTTTTCCCACTAACAAAAACATATTAGGTTGTTTTTGAAAAGTTTATTGTTGTTTTTATCTTTGTTAACTAGAATGCCAGTTTTAGTTTTAGTTTAGTTTTAGCTAAATATAAAAACATTGGTGCTAAAGCAAACAAAAGTATAGAGAGGAACACCACAGAGTGTCAAAATGCAACTTTGAGGGTGTTTTACTGACTACCCTGTGAACAGGGCGAAGCGGCACTCCATTCCTCAGAGATATGCTAAACCTTCTGGTTTCAAAACAAACAGACATTTTCAGCGTGTGACCTCAACCCCATTAATAATTTAAGGGGTTCTGAGAGAGACAAGAACTTCTTAAAATAATAGAATTGGACGACCTTGAGTCCACATTAGCCAGAAAGGATCAAGTCATTAAAGCAAAAGAAGTGTAAATAAACTTTTTGCTTAAAATGTGAAGTTGATCATTTATGATTTATTTAAAAAAAAAAAACATATTAAAGTTAAATCTTCACTTGTGGTCTCAGATTGGTGCTTTTTAAAAATACATTTTCATTAGTTATATATTTTTCAATGACTGCCTATATTTTTACTTACTGCCAATAACAGTTAGTAATGTTATTACAGCTAGAGGTAGAGCAAGTCATCTACCAACTGGAAGGTTGGTGGATCAATTCCCCAGCTACCATAATCATGTCCTTGAGCAAGACACTTAACCCAATGCTGAAAACTGTTCCGTTTTCCTAATCCAACTGTGATCTGCATGCTGTTTCCCAGCTTTTTCCAATCTAACTGTCTTTTCCGACCTATTCTAACTTGGACAAGTGAGGAGATGAGAAAAGAAAGAAAGAAAGAAAGGAGGCAAACCAGTAGAGGGCAGTATGGTGAACTGTTACTGTGACCTTACACCTAAGGCATACAGCAGTACACAGATGTGCTGGAAGCCTTCTAAAGAGGCAGGAAAAATACAGAAGTAATGCTAACTTTCTGTGGTGAGTTGTCTGTGTGTACACTCACCGTTGAGCCCTTATCTGTGAGGTAGCTGATACCTTCCTCTGGTCCGATAGCTAACTCTACTGATATTACCCAGCTAGACTAGAGGGGGAGGAGAGACACAGTGCAGAAATGTAAATTTTGACACATAGTTCATATTTCATCACATCATGTACTTACACAAATTTTATAAAAGCTCTACTATACTCCTCTGTTTTTGATGTCTAATGGCATTTATAACAGAGTTAGGTTTGAAGTTAAAGTAACTGCTGCAGAAAATAAAGTAATAAGAAGAAATACTGACTCTACAAGACCTGAAATAAGTAACTGTGAAAGCGAACACTACCCCGTGCATGATAAAGAAGCTCTAACCTCCCACCACATGACTTTGGTTATATTTCAGTGTATGGCTAATACATTAAAAACATGTCATTATTGATCTTTACATGTAACATTATCTCAATGTACCGAGAGTCCTACCCCTAAAGCGCATTTGAAGCACTCCTTGTCGAAGCGGTAGATGGGAGAAAGTATCTCAAAGAACTTGTGGATGCTCTGTTCATCATTGAGGTTAGCAAACTGCTTAAAGGTCTGCTGGATCTGCTTACGAAGAGCCTTCGGCTGATAGAGAGAGAGAAAAGGGGAAGGACAAAACACTTTAAAGAGTAAGGGCTTTCTGGGAAACAGCTGAGAACAAGCCAAGAAAAGCACAGCACACAACTGACAGGCCCCACTGTGAGTGACAACAGGAAGTTTAACTTAATTCCAGAAAATCTGACTGATCAGACATTTAGCCAAATGTCCTTTCAGTCATCGGGTTTGTTTCCCTGCCAGTCACCCAAACAGCCTGTCAGCTCTAACTCAGCCGATACACAAAGCAGGAGTCAGATGCAATTTGTGCTTTGACACCATTGTTACCAGGAAGTGGGTAGACAGTTAGTCACTAAGTGGGTTTAGATTATTATATTAGTTTAATCTCACCTTAAGGGAGTCAAGGAGGCTTTTGGGGAAAAACCTTCTCAAACCAACATCTTTCCTGAAATGAAAGAATAGTGCCACAACATTTTTCTTTGGACTAATTTACCTCAAAATAAAAATTTTTTGGAAGCATACACTCAAGACAGCATGACATGACATAACACAATCTTACTCTAGTAGCTCGTAGTTTGATTTCTTATCCAGTGCGTTGCCTGGCATCTCTCTGAAGAACCGCCTATATAATTCACAGAAAAGATTAACATATGAACAGGATCAACAACTAGCCTCAAGTATTCAGGACAACTTCTACATATGGGATTTAGACAGATTTAGCAAACACACGTGACACACTCAAGTTCATTGTGGTTTGAAGTGTATCAAATACCAAAACACCTGTAATCTGTGTGTGTGTGTGTGTGTGTGTGTGATGAGCGCGTTCTCACCTTATTTCCAAACAGCCCAGTTTCAGTGCAACATCTTGATCCACCTGGTCAGCTATGTGTTGCATGTAATCACTCTTTACCTGAAGAGACACATGGTGTGGCAGCAGATTTTTAATAAATATAATGAGCTAAGGACTGGAAATGTCTAATAACAGCATACATATTAGATACGACGGGCATCTTTTTACATGATTTAAAGGCATGTCTGCCTCATTTGGACATAGCAGAAATGAGGCAATCATACAGAAGACAATAAATGACAGAAGTCACTTAGGAAAACCAGACTAGTTTTCTTTCATTCAGTATCCTGTTGTGTGGCCTCACCTGGTGATAGAGGTAGTTGAGAGAAGGTTTGTCGTCAGAAAAATGGCTGAGATAACCTTTAGGAAAGTACCGTATCCGCAACTCATACCTGAGAAAGACAGCAACAATGTTATCAAATAACCAAATACACACACACACGCACA